>NC_069503.1:588794970-589103303 GCF_027579735.1 Bombina bombina | reverse complement strand
ACTGCAGAAACCCCAGAGTGGGGGGTACTATTTAACCAAACTGTTTGAACACTTATTTAAGTGCAAGAAGAGGAGAAACACAAACTCACATCAAATCTATCAAAAACAATCTGAATTAATTAAAAACAGACTCTTTTAAAGAGGGTATTCACAGGACCTCCTAGACAAGGCACAAGATGAAGCAAGACAAGTACCCATCTCCAATAAACGTAATAAAAAATCATTCAGTGAAGAAACAGTGGTTTTTAGTACACCCAATTCTCCACAGTTTAACAAAATTGTTTCCATCTTAAAAAAGCATTTGAGGTTATTGGATAATGATGCACAACTAGCGCCATATGTCAAAAATTGCAAATTTGTTTCAAAACGTCCTGTAACCTTGGTTCCAAATTGTCAACAAGCATGATTACAACTAATGAAACAAATGCAAACAAAGCCACTTGGCTTCATTCAGAAGGGAATTTCAAGTGCACAAACTTCAGTTGTAAATCATGCTCGGTCCTAACAATTGGTAGAGTTCGGGTCTTTTAGAATACGTACGTATGCCACTTGTAGAGCCAAGTGGGTAATTTACCTCATTACATGCAATTTATGTCAGGTACAATATGTTGGTCAAACCTCCCGAGAGCTCCGCACTAGAGTCTGTGAACATATGAGGGATGTTGAACATTATAATAAAGACTCGGCCATAGCAAAACACTTCAATGGGACACACTTCACTAACATTCCAGATTTTGGGGTACAAATTATTGATAGGGCCAACAGGCAACATAGAGGAGGTGATCACCATAAGTTACTCACCAAAAGGGAACTTTTTTGGATACTAAAGTTAAAAACCAGGTTTCCCTTGGGGATGAACTTTGAATGGAATATTTCCTACTTCACAGGTTAGCTTCCTCTATCAAATAATCTACTAACTTATTGAATAATTAAAAAAAACTCTCTTTTCTTATTTAATATGTTTTTCTCACTTAGTAAATGTTAGATTGTGTTACTGCATTAGTAGCTCCACTAATTACTACTGTAACTCTGAATATAAATTATAATCTAATTCAATAATAGCAAAAATAAAAATTATCCTTCCCTTTTGATTATAAATAAATATATATTGTAAGTACACACACACACACATACATATATATATATATATACAGTATATATTGTAAGCACACACATATATATATATATATATATATATATATATATATATACAGTATATATTGTAAGCATATATATATAGAAATATATATTGTAAGCATATTCAAATTTTCACCATTTTGCTCAGAAAAGCACAGTATAATGAATAACTGTGACATTAACTTACCAACATAACGGGGCACCATTTTTTCTTTTATAGCACAATTTGATTTTAATGTTTTCTAGTCCACATTAAGAAAGAAAAAAGCGGTCCATACCAGTTGCTGTGATTGGTTAGGTCTGCTTTAAGTATTAGTTGGTGGTGTGCTGTAATCACCTATGAGTAAGCACTAAAAAGCATGAAACGCGTCAGGGGTTCACTGCCTTACATGCCTGCACCAAGATGTTTGCTTTTTAACTTTTTAAATAAACGTTACATTTTAAGATTTACCCCTGGAGTGCTCTGGACTCTTCTTGTTTAATGCAGATTATTGAAGGCTTACTGTATTAAGCTCTGATAACTATACATTATATTACCTTGTTCTGTTTTTTACCCTTTAAAACTCCTCCCCCTGCCTTATAAAACATTTTAGCAATTAGTGCAGTTTTAGGGTTAAAAGCATAGTACAAACCTTTTGACCACTTAGGCGCTTTTTATTCCAAGTGTATGTTAGTAGTTTGAAAAGAAAAACAGAACATGTGTTATATTTAAAGGGACAGTCTAGTCAAAATTAAACTTTCATGGTTCAGATAGGGCATGCAATTTACTTTTATCATCAACTTCGCTTTGTTCCCTTGGTATTCTTGTTGAATGCTAAACCTAGTACATATACTGATTTCCAAGCCCTTGAAGACTGCCTCTTATCTCAGTGCATTTTGACAGTTTTTCACAGTTAGACTGTGCTAGTTTCATATGCGCCATTTATATAACATTGTGCTCACTCCCATATCATTATTTGTGTCAACACTGATTGGCTAAAATGCAAGTCTGTCAAAAGAACTGAAATAAGGTGGCCGTCTGCAGAGGCTTAAATACAAGTTAATAACAGAGATGAAAAGTGTATTAATATAACCATGCTGGTTATGCAAATCTGGGGAATGGGCAATATCGGGATTATCTATATTTCTCCAACATTGGTGTGTCCGGTCCACAGCGTCATCCATTACTTGTGGGAATATTCTCTTCCCCAACAGGAAATAGCAAAGAGCACAGCAAAAGCTGCCCATATAGCCCCTCCTCGGGCTCCGCCCCCCAGTCATTCTCTTTGCCGCTCTGAACAAGTAGCATCTCCACGGAGATGGTGAAGAGTATGTGGTGTTTAGTTGTAGTTTTTTATTCTTCTATCTAGAGTTTGTTATTTTAAAATAGTGCCGGTTTGTACTATTTACTCTAAAACAGAAAAGGATGAAGAGTTCTGTTTAAAAGAGGAGTATGATTTTAGCAGCAGTAACTAAAATCAATTGCTGTTCCCACGCAGGACTGTTGAGCCCAGAGAACTTCAGTTGGGGGGAACAGTTTGCAGACTTTTCTGCTCAAGGTATGACTAGTCCATTTTCTAACAAGACTGTGTAATGCTAGAAGACTGTCATTTTCCCTCTTGGGGATCGGTAAGCCATTTTCTTAGACTCTTAACAGAATGAAGGCTTATTATGGGCTATATACTGGTTGACACTCTTGTGGGCTAAATCGCTTGCTTTATTTAAGTTTTTTAATGAGATTTGAAGTGATTTTCAAAACTTTAGTGTTTGGGAAAGTTTTTAGGCACCAGGCAGTCGTTTAGACACCTTCCCAGTCAGGAAGGGCCTTTCACTATAGTAGGCAGAGCCTCATTTTCGCGCCATAATTGCGCAGTTTCTTTTGGATGCAGTGCATGCAGCTTCATGTGAGAGGGTCTGGTGGTCATTGAAAACGTTCCTGGAAGGCTTATTTTGGTATCGTATAACCCCTAAGGACAGGTGAAGTCGCAGCAAACACTGTGGCTGGGACTGTAGTGGGGTTAAAATTGCTAATTGATAAAACAGCTCCGGTTTCCTCATTTAAGGGGTTACAAGCTTGAAAATTGGGGTGCAATACTTTAAAAGCATTAAGACACTAGGGTGGTAAAGATTGGATATTTACTTCATAGTTTTTCACACATTCAGAAATAAAGTGTGCTCTGTTTAACATTTAAAGAGACAGTAACGGTTTTATTTAAAAACGTTTTCTTTGCATTATTAGCCTGTGTAAGCCTGTCTAACATGTCTGTACCTTCAGATAGAACATGTTCTGTATGTATGGAGGCCAAGGTGGTCCCCCCTTCAAATGTATGTGATAATTGTGCCATGGTGTCCAGACAAAGTAAGGACAGTACTGTCACATTTAATAAGGTTGCCCAAGATGATTCCTCAAATGAAGGTAGTGGGGATAGTTCTTCATCCTCTCCTTCTGTGTCAATACCAGTTATGCCCGTGCAGGCGACCCCTAGTACATCTAGTGCGCCAATGCTTGTTACTATGCAACAATTAACGGCAGTGATGGATAATTCCATAGCTAATATTTTATCCAAAATGCCAGCATTTCAAAGAAAGCGTGATTGCTCAGTTTTAAATACAGTGGAGCAAGAAGGCACTGACGATAATTTATCTGTCATACCCTCACACCAGTCAGAAGTGGCAGTGAGGGAAGGTTTTGTCGGAGGGAGAACTTTATGATTCAGGAAGAATTTCTCAACAGGCAGAACCTGATGTTGTGACGTTTAAATTTAAGTTAGAGCATCTCCGCGCATTACTTAAGGAGGTACTAACTACGCTGGATGATTGTGACTCTTTGGTCATTCCAGAAAAATTGTGCAAGATAGACAAATTCCTAGAGGTCCCGGTGCACCCTGATGCCTTTCCGATACCTAAAAGGGTGGCGGATATAGTGACTAAGGAGTGGGAGAAACCAGGCATACCTTTTGTCCCACCCCCTATATTTAAGAAATTGTTCCCCATGGTCGACCCAAGGAAGGACACTTGGCAAACAGTCCCTAAGGTTGAGGGGGCAGTTTCTACGCTAGCCAAACGCACGACTATTCCCATTGAGGACAATTGTGCTTTCAAAGATCCTATGGATAAAAAATTGGAGGGTTTGCTTAAAAAGATTTTTGTTCAGCAAGGTTACCTCCTCCAACCAATTTCGTGCATTATTCCTGTCACTACGGCGGCGTGTTTCTGGTTCGATGAACTAGAAAAGTCGCTCAATAAGGAGACTCCATATGAGGAAGTCATGGACAGAATTCACGCACTTAAGTTAGCTAATTCCTTTATTTTAGATGCCGCTTTGCAATTAGCGAGATTAGCGGCGAAAAATTCAGGGTTTGCAATTGTGGCGCGCAGAGCGCTCTGGCTAAAGTCTTGGTCGGCAGATGTATCTTCCAAGACAAAATTGCTTAATATCCCTTTCAAAGGTAAGACCCTTTTTGGGCCAGAATTGAAAGAAATTATTTCAGACATCACTGGGGGGAAGGGCCATGCCCTCCCACAGGATAGGCCTTTCAAGGCTAAGAATAAGTCCAATTTTCGTTCCTTTCGTAATTTCAGGAACGGACCGGCTTCTAAGTCTGCAGCCTCTAGACAAGAGGGTAACGCTTCCCAGGCTAAGCCAGCTTGGAAACCAATGCAAGGCTGGAATAAGGGTAAACAGGCCAAGAAGCCTGCTGCTGCTACCAAGACAGCATGAAGGGGTAGCCCCCGATCCGGGACCGGATCTAGTAGGGGCAGACTCTCTCTCTTTGCTCAGGCTTGGGCAAGAGATGTTCCGGATCCCTGGGCACTAGAAATAGTCTCTCAGGGCTATCTTCTAGAATTCAAGGAACTTCCTCCAAGGGGAAGGTTCCATATGTCTCGCTTATCTTCAGACCTAATAAAGAGACAGGCATTCTTACATTGTGTAGAAGACCTGTTAAAGATGGGAGTGATACACCCAGTTCCAACAGTGGAACAAGGTCAGGGGTTTTACTCAAACCTGTTTGTAGTTCCCAAAAAAGAGGGAACTTTCAGACCAATTCTGGATTTAAAAATTCTAAACAAGTTTCTCAGAGTTCCATCGTTCAAAATGGAAACCATTCGAACAATTTTACCTACAATCCAGGAGGGTAAATATATGACTACCGTGGATTTAAAGGATGCGTACCTACATATTCCTATCCACAAAGATCATCATCAGTTCCTAAGGTTCGCCTTTCTGGACAAACATTACCAGTTCGTGGCTCTCCCGTTCGGTTTAGCCACTGCTCCCAGAATTTTCACAAAGGTGCTAGGGTCCCTTCTGGCGGTTCTAAGACCGAGGGGCATTGCAGTGGCACCTTATCTAGACGACATTCTAATTCAAGCGTCGTCTCTTTCCAAGGCAAAGGCTCATACAGACATTGTTCTAGCCTTTCTCAGATCTCACGGGTGGAAGGTGAACGTAGAAAAGAGTTCCCTGTCTCCGTCAACGAGAGTTCCCTTTTTGGGAACAATAATAGATTTTTTAGAAATGAAGATTTTCCTGACAGAAGTCAGAAAGTCAAAGCTTCTAAACACTTGTCAAGTTCTTCACTCTATTCTGCAGCCTTCCATAGCTTAGTGCATGGAAGTAGTAGGATTGATGGTTGCAGCAATGGACATAGTTCCTTTTGCTCGAATTCATCTAAGACCATTACAACTGTGCATGCTCAATCAGTGGAATGGGGACTATGCAGACTTGTCTCCACAGATTCAAGTAGACCAGGTAACCAGAGACTCACTCCATTGGTGGTTGACTCAGGATCACCTGTCTCAGGGAATGAGTTTTCGCAGACCAGAGTGGGTCATTGTCACGACCAACGCCAGTCTATTAGGCTGGGGCGCGGTCTGGGATTCCCTGAAAGCTCAGGGTCTATGGTCTCGGGAAGAGTCTCTTCTTCCGATAAACATCCTGGAACTGAGAGCAATATTCAATGCTCTCCGGGCTTGGCCTCAACTAGCGAAGGCCGGATTCATAAGATTCCAGTCAGACAACATGACGACTGTAGCTTACATCAACCATCAGGGAGGAACAAAGAGTTCCTTGGCGATGAGAGAGGTATCCAAGATCATCAAATGGGCGGAGGATCACTCCTGCCATCTATCTGTAATTCACATCCCAGGAGTAGACAACTGGGAGGTGGATTATCTGAGTCGTCAGACTTTCCATCCGGGGGAGTGGGAACTCCACCCGGAGGTCTTTGCCCAGTTAACCCAATTATGGGGCATTCCAGACATGGATCTGATGGCGTCTCGTCAGAACTTCAAGGTTCCTTGCTACGGGTCCAGATCCAGGGATCCCAAGGCGACTCTAGTGGATGCCTTAGTGGCGCCTTGGTCGTTCAACCTAGCGTATGTGTTTCCGCCGTTTCCTCTCCTTCCCAGGCCCGTAGCCAGGATCAAACAGGAGAAGGCCTCGGTGATTCTGATAGCTCCTGCGTGGCCACGCAGGACTTGGTATGCAGACCTGGTGAATATGTCATCGGCTCCACCATGGAAGCTACCTTTGAGACAGGATCTTCTAGTACAAGGTCCATTCGAACATCCAAATCTAGTTTCTCTGCAGCTGACTGCTTGGAAATTGAACGCTTGATTTTATCCAAGCGTGGGTTTTCAAATTCAGTGATAGATACTCTGGTTCAAGCCAGAAAACCTGTGACTAGAAAGATTTACCATAAAATATGGAAAAAATATATCTGTTGGTGTGAATCCAAGGGATTCTCTTGGAGTAAGATTAAAATTCCTAAGATTCTCTCCTTTCTCCAAGAGGGTTTGGATAAAGGGTTGTCAGCGAGTTCTCTTAAAGGACAGATTTCTGCCTTATCTGTTTTGTTACAAAAACGACTGGCAGCTGTGCCAGATGTACAAGCTTTTGTACAGGCTTTGGTCAGAATCAAGCCTGTTTACAGACCCATGACTCCTCCTTGGAGTCTAAATTTAGTTCTTTCAGTTCTTCAAGGGGTTCCGTTTGAACCTTTACATTTCATAGATATCAAGTTACTATCATGGAAAGTTCTGTTTTTAGTTGCTATTTCTTCTGCTAGAAGAGTTTCTGAATTATCTGCTTTGCAGTGTGATCCACCTTATCTTGTGTTCCATTCAGATAAGGTTGTTTTGCGTACTAAACCTGGTTTTCTTCCAAAAGTAGTTTCTAACAAGAATATTAACCAGGAAATAGTTGTTCCTTCTCTGTGTCCGAATCCAATTTCAAAGAAGGAACGTTTGTTACACAATTTAGATGTGGTCCATGCTTTAAAGTTCTATTTAGACGCAACAAAGGATTTCAGACAAACTTCATCTTTGTTTGTCGTTTACTCTGGTAAGAGGAGAGGACAAAAAGCTACTGCTACCTCTCTTTCTTTTTGGCTGAAAAGCATCATCCGATTGGCAGCCTCCTGAACGAATCACAGCTCACTCTACTAGGGCTGTGGCTTCCACATGGGCCTTCAAGAACGAGGCTTCTGTTGATCAGATATGTAAGGCAGCGACTTGGTCTTCTCTGCACACTTTTGCCAAATTCTACAAATTTGATACTTATGCTTCTTCGGAGGCTATTTTTGGGAGAAAGGTTTTGCAAGCCGTGGTGCCTTCTGTTTAGGTAACCTGATTTGCTCCCTCCCTTCATCCGTGTCCTAAAGCTTTGGTATTGGTTCCCACAAGTAATGGATGACGCCGTGGACCGGACACACCAATGTTGGAGAAAACAGAATTTATGCTTACCTGATAAATTACTTTCTCCAACGTTGTGTCCGGTCCACGGCCCGCCCTGGTTTTTTAATCAGGTTTGAAAATTTTCTTTCTCTATACACTACAGTCACCACGGCACCCTATAGTTTCTCCTTTTTTTTCTCCTAACCGTCGGTCGAATGACTGGGGGGCGGAGCCCGAGGAGGGGCTATATGGGCAGCTTTTGCTGTGCTCTTTGCCATTTCCTGTTGGGGAAGAGAATATTCCCACAAGTAATGGATGACGCCGTGGACCGGACACACCGTTGGAGAAAGTAATTTATCAGGTAAGCATAAATTCTGTTTTTTTAAACAATAACAATTCTGTAGCAGACTGTCCCTTTAAATACTATATTGAACTTGGTGTAATAAACTTGGGTACCGCCGTAGGTTTGTCTTTGTAGAGGCAGAAGACATAATACTTTATCAAGGCAACAAAACACAAATACATAAATGATTCACAGATTTTGCCAAATGTTAGAATATTCTGATCTTGTGTTAACTGTCTCATTTTTCAGATTTTCAAAGAGGAGAAGTATTTAAAAGATGCAGTGGAATGTAGTGATGTCATCTGGCAGAGGGGACTTCTAAGGAAGGGTTATGGGGTCTGTCATGGGACTGCTGGCAATGGATACTCCTTCCTTACTCTCTATCACCACACTCAGGACAAAAAATTTCTTTACAGAGCCTGCAAGGTAATACAGCAGAGGCATTCATATCCAACTCCTGTCTTTGTGTATGAAACTAATTATAGACCGATCTCAAGCGCTCCGAAAGAAAGGGACATCATTTAGACAGAGCATACTATATTAAACAACTTCCCAGTTTACTTCTATTATCAAATTTGCTTCATTCTCTTGGTATCATTTGTTGAAGGAGCAGCAATGCACTACTGGTTTCTAACTGAACACCTGGGTGAGCCAATGACAATCGGTATATATATGCGGCCACCAATCAGCAGCTAGAACCTAGGCTCGTTGTTGCTCCTTAGCTTAACTAGATAAACCTTTCAGCAAAGAATAACAAAAGAAGGAAGCAAATTAAATAATAGAAGTAAATTTGAAAGTTGTTTAAAATGGTATGCTCTGTCTAAATCATGGATGTCTAATTATGACTTTACTGTCTCTTTAAGGCTATATTATTTCACTATCCTAGATTCACAAAAAGCTCCTTTACTGTGATGAAACATCTCCTTTGAAAGAGAGCTTTGCCTCACTGTTTACTAATGTTCAAAAATGTAATGAAACAAATATTTCAACAGTACTTCTGTATGGTTTCTGTTTTCCTGTCGTGCATTATTAAATTACTTTGAATTTAAAATATCCAAAATGTCCATTAGTTTACTGTTTGTGTTTTAATTTGTGCCTCTAGAAGCGGGATATACTTTTATGTGAGATCGCTAGAGAAATAATGAGCATCTAAATGTTTTGTTGCTATGCTGCATTTCACTGCCGCTTGGCAGATGTAACGGCATCTCTGCAATCATGTGATATATATTTATGATCACGTTAATACTTCTTTTGGGAAATGTTGATCATTCACGATTCATCTGGGTCTGCAAGCTTCAGCTTTCTTCAGCTTCATTTATTTTTAAAGTGTATGAAATTAACCTTCGCACAGCTTAACAGCTTGCATTGCCTGTGAAATTGTCAATTGCCTTCCTTTCAAAAGCTAAAGGTACACCAAAGAATACAAATAAATAAACAACTAGCTGTTCGAAAGAATAAAAGAATTCAAGTAAAATAAAGGGTTTTGGTTTTTTTTAAAGATTTTTTAAAAAAATAAATAAGGAACTCACCTTACTTATTTATAAGCACATAATGCATAAAACTCAGTTTCAGCCCAGGCAGATGTTGGTATTACGATTTGCTAAGAACTAAATTAGGGGGTGCATGAACATTAATATACAAGCATGCTATCTCTTAACTGTTAATGATTTGTTTCAAATGCAAATTCCTGCTTCACAAAGTCCTCAGTGTCAGAACACACGTTACAATATTGTACAAACATTCCTCTTAATCAGAATCTATTGCAAGGTCCTAGTAAAAATGCACACTATAATCTCAGGCAATTGTCACTATCACAGGTCCAACTGTATTTCCAATGCAGGCTTATGTCATATCCTCCACCAGAGTAGATAAAAATGTCATACACACAAACATACAAAAGTGTCAGTAAAAAAAGGGTGTAGTATCACAAGTTTCATTTTAAATATCAGCAGTAAAAACTATTCAATAAGTGCTCTCACAAGAAGCACCACGCTTCAAGCCAAAGTACACTTTCTCACATAGCACAACCCCAGTATACAAATCAGCTCAGTACTATGTTTGTTGTCCCATGTCTGTCGCTGGTTGTCTCCTCTGTAGAAGTGAATCCACACAGATCCTTCATATATAGGAGGTAGTCCCTAAGCTGCTGCTTTCTCCAACAACAACAGACAAATATTCCAAACAAACACCTTGTGTATTTCTCTTGTTAAGTGTATCCAGTCCACGGATCATCCATTACTTATGGAATATATTCTCCTTCCCAACAGGAAGTTGCAAGAGTCCACCCACAGCAAAGCTGCTATATAGCTCCTCCCCTAACTGCCATATTCAGTCATTCTCTTGCAAGCCTCAACATAGATAGGAGGTCGTGAGAGTCTGTGGTGATTTATACTTAGTTTATTCTTCAATCAAAAGTTTGTTATTTTTAAATGGCACCGGAGTGTGCTGTTTATCTCAGGCAGTATTTGGAAGAAGAATCTGCCTGCGTTTTTCTATGATCTTAGCAGACGTAACTGAGATCCATTTGCTGTTCTCACACATTCTGAGGAGTGAGGTAACTTCAGAGGGGGAATGGCGTGCAGGTTTTTCTGCAGATAAGGTATGTGCAGTAAAATATTTTTCTAGGAATGGAATTGACTAAGAAAATACTGCTGATACCGAAGTAATGTAAGTAAAGCCTTAAATGCAGCGATAGCGACTGGTATCAGGCTTATTAATAGAGATACATACTCTTATAAAAATGTGTTTTAAAACGTTTGCTGGCATGTTTAATCGTTTTTTAACGTACATTGGTGATAACACTGTAATGTTGGTATAGCCTTAAATGCAGTGAAAGCGACTGGTATCAGGCTTATTAATAGAGATACATACTCTTGTAAAAATGTGTTTTAAAACGTTTGCTGGCATGTTTAATCGTTTTTTAACATATGTTTGGTGATAAAACTTATTGGGGCCTAAGTTTTTTCCACATGGCTGGCTTAAATTTTGCATAGAAACAGTTAACTGAAGCTTCCCACTGTTGTAATATGAGTGGGAGGGGCCTAATTTAGCGCTTTTTTACGCAGTTAAAATTACAAAATGAATTATCCAGATTCCCTCAGCAGTCCCATGAATACTACAGGACATTTCTAAAGGGCTAAAAAGACTTCCAAAATCGTTTATAGGGAAGGTAATCCACAGCTCTGCTGTGGCAGTTTTGTTGTGTCTGTTTTTAAAAACGTCTATGTCGTTTTTTTGATCTGTTTTTTTGCATTAAGGGGTTAATCATCCATTTGCAAGTGGGTGCAATGCTCTGTTACCTTATTACATGTACTGTAAAAATTTAGTTTGTTTTATTGCCTTTTTTCACTGTTTTTCAAATTTTGACAAAATTTGTTTCTCTTAAAGGCACAGTAACTTTTTATATATTTGCTTGTTAACTTGATTTGAAGTGTTTTCCAAGCTTATTAGTCTCATTATTAGTCTGTTTTAACATGTCTGACATAGAGGAAGCTCTGTGTTCATTATGTTTTAAAGCCATGGTGGAACCCCATCTTAGAATGTGTACCAGATGTACTGATTTCATGTTAAACAATAAAGATCATTTTTTGTCTTTAAAAACATTATCACCAGAGGATTCTGTCGTGGGGGTAGTTATGCCGACTAACTCTCCCCACGTGTCAGACCTTTTGACTCCTGCTTTAGGGACTCACGCTCAAATGGCGCCAAGTACATCAAGGGCACCCATAGCGTTTATTTTACCAGGGGATTCTGTCGAGGGGAAAGTTATGCCGATTAACTCTCCCCACGTGTCAGACCCTTCGACTCCCGCTTCAGGGACTCACGCTCAAATGGCGCCAAGTACATCAAGGGCGTCCATAGCGTTTATTTTACAAGACATGGCAAAGGTGGGAATAATACTCTGGCAGCAGTATTAGTCAGACTACCTGAAATTAAAGGAAAGCAGATAGCTCTGGGGGTAGATACAGAGCATACAGACGCTTTAAGAACCATGTATGATACTACCTCACAATATGCTTAGTCTGTGGGTGATTTTTTTTTTTTTGACTCAGGGAAGATGATTTAACCTGATTCTGATATTTCTACATTTAAAATTTATGCTTGAGAACCTCCACTTGTTGCTCAGGGAGGCTTTGGCTGCTCTGAATGAATGTGTTCAATTGCAGGGCCAGAGAAATTGTGTAGACTGGATAAATAATATGCAGTGCCGGTGTGTACTGATGTTTTTCCAATACCTAAAGAGGTTTACTAAAAAATTTTTTTTTTTTTTTTTTAAGGAATGGGATAGACCAGGTGTGCTGTTCTCTTCCCCTCCTATTTTTTAGAAGAATGTTTTCTAATAGTTACCACCACACGGGACTTCTGGCAGACAGTTCCTAAGGTGGAGAGAAGAGTTTCTACTCTAGCTAAGCGTACCACTACCTCTGGCGAGGACAGTTGTGCTTTTTAGATCCAATGGATAAAAAATGTTTATTCAACAGGGTTTTATCCTGCAGCCCCTTGCATACATTGCTTCTGTCACTGCTGCTGCGACGTTCTGAGTTGAGTCTCTTGATGAGGCTTTACAGTTAGCGACTCCATTGGATGAATATATTTGACAAGCTTATGCTAGCCAATTCCTTGTTTTCTGATGCCTTTGTTCATTTGACTACGGCTAAGAATTCTGTTTTTTACTATACTGGCGCGCAGAGCGCTATGGCTTATATCATGGTCAGCTGTCGTGACTTTAATAAATAAGCTACTTAACTTCCCTTCAAGGGGCAGACCCTATTCGGGCCTGGTTTGAAGGAGATTATTGCTTATATCACTGGAGGAAATGGTCATTCCCTTCCTCAGGATAGGAATCAAGGGCCAAAAAAGGTCTAATTTTCGTGCCTTTTAAAACTTCAGGGCAGGTGTGGCATCCACTTTCTCTAAGGCAAAACAAGAGGGAATTTTTGCTCAGTCCAAGGTGGTCTGGAGACAATTGGACCTGGAACAAAGATAAGCAGGACAAGGAGCCTGCTGCTGCCTCTAAGGCAGCATGAAGGAACGGACCCCTATCCGGTAACGGATCCTATAGGGGGCAGACTTTCATTCTTCGCCCGGGCGTGGGCAAGAGATGCTCAGGATCCCTAGGCATTGGAATTTATATCCCAGAGATATCTTCTGGATTTCAAAGATTCCCCCCCAAAAAAGGGGAGATTTCGCCTTTCACAATTATCTGCAAACCAGATAAAGAAGGAGGCATTCTTACATTGTGTACGAGATCCATCCAGTTCCAAGAGAGGAACAGGGACAGTTTTTACTCAAATCTGTTTGTGGTTCCCAAGGTGAGGGAACCTTCAGACCTATTTTGGATCTAAAGATCTTAAACAAATTCCTCAGAATTCCGTCATTTAAGATGGAAACTATTCGTACCATCTTAACTATGATCCAGGAGAGTCAATAGAGGACTACAATGGATTTGAAGGATGCTTATCCTCACATTGTGATGCATAAAGATCACCTTCATTTTTTCAGGTTTGCCTTTCTAGACAGGCATTACCAGTTTGTAGCTCTTTCCTTTGGGATATCTACAGCCCCAAGAATCTTTATGGAGGTTCTGGGGTCGCTTTGGCAGGTCCTTAGGCCGCGGGGCATAGAAGTGGCCCCTTAGTTAGGCGACATCCTGATACAGGCGTCAAACATCCAAATTGCCAAGTCTCATACAGACGTAGTACTGGCATTTCTGAGATCACATGGGTGGAAAGTGAACAAGGAAAGAGTTCTCTATCCCCAATCTCAAGGGTTTCCCTCCTAGGGACTCTGATAGATTCTGTAGAAATGAAAATTTACCTGACGGAGTCCAGGTTGTCAAAGTTTCTAAATTTCTGCCGTGTTTTTTATCCCATCCGCGCCCTTCGGTGGCTCAGTACATGAATGAAATCGCCTTAATAGGTAGCGGCAAGGGACATAGTACCGTTTGCACGTCTACATTTCAGACCGCTGCAACTATGCATGCTCAGTCAGAGGAACGGGGATTACACAGATTTGTCCCCCTGTTGAACCTGGACCAAGAGACCAGAGATTCTCTTCTCTGGTGACTATGTCGGGTCCATCTGTCCAAGGGTATGACCTTCCGCAGGTCAGATGGGACAATTGTTACAATGGATGCCAGCCTTTTAGGTTGGGATGCAGTCTGGAACTCCCTGAAGGCTCAGGGATAGTGGACTTAGGAGGAGACCCTCCTTCTAATAAATATTCTGGGAGTGATATTCCATGCTCTTCAGACTTGGCCTCAGTTAGCAACTCTGAGGTACATCATACTCAGTCGGACAATATACACGACTGTGGCTTACATCAGCCATCAAGGGGGAACAGAAGTTCCCTAGTGATGTTAGAAGTCTTACAATAATTCACTGGACAGAGACTCACTCTTGTCTATCAGCTATCCATATCCCAGGTGTTGAGAACTGGGAGGTGGATTTTCTAAGTCGTCAGACTTTTCTTCCGGGGGAGTGGGATTTCCTCCGGAGGTCAAGACCAAGCAGGAGAGGGCTTTGGTGTTTTTGACAGCGCCTGCGTAGCCACGCAGGACCTGGTATGCAGATCTGGTGGACATGTCATCCTTTCCATCACGGTCTCTGCTTCTGAGACAGGTCCCTCTACCTCAGGGTCCTTTCAACCATCTAAATAGAATCAATCTGAGATGGACTGCCTGGAGACTGAACGCTTGATGTTATCAAAGCATGGCTTCTCCGAGTCAGTCATTGATACCTTAATACAGACATGAAAGCCTGTCTCTAGGAAAATTGAACATAGATATGGTGTAAATATCTGATTGTTATGAATCCAAGGGTTACTCATGGAGTAAAGCCTGGATTCCCAGGATATTATCTTTTCTCCAAGATGTTTTTGAGAAAAGGGTTGTCAGCTAATTCCTTAAAAGGGACAGATTTTTACTCTGTCTATTTTTTTGCACCAGCGTCTGGCAGGTATTCTAGACGTTCAGGCATTTGGTCAGGCTTTGGTTAGATCCAAGCCTGTGTTTAAAACTGTTGCTCCGCCATGGAGCTTAAACCTGGTTCTTAAGGCTCTTCAAGAAGTTCCGTTTGAACCTTTTTTGTTCCATAGATATCAATCTTTATCTTGGAAAGTTCCTTTTGGGTAGCTATTTCCTCGATTCGTAGAGTCTACAAGTTATCTGTGTTACAATGTGATTCTCCTTATCTGGTCCTTTGTACGGATAAGGTAGTCCTGCGTACCAACCTGGGTTTTTTCCTAAGGTGGTATCTAACAAGAACATCACTCAAGAGATAGTTGTTCCATGCTTGTATCCTAATCCTTCCTCAAAGAAGGAACGTCTATTACACAATATTGGACGTGGTTTGTGCTTTAAAGTTTTACTTACAAGTTACTACAGTTTTCATCAAACGTTCACCTTGTTTGTTGTCTATTCTGGACAGAGGAGAGGTCAAAAGACTTCAGCAGCCTCTCTGTCTTTTTGGTTAAAAAGCATAATTAATTTAGCTTATGAGACTGCTGGACAGCAGCCTCCTGAAGGGATTGCAGCTCATTCTACTAGAGCTGTGGTTTTCACTTGGGCCTTTTTTAAATGTGGCTTCTGTTGAACAGATTTACAAGACGGAGTCTTGGTCTGCGCTTCATACTTTTTCAAATTTAACAAATTTGATACCTTGCTTCTTCGGAGGCTATTTTTAGGAGAAAGGTTTTTTTTTTTGGTTTTTTTTACAGGCAGTGGTAACTTCCGTTTAAGTACCTGCCTTGTCCCTCCCATCATCCGTGTACTTTAGCTTTGGTATTGGTATTCCATAAGTAATGGATGATCCGTGGACTGGATACACTTAACAAGAGAAAACATAATTTATACTTACCTGATAAATTTATTTCTCTTGTAGTGTATTCAGTCCACGGCCCGCCCTGTCACTTTAAGGCAGGTAATTTTTTCATTTGAACTACAGTCACCACTGCACCCTATGGTTTTTCCTTTCTCTGCATGTTTTCGGTCGAATGACTGAATATGGCAGTTAGGGGAGGAGCTATATAGCAGCTTTGCTGTGGGTGGACTCTTGCAACTTCCTGTTGGGAAGGAGAATATATTCCATAAGTAATGGATGATCCGTGGACTGGATACACTACAAGAGAAATAAATTTATCAGGTAAGCATAAATTATGTTTTTAAAGACCAATGTCTGTGGTCTAATGTGTCCACTCCCTCAGAGGATATAACTGGAGGCTCCTGGGACTTGTAACATAGTACCAATCTGATTTGTGTACCGGGTTGTTTCTGTGAGTGTCCTTATTGAAGAGTTGTTACTGTTCATTTTTAAATGTAAATGTGTGATACTACACTTTTTTCCTGGCGCTCCCGTGTGTTTGTGATATTTTTCAGCGGTTACAATGTAACAAAGAACAGCACCAACAAAGCAGGGTATGTCAGCTTTTAGCCATTGTGATTTCACTCACAGCTGATTGTGTGGCTAGCCTACTTTGTAGTTGGCTGTTTTGTACATATCAACTACCCCAAGGCATAACATTCTGTGATCTGAGATGTCATTGCAGAAAATGCAACATCTGCAGAAAGAATGGGACACATGTAGGAACTATTAGTGCTTTCACTATGCCGCGCTGCTCCACAGCAGGCTGTTCTCTTTAAACAATGCTGTGCTCTGGCTGCACTCTGTAAGTTTTCCTTAACACAGTGCAGCCAGAACCTGACCCTAGCCATTTCCTATCTGCAAAGCTGTGACATTCTTGTGAGCAATGAACCTTTTTATTATTATATTTTATCTTATAATTATGTGATGTTCGATCAAGGCAAACGGAAACAAATTTGATTGCAACATTTTAAAAACTTAACAAAATGTCTTTTTTTTTATTCTCTGCTGCTAATTTGTAAAGCAGTTTTCAACTGATGCAATATTTTATAAAAGTTAATAAATTGCTTTATTCTACAGTTAAGCAACAAGTTGTGATTGAGCTGGCACTTTATTTTAACTGCTTAATTTAAAATTGAATTTCAAAATCACCAGCAGAGATATTTCTGCCCCTGGGAATCAACTGTGGTAGGTCATTTAAAGTGAAGGTAAAGTTCGCTGTATGTCATTATGTAGTTTTGCTTGTCCACCTAAATGAATGGTACTTTCATTCATAATTTTTTTACAATTAAGTATGAACTGAGATTTATATCTTTATACTTACATTCCGTAAAATCAACCCGATTTTTTTTTTCTTCGCATGTCACGTTTTTTCAATATCCAATTGAAATTCTGGTCGTGAAGCGACCAGAGATTTACGTCATCCGCCTCCTGTATCCTCTGTGCATGCATTTAGAATCTGTTTGTTGATCTTGTCAGACAAGCGCGCGACCGTTTCATGCATGTGCATTGCAAATATTATTGTATTATTGTAGAAGAATGACGCAAGTGCTTGGTAAAAAAAAAAAGTGGATTACCGCATGCGCATTGTAATCAGTAGACGCCGCTATGCGCATGCGCTGTTCCTTGTGTGCTCGTAAACGCAATTTGGAGATACGTATAGAGCAGGTGGGACCGCTCTATATGTCATTCAGTATGAAATAAGGAAATGGCTGATGGGAGGATTCAGGGTCATTTGAAACATCTTTATTATATAAATATATATGTGTGCAGAAAAGAAGTTAGCGATTAGAATGTTTAAACTGTGACTAAATCGATGGTGTATAGAGATAGTTGAAACTTTACCTTCACTTTAAGAGATGTATTGATCATTTAGCACCAGAAACTGAGTTATATGTAGCGTATGCATAATTTTCAGAAGCATTCCTTAATTTATTTTTTCCTCTAAACACTTTTTCTCTTTTGTTTACAAGTTTGCTGAATGGTGTTTAGATTATGGAAAACATGGCTGTCGTATTCCGGACAGACCATACTCGCTCTTTGAAGGTACTTTTTTTTTTTTTACACACTGTATTTCCTTTCTTTACAGCTTTTAGAGCAGTTTCTTTTTGATGCAAGGTCTTGCTGATCTTATGATATCTGTAAAGCTCCCCCTGCAAGCTAGCTAACAAACTAAAATATAGGGCCAGATTGCAAGTGGAGCGCTATTTAAAGGTATAGAAAGGTAAAAAAAGGAAATGCGCATGGGTGCATTGCAATTTGAAATATTAGCATTTTTGCAATATACTTCCATTAGCAAAAATGCTTCTAGTAAAAGTCATTATTGTTTATCTGCTTCTAAAGACTTCATTTGTGTCATACAAGCCACTGCTGACTCTCTGAGGTGTAGTGTTTGAATACTGGTGCCCAGGCCTTCACAGGATATGTGCGTATGCCACTGAAAAACAGTATTGACTTTTACTAGAAGCATTTTTGCTAATGAAAGTATATGGCAAAAATGCTTCTATTTCTATATATTTAGACATGTATATGTGTATGTCTCTCTATATTAAAGCCCTTTGCCTGACTTCTTTTTTAACACCTAAGACCTCATATTTTTGAGCCTTTATAACTTTTTTGTGCAATATTTTTTTATAAGGAAGGAAGGACCATACATTTTTTGTCTGTCAAAAAGGTAAAGTTAAAGGGACAGTCTACAATAGAACTGTTATTGTTTTAAAAGCTAGATAATCCCTTTATTACCCATTCCCCAGTTTTGCATAACCAACACAGTTATATTAATACACTTTTTACCTCTGTGATTACCTTGTATCTAGGATCCTTCTTCCAGCCCCCTGATCACATGACTGTGACTGTTTATTATCTATTGTCTTGCAGTTAGCATTGTTTTGTGCTAAATCTTAAATAACTCCCTGTGTCTGAAAACAGTGTTATCTATATGGCCCACGTATAAGCATGTGATAAGAGACAGCCTACAAGGGCTTAGAAATTAGCATATGAGTCTGCCTCGGTTTAGTTTCAACTAAGAATACCAAGAGAACAAAGCACATTTTATGATAAAAGTAAATTGGAAAGTTGATTAAAATTACAAGTCCTATCTCAATAATGAAAGTTTAATTTTGACTAGACTGTCCCTTTAAACATTTCCTTAAAGGAATACTAAATCCAATTTTTTTATTTCATGATTCAGATAGAGCATGCAATTTTAAGCAACTTTCTAATTTACTCCTATTATAATTTTTTCTTCGTTCTCTTGCTATCTTTTTTTTGCAAAAGCAGGAATCTAAGCTAATGAGCTGGGCCATTTTTGATTCAGAACCCTGGATAGCACCTGCTGATTGGTGGCTACATTTAGAAAGTTTCTTAAAATTGTAAGCTCAATCTGAAACAGGAAAGTATCAATATTTTGAAGTTTTGGTAGTTATGATTTCGTTTCCAATTATTTCATATATTATAGAGATATTAGTGTAATAAAATGACAGCTATTTAGGATTAAACAGGATGACATTGGAATGGAAATACTTATAAGATGCATGTATCTCTTAGATAAATCATATTACATTTATGTGATTTTTTTTATATATTAACATGACAATTCCTGATAAATCATTGTATGTATAATTATACTCATTTAGTAACGTTGCCTTCTCTTGTAGGAATGGCTGGCACAATTCACTTCCTGTCAGACATGTTGACACCGGAGACTTCACGATTCCCTGCCTTTGAACTTTGATAATTTGTCAAAAAGAACTAAAGAGGAATTTCTGTACGAACAGTTGAGATTAAAGGGACATGGAAGCTTCACTTACATTTTTTTCCTAGTTACATTTATTTAATTCAGTTTGGGAAAGGACAGAGCTTTTGCTTAGAAATAATAGGAGATAACATTGTAAATTCAGATGAAAGATTTCCCTTCTAGTCAGTTTTTCTTTGGGGATTGTGTTAAAAGCATAGGATTCAGTTTAGGTGTTAGAAGGTTTGGGGATTCAGAGAAGGCGCTTCAGACCAACTAGGCCAGGGGTCAGCAACCTTCGGCTCCCAGATGTTTTGTAACTACATTTCCCATGATGCTCAGATAGCCTAAAGAGTGTCTCAGCATCGTGGGAAATGTAGTTCCAAAACATCTGGGAGCCGAAGGTTGCTGACCCCTGAACTAGGCAATAGTTGTTTCACATTTACATGGACATCTCTAGGCTACAACTCTCAGCCATCTCTACTTTTTACACCATTGTAAAAATAAATCCATATCACATATATATTCACCACATTACTTCACATATGGATCACTACAACCGGTGCTTAGAAATGAGCATCACAGACATAAAGATATTCAAGTTTGGCCACACAACATTTTAACTGAAAAAAAGTCTGATTTATGATTAAAAGGAAATGAAACCTATTCATAATTACAAGACTTCGTCTTGTAATAAATTCACATAGTAGACGAGAGTGTATGTTGCAGCAATTGTTTTTCTATGGTCAGACTTCCTCCAGCACTTCCCTTCTTTGCAGGAGCCAATCTAGACTTATTACTTGCAATGTTCTAGACTTATTACTTGCAACGTTCTAGACTTATTACTTGCAACGTTCTAGACTTATTACTTGCAACGTTCTAGACTTATTACTTGCAATGTTCTAGACTTATTACTTGCAATGTTCTAGACTTATTACTTGCGATGGTCTAGACTTATTACTTGTAACGTTCTAGACTTATTACTTGCAACGTTCTAGACTTATTACTTGCAACGTTCTAAACTTATTACTTGCAACGTTCTAGACTTATTACTGGCAATGTTCTAGACTTATTACTTGCAATGTTCTAGACTTATTACTTGCAACGTTCTAGACTTATTACTTGCAATGTTCTAGACGTATTACTTGCAACGTTCTAGACTTATTTCTTGCAATGTTCTAGACTTATTACTTGCGATGGTCTAGACTTATTACTTGTGACGTTCTAGACTCATTACTTGCAACGTTCTAGACTTATTACTTGCAACGTTCTAGACTTATTACTGGCAATGTTCTAGACTTATTACTTGCAACGTTATAGATTTATTACTTGCAATGTTTTGCTGTATTTTATAACTTTTGCTGAGGTCAGGTATGGGGAGATGTAGTGTAGCCGGCTAAGGCTTGTAAAGTCTGCAGTGTGCATTTCCGATTCTAAGAATTGGAAAGCCCATAGTTTTCAGACTTCAAGTACAGGAAAAGAAGGCAAAATAAATAATAATGCAATTTTGTTTTATTAAATGTAATTAAAGATTTTATATTAGTCATAAAGTGTATCTAAGGACCATAGTACATTTAATCTAAAGAGTATGCTGAATTCATTATGAAACACTAAATACATTTTATCAGCATAATATTGAGGTTATGCTCCACCTTCTTGTAGTCATGGGCGCTGCTATGTTAAAATCTAATTTTTATTCCACTGCAGCACCGTTAAGTGTTTGCACATGTGCAGCAACTCTCCTTCAGATACCTGCAGTGTAACCTAGGTTCCAAAATGTCAGCACCCATAGTTAGAGAGAGGTGCATGAAATGTATTTAGTGTTTAATGTCCCTTTAATATACGTGGGCGGTGTGCTGTAACCACTGATAGTTTTCTTTAGCACGCTGTAAAACAGATTTACTGAAAAAGAGCCAGCATCTTAGAAATGAATTAAAATGATGATAAAGTTAGTGTTCCTTAACAATATACTGTATATGTAATCAGTGTGCATAATTATGTATATGTGTATCTTTCCATTAAAATTTGTTCAGACCTGAAATGGTGCAATCTGTTTTGATGTTAGGATTCCTTACCTTCATCACTGCCTGCACACTTGGAAATACACTTTTTTTTGTTTTTGTAGTAGTGACATTTTCATCGCTAATCCAACTTTCTTGCAAGCCATACAGCTAGCATAAAGCCATGCCTTTTGTGACATTGTGACTAGTCATATGGATTAAAAGAGCATTGGAAGGGATTTAAAGGGACAGTTTACTCAAGAATTTGTATTGTTTAAAAAGATAGATAATACCTTTATTACCCATTCCCCAGTTTTTCATAACCAACACGGTTATATTAATACTCTTTTTACCTCTGTGATTACCTTTTATCTAAGCCTCTGCCCCTTTATTTCAGTTCTTTTGACAGAATTGCATTTGAGCCAATCAGTGCCCTCTCATAAGTAACTCCATGGGCGTGAGCACAATGTTATCTATATGGCACTCATGAACTAATGCCCTCTAGCTGTGAAAAACTTTTAAATGCATTCAAATAAGATGTGGCCTTCAAGGGCTTAGAAATAAGCAAATGAGCCTACCTAGATTTAGATTTCAACTAAGAATACCAAGAGAACAAAGCAAATTTGATGATTAAAGTAAAATGGAAAGTTATTTAAAATTGCATGCCCTATCTGAATCATGAAAGTTTAATTTTGAGTAGGCTGTCCCTTAAACCATTTCAAGTCTGAATAAATTTTAATTGAAAGGTACACATATACATATTTATGCACACTAATTACATATATATCGTAAGGAACACTAGCTTTACCATTACTTTAAGTAAAAAGCAAGATGCTTTTAGTTTTGAGATTTTTAACAGAAATGTAATTAAGCAATTTCAGATTAATTTTCCATGTCCCTTTAAGATACATTGTTCTGTGCCTCCAACACACCACTGTCAGTTCTAAAGCATCACCACTTACAAGATAATTGTATAATGTGAGTTGCAGTAGGTGTCACTGCAGAAGTAACTTGAACATTAAGCCCATGATGCCTATGTTTTTTTTTTCTCTTTGTAGATTATTGGAAGTTCATGTTTATTACTGCCTTAGGTAGATAATATTTGCACTCTGATTATTCTGTTACTTTCAAAAATACTGCAAGTTTGTGTGGTTTCTTTTGTTTGTTTCTTTAAAATGACATGGTACCCAAATGTTGAAGCACTTTAAAGTGATGCAGCAAAACTGTAAAAAAACTGACTAGAAAATATCACGGAAACATCTCTATGTAAAAAAAGGAAGGTATTTATCTCAACATTTGTAAAGTGACTTCAAGCAGCCAATCAGGATACTAGTCCCAGGACTTGCATGGGGGTGTGCATTTGGCATGTGCAGGCACATTATGTCATGCGCATGTTATTTCCCTATTCAGTTTAAGGAAGTATACTATGAAATCTCACAAGTTTTCAGAGAAATCTCATAAGATCAGAGCAAAGCATAGCTTGACCTCAGCACTGCTGATGCTGATTGGCTATTGTTTTTTTGTTTTGTTTTGTTTTTTTCAACTTGCAGCTGGACAGTAGCTGAAGTATAACTGTCACCAGAGCACTTACTCTTGTAATCTGTAATCTTTGTGAGGAAAAAATATTCCTTCTTTACATAGAGATGCTGAGGTGATATTTTTTTGTCAGCTTTTTACAGTTATGCTGCACCACGTTCAAGTGATTTAGAATATGAGTATTATGTCCTTTTTAAATTGTTGAGCATATTGTTTATTATAGACACATAAAACATAGAGTGCTTTATATTTCAAACATGTAAAATAGTGTGTAATGACTATCACAAGCATTTTTAAAATGAGTCTTAACACATGCAAGGTTTAGTTGTATTGCAGCACAGCCAATGAGTCATTGATTTCTTTAGTATTTCAAACGAATAATTCAATTCTGATCACTTATACAATTGCCTATCCTTCATTTTGTAAAGTCTGACTTAAATATAAGATTTCCTAACAAAATTGGTGTGTTTGAAAGTCAAAATGAAACCGTGTTACAAATCACTATTACTTATTAAAAAGATTACCCACTAAATTTTAAATGGATATTCTATAAAGCCTAATTCTATTAAACTAATTTAATCAGTTGTTGAAACCTTTAAAATCCCTGTACTTCTTTCAGAGTTCTACTTCATATTGTGCATTTGTTTATATGCTTGCATGTGTTTAGGAGCTGTGTGTCTGTGTGTAAGATATTGTTATTGTCCTTGAACACGGTTTTTGTTTTTATTTGAGGTACTAGCAAGTATACAAATAATACAAAGCCTGATTATACAATATTACTTGACAATTCAGTATACTTAATGAAATTAATTTTTTTTCTTAGTTTCAATATGCAATGTACTATGGAAGCAGTATCACTGCATGTATTTATATGGAACAGTGAAAATGCAAGTTGTCTTTATATATGCAGTATTTGTCTATAATGTATGACAGGCATTGCCTTGTCATTTGAGTAACTGTTAAATGTGTGAGTATTGTGTTGATGATTGGTTAATCGCTGGATGTGATTGGTTTTCCAAATGTGTCTAAATTACCAAAAGGGGATGTTTGATACAATAAATTCCAGTACATCAGACAACAATCTATTGTACATTTGTTATTCTGTTCTGTGTCAATTACAGTTTGTATGCTTACCTAAGCTACTGAGGAAAAAATATGACACCCCCCCAAAAAAAAACCATCTACTGCTCATACATGCAACTGCACTGTCTGTTTACCATGCATTTGTTGATTATGCAATTTTGTTTTATTTAATCGTCCTTTTTATGGATTTTTGGAGTGGAGAGTCTATTTACTAAACAGTTTCACTTGCTCAAGAGGAAACTCTCCAAATTGTAGTGAACAAAGGAATTTGATTTCTCACTAGAGATCAGATTACAGCAACGATTTTTCTGGCTGCACAACAAACACTTGACTAGCTACACCATCACCTAGATGGACACTTGCTTGACTAGTAAGATTTTGAGAAATTATGGAACAGTCCCACACAGCCAATCAGAGTTTGTCTTGAAGAATGTATAGTCCTTTAAACACGGATATGTTTATACTAATTATGCATGCTTGTTTTTTCAGAGCAACATTAGTGAACATATTGAGGTGTCTAAGTAATATCTGTATAGGAGCAAAAAGTATTACATTTTCCCCCCAAAGATGGGGATAAGGCTTTTGACAATCTCTATGCATTATTTAGTGGCCACAAACATTTGGATAGCCAATAATGCTTGACATTTTGATAGTTATCATACTGAAAAGACCCTTTTTCAGAGAAGATTGCAATGTTTATACCCACTTTACCACAAAGAACACAAACTTGAGTCCATAGCTGAACTATCTGAGGACAGAGACAAGAAGTATGTAAATCTATGCCAACACCTCTGCATTTTCACCAACGTAGGCCGAGTCGGTGGGGGGCATCTTAAAGAGACAAAGTGGTGCAAGACGCCACCTCAACAGAACATTAAAATATAACTCAATAGAGTTGATGCCAGGACCTTTTTATAGACTAATCTAATAAAATGTGATAATAAATTGTGAGGGGTTTAATTAGTCTACTTCCTGCCTTCCAGTATTTCTTCAAATTTGTAGATTCCCTTAAAAGGAGTTTGAGGAAAACCCCAGGGCCTTAATCTTTAATGCTGTTAAATGATGATCCTTTGTAATTTACTTATGGTAATAAATGTGGACGCTAGGGAAAATGTTTAACTTGGAGAGACAAGTTTTTATTCTTTTGTACTCATTGCATTTAAACATTGTGTTTCTCTGAGTTACAGCAAATTAAACACTTTTAGAAAACAAGTTGTCTGCAGAAGTACCAAACATGTTGAAAATCCACAATGCAGAATGCAATAAAAGTGATTATCTTTGCTCTCTCTGGCTGATACTCACCAGTAAGAACACTTTCTCAAGGGTACGGACACAACTGACTACTTGCTTTAAAAGTGGCTAAGTTACCTGATCATGGCCTGCTCTTAGTTCTGTTGATCTTTTGGACTTGACTAAGAAATTTTTCCTACTTGTTACCTGCACGATTAGAGGGAAAGAAAGGGAAACTGCTGCATCTCTGCCCTGGGCATACACCTTCTTAGAGGCAAGTTCTACTGGTGCCTCATATGCTGCAGGTTCTGTGGTTACCACCATTTTGGTTTCAAAGTCACTGGTCACGCACATGTGCATTATAAAAACTAAAATGGTTCCAACTTATAAACCTTTACAAACTAGAATCATTTTGCCTCTTTATTGCACTGATTAATTTGTGTTGCTCATTTTCCTGCAAACCTACAATATATTTTCTGAAGTGTTTTGATGTCTCTTGTCTTTTCTTCAGTGATCATTCTGTACCTCTTCCTTAGGCCCAGAGGTCTGCAGCGTATACACTTTGCACGATTTTTGGTGATCTCGTTTAATTTTATTTATATCTTTGATTCATTCTACATTTAGCCTATAGCCCCCTAAAAAAATATTTTGCTTTATGAAACAAAGTTTGGCAAGAAAAAGTTGTATTATATATGCGTCAACTTTGCTATCCCTTCTAAAACCTCAGCTTCAGAGGATTCTCTTAAAGACTTTGCTCATGGGCTCATCCGATTCTGGTTCTGAAATACAGTATTGTAACCAATTCTTGAAGAATTCACTAAATCTGAAAATCAGCTCTTATACAGATAAACTATATACATTTCCCCATTGCCCCGATCTACTTATGTCTTATTTTCTTTTTTTTATATATCAAATTTTTATTGAAAGGAAACAAGTACATTTGCCATAACAAAAGAAGAAACCAACAGACAGATAAATTCTCGTATACTTTGTACAACTCTAATTCTGTCTAGGGCAATAACTCTCGAGTTCATTATCCTTTAATTTTAAGAGACCTTTGCCTCATCCCTATTAAGGGGGGAGGCAATTTCATTCATACAAACAAACAAAAAAAAGAGAGATAGAAAAAAAAAAAAAAAAGAGGTACCCATCTCTCTGACTCATTACTCCCTCCGCAACCAGCCGCTCCCGATCCCCGTCACCCCACTGAAGATGTTCAGACTTATGTCTTATTTTCTAGTTCAGCAAAGACTTATGTTGCTATCACTAGATTTTTTAAAAGAGTTTTTCTTGAGGAGGCTTATTTGTATCAGGGAGACATGTTCCGTCATATTGTTATGAAGATTCCTGAACCTCATAACTTGTATTATACTATGTCTGATTTATCAGAAACTCAAACTTTTGTGCTTTTTTCTTACAGATATCCAAAAGGTAACAGTTTTCTGGTTGGACGCATAAACTGAGTTGTTAAAACTAAATGCTAAAACTATGTTTACAATAAGCCACCTTGGCCATGTTTTCCTGGGCACTTATGAGCAATACATGCTGCAGGGTGTGCAGAGAGGGACATGGATAGTGGTGTTCAGTGTCACTATTTGTGTGCTGCCAAGTGTAGAAATTCATTTTCCTACCTGCATACCCTGCAGCATGTATAACTCATAAGTGTCCAGGAAAACATGGCCGAGATGGCAACCCTACTTGTCGCTCAGGCACTGGGAAGGTAACTCAAGCTCTAAGATTAATTTTAAATCTTTTGATTGAAAAGTCTATGTTGTTTACTAAAGCATTAAAACCACAGCAATCAGGAAGCTCAAACTGGCGGTATGGCTGCTGAATTGGTAAGGGTGCAGCAACTTAATACTTCAGCCCCCTGTTATCAAGACTCCACAACAGACCAGAGTCTAGGCTGTATACAACAGGGTTTGGGATGTTCTTTCTGCCTGGAGGTTTACACATAACATGTCCATTTCTTTCAGGGCCTAATATTCTGCAGGGTCAGCTTTTTTGCAGTTTCTGGTGTTACATACACAAATCTGAAAGAGTATTGTTTGTTATTCAACAAGGACCTCAGTAATGTTTTTTTTCAACAAAAAATACCAAGAGAATGAAGAAAATTTGATAATAGAAGTAAACTTGAAAGTTGCTTAAAATGTCATGCTCTATCTGAATCATCAAAGAAAAGTTTTGGGTTCCAAATCCCTTTAACATCATGGGCATTAGGGGCAGATGCTACCACACAGAGGTTTGTCAGGCAAGAGTCTGGGAGATTTGTCACAACAAACTTGATTAAAAACAGTATGCTTCCCCTAAATTTGACCTGAAAATATTGTCCTCTGTTACACAATAAAGCATTGTTTTTTCTGTGAATGCAGAAGAATCCAGCTAACTGCTTGTTTTTTGCTGTACACTTTCATTTCACTTTGTATGCCTTTCTTTGTTATTATACTGTTTTATATATTTATACGTTTTGGATTATATACCTAGTATATCAATACAAATGAATTTTGGAAAATTAGACTCATTTTATACCATCTTGTACTATGGAGAAAATGAGAATTAATAAAATATCTTGCTATAAAATATTACACAAAATTCTGATTTTACAATGTATGCATGATCATATCCCTGTCCAGACTTAGGCCGGATTACAAGTTGTGCATTATGGCTTTACCGCTTGCAAAATGGTCTTTGTGTGCGAAATGGTCACCTACTTGATATTACAAGTCGCGCGGTATGGCTTTACCGCTATCGTTATGGCCTATACCGCAACGATCCATTCCGCATTCAAAGACCTGTATTTATGTGTTTTGCGAAACAAAAAGTTTCACAAACCACATCAAAAGTATGTTACAAAGTACGCTAACATTCATAAACTACACTATTAACCCCTAAACCGCCATCCACCCGCATCGCAACTAATAAACGTATTAACCCCTAAACCGCCATCCCCCCACATCGCAACAAATAAATAAACCTATTAACCCCTAAACAGCCATCTCCCCGCAATGCCACAAATCTATTAACCTTAAACCACCATCCGCCCGCATCACAACTACTACTAATATTAATAAAACCTAACATAAAAAACAATATAAACTACCATTACAAAAAATAATAAACATTAAAATTACAAAAAATAAAAAAGCTACCATTACAAAAAATAACAAACAAAATTATCCAAAAAAAAAACACCTTTAAATAAAAAAAAAACTAATCTATAAATAAACTACCAATAGACCTTAAAAGGGCCTTTTGTACGGCATTGCCCTAAAGTTAACAGCTCTTTTGCAAAAAAAATAAAGCAATTACCCACCCCCCAAAATAAAAAAACCTAAGTAAAAAACTCTAATCTACCCATTGCCCCAAAAAGGGCATTTGTATGGGCATTGCCCTTACAAGGGCATTCAGCTCTTTTTTTGCCCATTAAAAATAAGTCCTAATCTAAAAAAAAAAAAAAACACCCAAAAAAACCTAACAGTAACCCAAAAATTGGTACTCATTATTGATGAAGTGTGGCGATCCTTCTTCATCCTGGTGGCAAAACATTTTCATCTATCGCAGGACCATCTTTTCAATTTTCATCCTGGCCACGGGTACATCTTCTATCTTTATCCTGGTGGTGGAGGTGGAAGTCATCACCGACACGAAGGTCCTCTTCATACGGTCTCTAGCCACACACTGAAGATTGAATGCATGGGACCCCTTTTATATGGGGGTACCCTTGCATTCCTATTGGCTGAAAAATTCAAATCAGCCAATAGGATGAGAGCTGCTTACATCCTATTGGCTGATTTGACTTTGATTCTTTCTAGGTATCTCTTCAACAAAGAATACTATGGGCACAAAGCAAATCTAATAATAGAAGTACATTTTGAACTTTTTTTTTTCAATTGCATGCGCAGTCTGAATCACAAAAGAAAATGCTTGGAATTATTATCCCTTTAAAAACAGCCATGTAAGCTAGAGAACTGGGCCCTAAGGCCAATTAGAGGTCAATGGAATTATTCTGAAAAACATCTTTTTTTTTTCTACATTAAATAACTTTAAAATGTGTTGACCAATTTAATTGAATTGTGTCAATATTGTAGTCACTAGTGATAGCTAAAAAAACCTGCCATATTTCAGCACAATTACAATTTTTTAGAAACTTAAATTTAAACATAAACTTAATTCAAACAAACTATAATAATATAATAAATACATATAAAGATATAAGTAGCACTAATATTTTTGCACTCCACTTGTAATCTAGGCCAAAGTGTATTATGTATTACAACAAAAATTATGGAAGACTTGTATAAAACTGTTAATGTAATTCAATATATGCAAACAGTGGTTACCAATTGTAGGCCAGATTACAAGTGGCGTACTAACAACTGTGCGTGAGCGATATTGGGTTTATTGCGGCTGTTTGCGGGCGTCAGAAGAAGCATTCTATTACAAGTTGAAAGTAAAAGTACAGTTACACTCAGAATAACATTATCTAACAAAAAGTATTAAATGTTGCACAAAAAAAAGTTATAAGGGCTCAAAAATATGAGGTCTCAGGTGTTAGGGAAAAAAAAGGCAGGCAAAGTGCTTCAACATAGAGATGCATACATACACAGGGCTAAAGATGTCTATGTATGTGTGTGTGTGTATATATATATATATTTATGTATTTATATGTGTATTTATGTATTTACAGACATATAAACACATATATACATATGTACACACACACACATATATATATATAATTTTGAACAGATAATCAGCAATAAATAATAGCAATTGAATAAATAAACATTTTAAAGAAATAAACAAAATTTCTGAAATTATTGGTTAAAGCATAAACATTACAATTTTTTATATAACTATCAGGTTCAAATTAGCAAAATAACTGAATTAAAGGGACATGAAGCCCTGTTTTCCACTTCTATGATCAAATCTTCATTCCCTTGAGAAGAGAACATGGCACATTTGAAAAAAGGATTGAATTTATGTGTTTTAAAATAACGTTATTTCTTAATCATGCAAGTTTAATTTTGGCGTTCCCTTTAAACAAAATCTAAACTACAAAATGATCATATTTCCAGAATCATTCTTATTATTGATAGTTTGCTTGACAGCAGAAAACAGAAACACGTTGTACTGTTAAATGCATAACTGGCGAGAGTCAGACAGCATATCCAAAATCTGATAATTGTATTACCTGATTGACCCAGTGTTATTGTCAATGAATAAAACCAGAAAGCTAAACATTTGTGATTATAAAAGGTAAACCAGAAATGATATGCTCACCTGATCAACATGATATTACACCTGATAATACAAAAAGGAAAAAACACACAATATTCTGTACAAATGAACTAAGAACTGATACTCTCCTTTAGGTCAGACCGCAGCCTTCTTGCAGTCTCTCCCTTGTGACTGTGTATAGATAGATAGTAGTAGTAGATGGCACTGGTCTATTGAATGATTTTCTCTAGTAAGTGAAGAGAAAAAAGGCTTGATGCATATATTGAAGCCAATTAATATGGGTGCAGTATACTCACTCCATAAGATGAATCTTTACAGCTGAAAGGGAACGTAGCGTCAGATGGCAAGAGTCCACAGGTTCCTGGAGTCAAATACTGAATTTTCAGGTTTATCCAAAAGTGGACTATAAATGAATAGAGACCCAAATGACAAAAGTATCCAGTGTATAATTGAAAAAATGTAGTAACTTACTCCATAAATAAGGAGATTCCAGCTCAGCACAGCAAAACAAGATCTTGACAATCTTTCAACAAAGGATAAAAGGTTTTATTTGCTCAACGCGTTTCAACGTATTACACGTCTTTATCAAGAGCATACATTAAAACAAGTAAAACAGGTAAGTAAAACCAAGTATTGAGTGTGTTTGCTGTGGCTACAGGGCTGGTTTATATACAGGTGAACAATTAGTTCCAATTTCCTGTTGAGCACAGGAAATTGGACTCACAAAAACTTCATAAAATGTTTAATACTATATATATGCATAAATAGTAAACTATTCCTGAGAATAAAAATGAAGAAAAATATATTTTAAAGAAAATCATTAAAAAACCATCAAAGTTTAAAAATAGAGGCTTAGTTTCGTATTGATACGTTAATTGATTGATTGGTTAAATAACGTATCAATACGAAACTAAGCCTCTATTTTTAAACTTTGATGGTTTTTTAATGATTTTCTTTAAAATATATTTTTCTTCATTTTTATTCTCAGGAATAGTTTACTATTGATGCATATATATATAGTATTAAACATTTTATGAAGTTTTTGTGAGTCCAATTTCCTGTGCTCAACAGGAAATTGGAACTAATTGTTCACCTGTATATAAACCAGCCCTGTAGCCACAGCAAACACACTCAATACTTGGTTTTACTTACCTGTTTTACTTGTTTTAATGTATGCTCTTGATAAAGACGTGTAATACGTTGAAACGCGTTGAGCAAATAAAACCTTTTATCCTTTGTTGAAAGATTGTCAAGATCTTGTTTTGCTGTGCTGAGCTGGAATCTCCTTATTTATGGAGTAAGTTACTACATTTTTTCAATTATACACTGGATACTTTTGTCATTTGGGTCTTTATTCATTTATAGTCCACTTTTGGATAAACCTGAAAATTCAGTATTTGACTCCAGGAACCTGTGGACTCTTGCCATCTGACACTACGTTCCCTTTCAGCTGTAAAGATTCATCTTATGGAGTGAGTATACTGCACCCATATTAATTGGCTTCAATATATGCATCAAGCCTTTTTTTTCTCTTCACTTACTAGAGAAAATCACTCAATAGACCAGCGACACCCGATAATACACCCGATAATACACCCGTTAATAGTCCCGATATTACACCCGATAATACACCCGTTAATAGTCCCGATATTACACCCGATATTACACCCGTTAATAGTCCCGATATTACACCCGATATTACACCCGTTAATAGTCCCGATATTACACCCGATATTACACCCGATAATACACCCGTTAATAGTCCCGATATTACACCCGATAATACACCCGATAATACACCCGTTAATAGTCCCGATATTACACCCGATAATACACCCGTTAATAGTCCCGATATTACACACGATAATACACCCGATATTACACCCGTTAATACACCCGATAATAGTCCCGATATTACACCCGATAATACACCCGATATTACACCCATTAATACACCCGATAATACACCCGTTAATAGTCCCGATATTACACCCGTTAATACACCCGATAATACACCCGTTAATAGTCCCGATATTACACCCGATATTACACCCGTTAATACACCCGATAATACACCCGTTAATAGTCCCGATATTACACCCGATAATACACCCGTTAATACAACCGATAATACACCCAATAATACACCCGATATTACACCCGATAATACACCTGTTATTACATTTTCAAATTTAAATGTAAAGAGCATAAATCATATTTACAACAGTTTCATGTAAATTTGTTTCATACTTGTCAATAATGTGGGATCTTTCATTAGGGTTCAGTGTAAATCACTGGTTTTCAAACCTGTCCTCAGGCCTCCCTAACAGGTCAGATTTTGAGGATATCTGAACTGGAGCACAGGCCGCAGGCATTACTAGTCTATTACCACCATTTGGTTGCTATATAAACAAAGCAGCAACAGTATATAATGAAATCCTTAATTTTGGATATGTAAGATATTGTGTTATATGTTATAAAAAATTATCACCTAGATTACGAGTATTGCACTATAGAGGGTGCGAAACAAACGCAACAAAGAGTTGCGTTATTTCACTCCCCATAATGCTGCCATTACAAGTTTCTAAAAAGCCTCCTTGTGCATGTGATATGGTGGCAATAAGCTCCATACAGCACAAAATCCAAAGGCTGCTTTGACATGCTTGTGCACACTTTCCCCCATAGACATCAATGGGGAAAGAGTTTTAGAAAAAAAAAAAAACATCTGAAGTGTGGAATGGCGATCGCCGTAATGCAACCAACATTGATCTCTAGGGGGGGGAAAAAGTTACACCCTAACATAAACCCCAAGTCTAAACACCCCTAATCTGCCGCCCCCGACATCATTGCCACTATAATAAAGTTATTAACCCCTAATCTGCTGCCCCCGACATCACCGCCACTAATAAAAGCTATAAACTCCTAATAGCTCTCATTCTATTGGCTGTTTTGAACAGTCAATAGGATTTCAGTAGCTCTCATCCTATTGGCTGATTTAAATTTGAAGTATCAAATCAACTAATAGGAATGCAAGGGACATCATTTTGAAATGGCTACCTTTCATTCAACTTCAGTGTACAGAGGTGACGAATGAAGAGGACGTTCCGCGTAGGATGAAATCATCTTCCAAGATTCCTTTATTATAGTGGCAGCGATGTCGGGGAGCGGCGGTTTAGGGGTTAATTTAAATAGTGTTGGCGATATGGGTGGGCAGCAGATTAAGGGTTAATAGGTTTAATATAGTGTTTGCGATGCGGGAGGGCCTCGGTTTAGGGGTTAATAGGTAGTTTATGGGTGTTAGTGTACTTTGTAACACTTGAGTTATGAGTTTTGTGAAACATTTTTGTTACACAAAATCCATAACTACTGCTCTCAGATGGCGGTATGGATCGTGTCGGTATAGGCTGTAACGCAAGCATTTTAGCCTCACCGCACAACCTGTAATACCGGCGTTTTGGAAATCCCACACAAAAATGTCATTTTCTCTTGTAAGGTGTATCCAGTCCACGGGTTCATCCATTACTTGTGGGATATTCTCCTTCCCAACAGGAAGCTGCAAGAGGACACCCACAGCAGAGCTGTCAGAGCTGTCATATAGCTCCTCCCCTAACTGCCACCCCCAGTCATTCTCTTGCAGCTCTCGACAAGATAGGAAGTATCAAGAGATATGTGGTGACTTAGTGTAGTTTTACCTTCAATCAAAAGTTTGTTATTTTTAAACTGTACCAGCGTTGTACTGTTTTACTCTCAGGCAGAAATTAGAAGAAGAGTTCTGCCTGGAGGTTGATGATCTTAGCGGTTTGTAACTAAGGTCCATTGTTGTTCTCATACATAACTGAAGAGCATGGGACAACTTCAGTTGGGGGAACGGTCTGCAGATTACCTGCTTTGAGGTATGTGCAGTATATTTATTTCTAGAGAGATGAATGAGTTCTAGAAAATGCTGACAGAGCCTTGTGTATTTGAGGTAAGCCTGATGCAGTGATTTAACAGCAACTGGGATCATGCTTACAAAACAGGGTAATACTCATGTTAATACTCTTATTACTTAGTGACAAAACGTTTACATGAATTAAAAAATAGGACGTTTTTTCTCTGAGGGAGATAACTCTTTATTTGGAGCCTAGTTTCCACATGGCTAATCAGATACTCCTAGGAGTATTTTCTTAAGGCCCCTCTGGCATCCAGTACATGGTGGGAGGGGCCTATTTTAGCTCTCTAAATGCGCAGTTTTAATTCAGACTGAGACATCCAGCTTCCATAGAGGAGTCCTCTGGCACCTGAAGACCATTATAAGGGGTTTATTTCTGCACAAAATCGTAATTGAGGGCAGGTAGGAGCCTCAGCAGAGCTGTGGCAGGGATATTCTAGACAGGATTAAAGCTCTTAAGTTAGCTAATTCCTTTATTTCTGACGCCGTTTTTTAGTTAACCAAACTAACGGCTAAGAATTCAGGTTTTGCCATTTTGGCGCGTAGGGCGCTATGGCTTAAGTCCTGGTCAGCAGACGTTACTTCAAAGTCTAAGCTTCTTAACATCCCCTTCAAGGGACAGACCCTATTCGGGCCTGGTCTGAAGGAGATCATTTCTGATATTACTGGAGGAAAAGGTCACGCCCTTCCTCAGGATAGGTCCAATAAGTTCTCTCTCTTCTCTCACAAGAGTTTGCTTCCTAGGAACTCTGATAGATTCAGTAGAAATGAAAAATTTTCTGACAGAAGTCAGGATATCAAAACTTCTAACTTCTTGCCGTGCTCTTCATTCCACTTCTCGGCCATCAGTGGCTCAGTGTATGGAAATGATCGGCCTAATGGTAGCGGCAATGGACATAGTTCCGCTTGCCCGCCTACATCTCAGACCACTGCAACTTTGCATGCTCAACCAGTGGAATGGGGACTATATATGGGGATTTGTCTCCTCTGTTAAATCTGGATCAAGAGGCAAGGGATTCTCTTCTCTGGTGGTTATCTCGGGTCCATCTGTCCAGGGGAATGAGTTTCCGCAGGCCAGAGTTGACTATAGTGGGCTGGGACGCAGTCTAGAATGCCCTGAAGGCTCAGGGTTCGTGGACTCAGGAGGAAGCCCTCCTTCCGATAAACATTCTGGAACTAAGAGCGATATTCAATGCTCTTCAGGCTTGGCCTCAACTAGCTGCGGCCAAGTTCATCAGATTTCAGTCGGACAATATCACGACTGTAGCCTATATCAACCATCGGGGGGAACAAGGAGTCCCCTGGCAATGATGGAGGTTTCCAAGATAATTCTATGGGCAGAGGTTCACTCTTGCCATCTCTCAGCTATCCATATCCCAGGAGTAGAGAACTGGGAGGCGGATTTTCTAAGTCGGCAGGCTTTTCATCCGGGGGAGTGGGAGCTCCATCCGGAGGTATTTACCCAGCTGATTCAACTTTGGGGCAAACCAGAACTGGATCTGATGGCGTCTCGTCAGAACGCCAAGCTTCCTTGTTACGGGTCCAGGTCAAGGGATCCCCAGGTAGCGCTGATAGATGCTCTAGCAGTGCCCTGGTCCTTCAACCTGGCTTATGTGTTTCCACCGTTTCCTCTCCTCCCTCGTCTGATTGCCAAGATCAAGCAGGAGAGAGCTTCAGTGATTTTGATAGCGCCTGCGTGGCCACGCAGGACTTGGTATGCGGATCTGGTGGACATGTCATCCTCTCCACCATGGACTCTGCCGCTGAGGCAGGACCTTCTACTCCAAGGTCCATTCAAACATCCAAATCTAATTTCTCTGCGTCTGACTGCTTGGAGATTGAACGCTTGATTTTATCAAAACGTGGTTTCTCAGAGTCGGTCATTAATACCTTGATTCAGGCTCAAAAGCCTGTCACCAGGAAAATCTATCATAAGATATGGTGTAAATATCTTCATTGGTTTGAATCCAAGGGTTACTCGTGGAGTAAGGTCAGGATTCCTAGGATACTATCTTTTCTCCAAGAAGGATTGGAAAAGGGATTATCGGCTAGTTCCTTAAAGGGACAGATTTCTGCTCTGTCTATTCTTTTGCACAAGCGCCTGGCTGATGTTCCAGACGTTCAGGCGTTTTGTCAGGCTTTGGTTAGAATCAGGCCTGTGTTTAAACCTGTTGCTCTGCAATGGAGTTTAAATTTAGTTCTTAAAGTTCCTCAAGGGGTTCAGTTTGAACCCTTGCATTCCATAGATATCAAGCTTTTATCTTGGAAAGTTCTGTTTTTAGTAGCTATCTCTTCGGCTCGAAGAGTTTCAGAGTTATCTGCCTTGCAGTGTGATTCCCCTTATCTGATCTTCCATGCAGATAAGGTAGTTTTGCGTACCAAACCTGGGTTTCTTCCTAAGGTAGTATCTAATAGGAATATCAATCAGGAAATTGTTGTTCCGTCACTGTGTCATAATCCTTCTTCAAAGAAGGAACGTCTGTTACACAATCTTGACGTGGTTCGTGCTTTAAAGTTTTATTTACAAGCTACTAAGGATTTTTGTCAAACATCTGCATTGTTTGTTGTCTACTCTGGAAAGAGGAGAGGCCAAAAGGCTTCGGCAACTTCTCTTTCTTTTTGGCTGAGAAGCATAATCTGTTTAGCTTATGAGACTGCTGGCCAGCAGCCTCCTGAAAGAATTACAGCTCATTCTACTAGAGCGGTAGCTTCCACATGGGCTTTTAAACATGAGGCCTCTGTTGAACAGATTTGTAAGGCGGCGACTTGGTCTTCGCTTCATACTTTTTCTAAATTCTACAAATTTGATACTTTTGCTTCCTCGGAGGCTATTTTTGGGAGAAAGGTCTTGCAGGCAGTGGTGCCTTCCATTTAAGGGCTTGCCTTGTCCCTCCCTTCATCCGTGTCCTAAAGCTTTGGTATTGGTATCGCACAAGTAATGGATGAACCCGTGGACTGGATACACCTTACAAGAGAAAACAAAATTTATGCTTACCTGATAAATTTCTTTCTCTTGTGGTGTATCCAGTCGACGGCCCGCCCTGTCACTTTAAGGCAGGTGTTTTTTATTTTTAAACTACAGTCACCACTGCACCCTATGGTTTCTCCTTTTTCTTGCTTGTCTTCGGTCAAATGACTGGGGGTGGCAGTTAGGGGAGGAGCTATATAGACAGCTCTGCTGTGGGTGTCCTCTTGCAGCTTCCTGTTGGGAAGGAGAATATCCCACAAGTAATGGATGAACCTGTGGATTGGATACACCACAAGAGAAAGAAATTTATCAGGTAAGCATAAATTTTGTTTTTTTGAGTGCAGGACTGACGTTGTGTACAGGCTACAATGCTTGTGGTATAGCTATACAGACACGACTCCCAATAGTGTGTTCCTGCTTTTACGCTAAAATTGCCATTTTTTCATCGTTAAAAGCAGCAACGCAAAACGCGTAATCTAGGTGTATCTGAATACAAATATCATATTATTATTTTATAAGGTATAGATATAATAGCAGGAATGTAACGACTGTTGTTTAATTAAATAGTAACAAAAACTGCTCTTGATGATTATATAGCAAAAGTTATTCATTCCAGCCCAGAGCATTGCTCATCGGGTTGTATGCTGCAAATAAATATATAGAGATAGACTTGTATTCATTAACTCCTCCGTATTAGTTACTGTGTATGTCTACCAACAACAATAATAATAAAGGAGACATTTTAAAGTGATAATCGTACCCATTACAATGGGAATTGTTTATTGCTTCAGATATAGCATACAATTTTAATCAGCTTTCCAATTTACTTCCATTATCAAATGTTCTTCGTTTTCTTGTTATCCTTTGTTGAAAAGCAAGGACGCAAGTTCAGACGTGTACATGTGTCTGCAGCACTATATGACAGCAGTTTTGTAACAATGTTATACATTAGCAAGAGCACTAGCAGAAATATTTCCTGTAATGTAGTGCTTCAAGCATGTGCACACTACCTATCTAGATTTTGCTTCAACAAAGAATAACAAGAGAACTAAGCAAATTTTAAACTTTTTTAAAATTGTATTCTCTATCTGAATAATAAAAGCAAATTTTGGGTTTCATGTCCCTTTAATGTTAGTACTTTTAAAGAATCATCAAGCCTCCTACCCCTAAATTCCCAGTGTTCCCAACATCACTGCAAAAGGCACAAGGGAACCAATAACATGGTTACAGTATCCCCCTAGTAAGGAGAAGATATGCAACCAATAATCACGGGGTGAATATAGCTAGGGCAATCCAATAAAATATTTAACATCATCACAAAAGTTAACCTATGGTTTACTTTGTTATCCTGTGTGTACATTAACCCCCTTGGGCATCAAAGTTCCTAATCTGTATATCCATGTGGCTTCCTTCTGTAACAATAGTTTCTCCCTATTGCCCCCTCTACTTAGTGAAGGCACATGGTCTATGAGAATAAATCAAAGGCCAGGAGCAACTTTGCCTCCAAGAAATGTCTCGCCACTGTTTTTTCAGTTTGCCTGTAGAGATAGCAGCTCTAATGGATGACCAATGCAGGTGCAGGCATCATCCACTATTTTACTCCGTAAAACATGCCACATGAGCAATTTAACAAGTATATTATAAATTTGTTTGTACCGGTCAAGAACTACTTCATTTTAAATTTTTTAGTCCTATACGGGTATTGGAAAGTTTTTCCTTTGATCCTGCTGTTTCAAGTAGTGGTACTTTTGCATCTGTAACAACCCATTTTTGTGCGGCCGCTTTTTAAAGGGAAGTGTCGTATCACTTTCAAGATTGTTCCCATTAGTATGAAGATCTCTAATTAATCCTCTTTTCTTTGTAGTATATGTCGTCGCAAAGGTAAATCTGTTCCTTTCAGATCTTTTTTTCTTTGACAATCAGGGAGTCTTGTGCTGCTACAACTTCTTGTATCCTCGAGCATAAAATCTATTTGTCATCTTTTCAAGCTGGGATTTCATTTTGGTTGAGTCAGTATTGTTCCTAAGGACTCTCTGGAACTGTCCGTTAGGTATATTTTTAATTAATTGAGAAGGGTGACAGCTTCTGGAATGTAAGATATAATTCTGATCAGTCTCTTTTTTTAATAAAGTGGAGCCCAGTGTGTTATTTTGTTTGTAGATCCTTAAATCTAGGAAGTGCACATATTCACGGTTCCAATGCAATTTAAATTTGATGGTAGTTGGTAAAGCAGTAGGTTCATCAACCCAATGGATTAAATCATCAACACTGCCATCCCAAATGAGGAACAGGCATCTCCTGTAAAAAGAAAAAATTTTTTAAAATATTTTCTTTTATGGAGGTATTCAACAAAAACATAACAAGCAAGTTACAGTAGACAGTTTCAACATGGACATAAAGATACAGGTAATGTTGGTGAGTCACAGATCAAGAAAGATCAACACACATATGCAGTATAAACTTCTTTTTTTATTATTATTATTTATTTATATCTCCAACAAAATGTACAGTCAAATAAATTTCACCTCTGTATACCATGCAGGGTCAGGTGTAACATAATAAAATACAGAACAAAAGAAAATTTCTCCTTCGTACAGAATCAGGGAAAATAATGGGGGGGAAAAAATAACCATATATGACATGTTTGTACAGAATGTTGGGGTTTTTTCATTTTAAATAAACATAGTTCCATTCAACTACACATACTATTGCACACTCATACAACACACAAAAAAAACAAATTCTCTCTCTTTCTTTTCTGCCCTTTTCCGACCCCTCTCCTTCCTTCTCTTACTTCCTTCCATTCTTTCTTCCTTTTCCCTCTGCCTCTCTCTTCCTTTTCCCTTCCCCTTACTTTCTAATCTTTTTTTTTTTTCCTTTTTTTTTCTCTTCCCTTCCTCTTCCCTTTTCTTTCTCTTTTTCTTTTCTTCTTTCCCTTCTTTTCCTTTCCTCCCTTTCTCACTTTTTCTGACTGCCTTTATCCTATCCCTTTGTTTTCCTTATCCCTCTCTATGATTAGTTATCCAAGAATGTGGAAAAAGATCCAGAGCCACTAGGTCCATAAAAGAATTTGAGGACAAGAAAGGGGTAAGAATACCTTTTTGTATAGCTAAGGGGTAAGATTTAATAATTGGTAGCCAGCCGGATAAAAAAGATTTTATTCTCTTTTCCGAAGTGGCTTGCAGATTAAATTATTCATATATAATTTGGATTTGAATCTCTTTCAAAATTTGTGATAATCCCGGAGCCGAAATAGATTTCCAATTTTTAACAATTTGATATCTGACAGCTAAAATGATAGTATTCAGAATATTTACCTGAAAGCCCCTATTACTAGAGGTTTCTAGCCAAAATATCTCATTGACTGATAACGAGATAGCTGTCTTATAATGTAAATTAAACCAATATTCTATCTTACGCCAGAGTTGTATAATCTTTGGGCAATAACAAAACATATGTAAAGTATCCTTTTTGGACTTCTTACAACGGAGACAGGCCCCATTGTTAATAGGATATAATTTAGCTAATTTTATTGGGGATAGGTAGTAATTATTGATGAGTTTTATATGGGAATTCTCTCCAGCTCCTGGGAATTTCACATTTCTTCAAATTTACCATACTTTGTTTAATTTTTCCAGGATCTATTAAAGGAAAGGTGGGGATCCATGATAAGGTCAATTTATACAGGAAAATTAAGGTTTGTTTAGAAAGCATAATATCGTACATGAGAGAGATAGAGGGGTTACCTGTCGCAAATTTTTGAATATATAAATTGAGATCAGACCACGCATTAATTCTACTCATATCCCACTTTCGAGTATTAATATAATGGCACACTTACAGATACGCAAAGAAATTGGATCTAGCTAGCTGGTAATGTTGTGACAAAATTTCAAAAAGATACTATTTGCCCATCTTGTGGGAGAATCTGACAGATATATTTAAGATCTTTTTCAGCCCAGTCTCTAAACACTATTTGATTAAAACCTGGAGAGAATTGTGGATTTCCAATAATCGGCAAAAATCCAGAAAATGTAAAATCTATTTCCAAAATTGTACAGCATTTCTGCCAAGCCGCCACAACATTTCTAATAGAAATTAGAGAAGATAGGTTATCTGGTAATAATTGGAAAGGGCAATGCAATATTGCTTTTAGAATGAAAGGATAGACCATATGAGTCTCCATCTCTAAAGATGAGACTAACTCAGTTTCTACAATCCAATCTACCGCTGTTTTAATTAAACAAGCCCAATTATATAATTTAAAATTGGGGAAGGCAAGGCCAGCAGCCACAAATTTTTGCATTAGTCTGTCCAAGGAGATACGCGGTTTCCTGTTGCCCCAGATAAATTTGGAACAACAGGAATACAGTTTTCGCAAATCCTTACTGAAAATAAACGGGGAGATTCTGAAGGGGATAAAGTAATCGGGGAAAAATAATTGTTTTAATTAAATTAATACGAGCCGTAATAGATAGTCGAAATGAAGTCCATAATTCCAAATCAGTTTTAATCTTCTGGAAGAGGGGTAAAAAATTAAGCCGATACCAGTTTTTCGGATTTTTATGTAATACTATGCCTAAGTAGGTGATTGCTTCGACCACCTTAAATGGGTGCTCTTGAAAACTAGCTCTGGATTTATTAACCCACATAAGCTCGCTTTTGTCAAAATTAATTTTATAGCCAGCAAAAGAACTAAACTCCTCTAAGCATTGTAATGCTGTGGGGATTGAATAAGATTAATTCTTTAGAAATAATAGTAAATCATCTGCATAAAGAAGAATCCTTAGAGAATAGGAACCCATACTGATTCCTTTTAATACACTTCTCAGACGGATAGCCAAGGGTTCCAGAGCCAAATTAAATAAAAGGGGTGACAAGGGACACCCCTGTCTTGTTCCCCGTTCAAGAATAATTTCTTGGGAGAGAAGGCCATTAACAATAAGAAACGAGATTGGATTTGTATAAATTTTTGGAATGAACTGAATAAATTGATTCTTAAAGCCAAAGTTCTCTAAAACTTTGAACAAATGGCCCCATGAGATGGCATCAAATGCCTTTTCAGCGTCTAAAGAAAGAATAGCATAATCATCTACCAGATTCTTTTTTTCCTTTTGTTTTAAATACCAGAAATAATCAAGGAAAGTCACCATTTTACGGATATTCTTTGTGGAAGTCCTAGATTTCATAAAACCAGTCTGGTCTGGATGAATAAGATTACCCAAGGATAAAGAGAGCCTATCTGCTAAAATAGCCATTAACATTTTATAATCTGTGTTAAGAACAGATATAGGCCTATAAGAGGCCGGCTCTTCAGGATTTTTACCTTTCTTAAGGATTAAAGTAATATTGGCAGCAGAAAAGTAAGAAGAAATGGGGCTATCTGAGTGAAAATAATTATTAAACAATTTTTCAAGTGTTGGGATGATTTCTGGAGCCAGTATTCTATAAAATTCTGCCGGGAGACAATCCGGGCCAGGAGCCTTATTTAACTGCAACTTAGCTATCATTTTACCAATTTCTTCAGCCGAAATTGGGAGCGTTAAGTAGTGTTAGCTCATCCTCTTGAATTTGGGGAAGCTTTATTTTAGACCAGAATCTATCTTGATTATATAAGTTGCTATCCTGACTGGAATATAACTTCTGATAATAAGAAAAAAGCACTCTATTAATATCTCTTGTATCAGTATAACAAATATCATTTTCTTTGATAACAGGGATGTAATTCTTCTTTCTGTTATTTATTAATTTAGCTAAATGTTTAGTTGAATCACCATAGAGGCCTCTAAAACGAACATTAATTTTAGCTTCTTCGTCTTGGGATCTCTGTTCTAGAATTACATCTCTCTTTTCTCGACTCAAGATACTTATTCCAACTCACCAAGGAACGGTCCTCATAGAATCTTCTATAAGCATTTCTGACTTGATTAGATAACTGAATTTCTTGAATCCTAGACTTCTTTTTCCTATTTATTAAATAAGTCTTAATTTCTCCTCTTAGGACTGCTTTGGCAGCTTCCCAGAAGATCTCAACTCTGTTAAAGTATGAGATGTTATATATACAATAATCCTTACATTTTTGCTTAAGCCAGTTAGAAAATCTAGGGTTATTCAAGAGATAACGTGGAAAAAACAGTGATTGCGTTCTTTCCATATAACTACTTAGGGAGGGGAGAGTAAGAAATATTATTGCGTGATCAGATACCAATATATCATCAATTCCCGTCTCCATTTGCACGATAGAAAGAGATTCAGATATTAAGAAGAGGTCAATTCTGGAGAAGGTTCTAGGAGCTCTGGATTCACATGTATACAGCAAAGAATCAGGATTTTTAATTCTCCAAATATCTACTAGTTTAAGCTTTGAACAGAAAATCCTGAAATATTTAGCAATTTTTTTATACTCTTTAGCGTCTTTATTACAGAACATATCTAATTTGGGGACTAAGGTCATATTAAAATCACCCGCTAAGATGAGATTCTCCCCTATAAAGTGAAAACATTTTAATTTTATCTTCTCCCAGAAACTTCTACTATTTTTATTTGGGCCGTATACGTTGCAAAGCACAAATGGGATCTGATTAATTTGGATTTGGAGTATAATGTACCTAGCCTCTGGGTCCTTGTCTATGTGCAGAATTTTATAATCTAATTCTTTATTAAAAAGAAACGCAACTCCGCATTTCCTGTTTATACTTGAAGTGGCTATGACCTCACCCACCCATTTAATTTTAAGTTTTGCGGCTTCAATGACATTGAGATGGGTTTCTTGGATATAAACAATGTCAGGTCTTTTTTTTCCAAGAGTTTTAATTATGAGTTTTCGTTTCATAGGGGAGGTTATTCCTCCTACATTCCAGGACAATATATTTACTCCAACCATTTAAAAAAAGGCCTATGTTAAAATTAGAGAGACTCTCTATCCTTTCTCCCTCTCCTTCTTTCCTCACCCCCTCGCTCCCAGTCATATTAAAAATTACTCTTGGTAATATCCTGAGAGAAGAGAGGAAAAAAATAAAAAAAATGGGAAAACACAACATCCACACTACACACATCCTGGCAGTCTTTATCGTAATTATCATAAAGCATTTATCAAGTTTATCAATTTCTCTTTTTTAATAAAGTGAAGCCCAGTGTGTTATTTTGTTTGTAGATCCTTAAATCTAGGAAGTGCACATATTCACGGTTCCAATGCAATTTAAATTTGATGGTAGTTGATAAAGCAGTAGGTTCATCAACCCAATGGATTAAATCATCAGCACTGCCATCCCAAATGAGGAACAGGTATCTCCTATAAAAAAATTTTTTTTTAAATATTTTCTTTTATGGAGGTATTCAACAAAAACATAACAAGCAAGTTACAGTAGACAGTTTCAACATGGACATAAAAATACAGGTAATATTGGTGAGTCACAGATCAAGAAAGATCAACACACATATGCAGTATACCCTTCTAATACCATGTCAGGGTTATATACTCAACATTACCCAAACATCTAATTGTAACTAGTAAAATAAGACCTTGATTTTTCTAATAGAAAAGAATATAAATCTCCCCTTGAAAAATATTGTATAAGTATAAAAGAAAAATGTTTACCCCATTGATCAATAGAGGCCGCTCTTGGACCCCCTAACTATAGAAGTAACTTAAAGGGGAGTTCCAGGGGAAGGAGAACAAACAGGGCCACTCTTGGACCCAAGAAAACAACATAAGGTGGTTGCTAAATGTTTACTTCAAAGGAGAGCGATATGCAAAAAGGACTATAACAAAATATGTGATACATGCACCTACAATGTAATCTTGAGGTATCAGCCATTAAGGTTTGCCCCCTTCCAACTCTCACGAATGAACAACTAGAAGGCCTTAATACCCCTATCACTATAGAAGAAGTATTAAAGGCTATACAAAGACTCAAACATGGCAAAAGCCCTGGCCCAGGTGGCTTCTTTACAAAATACTACCAAACATTCCAAGATATCCTCACCCCACATTTAAATACAATCTTTAATGAAATTGCAAACGGTGCACTGTTCCCACTCTCGATGCTAGAGGCACATGTAGTAATCCTGCCAAAGCCTGGCAAACCAGCCACAACAACAGCAAATTTCCAACCTATATCGCTATTAAACGTTGATATTAAATTGTACACTAAAATATTCACAACACGCTTAAACAGAATCCTCCCAGACCTAATCCACACTAACCAAGTAGGATTCACCCCCTACAGAGAGGCCAGAGACAACACCATTAAAATCATAAACATTTTAGAATATGCTACTAAAAACCATATTCCATCAGTCGTACTCTCATTGGACGCCGAAAAGGCTTTTGACCGCCTGAGTTGGTCATTCTTCTCACACACTCTAACAAGACTTGGTTTCAACACAGAACTTATTTAGAACATTTTCACCCTTTACAATAACCCCCCCAGCCAAAATTAAATTAAATTACTCTCTGTCACATCCCTTTCTTATTAATAATGAAACAAGACAGGGATGCCCATTATCCCCAACTTTATTAATCTTGGCAATGGAAGTCCTAGCAACGTATATTAGAATCTCTTCTGCCAGCCGGGTAATCACTATAGGTAATATGGAATATAACACCTCCCTCTATGCCGATTACATCATTCTTACACTAACAAATCTGGAGACCTCCATCCCCTCCTTAAGGTCCCTACTAAAAATTTATGGAGACTTCTTAAATTTCTGTATCAATTACTCTAAATCAGAGTTTCTTAGGCTGGGGGCAACACGTGGAGACTTACTACTCCTCAAAACACACAAATTCCATCACCAGTCGTTAGCATTCAAATACCTAGGCATATACATCCCCCCAAATTTAAATAAACTACTTCCATTAAACTATGATCCTCTCAAAGCTCGCATAACATCCACTCTACAATCTTGGTCCCATAAACCTATCTCATGGTTAGGCTGAATCAATGCAATTAAGATGGTAATACTCCCTAAAATCCTATATATACTCCAAACACTGCCCATACCAATCCCTGACTCCACAATTTACAAATTTTAGAAACTCATAAACTCCTTAATATGGAACCATAACCACCCCAGAGTTGCCACACAAAATACAACCCACAATAGAACTGCTAAACCAGCCACAACATTAATATACTTAGTTTGCCACTGGCATACTATAAGGAAATATAGAAGTATAAAGGTCTATAAAGCAATACTTAAAGTGGTACAACCCTAACATATAGCAGATATTAATAACTATTTTGTACTTTTAAAACAAGCCATATATAAGGCCAAGAAAAATAAACACTGAATAAGTACAAAATCAACACACAAGCAAATACAAGATTGCAACTTTATAGATCTTATCTTGATACCACCATAAGTTAATTTAAAAATTAAAATCATACTAAAGGAGAAGTGTTTTCAATTTTTGTGAGGGCACCAGATCACCAGATAATACAAGCTGTCTCTTAAATAAATATTAATAAAAGTTATTTTTTATTTTTTCTGTTAATAGCATCACATTGCGACTTATTAATTCAAATTGTTGCAGAGAAGCATACCTTTTTGACATAACTCACACACCAGTGATTTATGCCTATTTAGTAGCAACCTCCATACATTGAGCCACTGATGGCCGTGGAGAGGACTGAAGGGCAAAACAAGAGTCAAAAATCTTTTTTCTGACCTCCGTCAGAAAAATCTTCATTAACAGGGAGTCTATTATGGTCCCCAAAAATACGACCCTTGTAGCTGGATCCAGAGAACTTTTTTCCCAATTCACCTTCCATCCGTTTGATCAAAGAAAAGACAACAAAATCTCTGTATAAGATTCTGCTTGATGAAAAGATGGCACCTGAACCAGAATGTCGTCCAGATAAGGTGCCACTGCAATGCCCCAAGATTGAAGCACAGCTAAAAGAGCCCCCAGAACCTTTGAAAAAATTCTGGGAGCTGTGGCAATGCCGAATGGAAGGGCCACAAACTGGAAATGATTGTCCAAAAAGGCGAATCTCAGAAACTTGTGATGGTCCCTGTGAATGGGAATAGGAAGGTATGCATCCTTTAGGTCTATGGTTGTCATGAACTGACCCTCTTGTACCAAGGGAATAATGGAGCGTATAGTCTCCATCTTGAAGGATGCCACTCTGAGAAACTTGTTTATACATTTTAGATCTAGGATTGGTTGAGAAATTCCCTCCTTTTTGGGAACTACGAACAGATTCAAGTAAAATCCCAGACCCCTTTCCTGAAAGGGAACTGGAACTATTACCCCCAGGGCAGCAAGGTCCTTGATACAATGTAAGAACGCCTCTCTTTTTATTTGGTCTACAGATAATCTGGAGAGGAGAAACCTGCCTCTGGTAGGAAAAGATTTGAAGTCTATTTTGTATCCCTGGGAGACAAAGTCCACCGCCCAGGGATCAGGTACATCTCTTATCTAAGCCTGGGAAAAAAGAGAGAGTTCATGCTGACTTGGAATCAGCTGAAGGCTTTTTAGATTGCTTTCCCTTATACTGGTTGGGCTTCCAGGAAGGCTTGGCTTGATCTTGCTTGGAGGAAGAGGAGGAAGACTTGCCTTTAAAGTTACGAAAGGAACGAAAATTACTCTGACGTCCCTTCTGCTTATTCTTTTTATCTTGAGGAAGAAAAGAACCCTTCCCTCCAGTAATATCTGAGATAATTTCCACCAAACCAGGTCCAAACAAGGTCTTACCCTTCTAAGGAATAGCCATGAGCTTGGATTTAGATGAAACATCCGCAGACCAGGACTTCAATCACAAGGCCCTGCGGACTAGGACCGGAAAAACAGAAATTTTGGCTCCCAGTTTAATAGCCTGTAAGGAAGCATCTGTAATGAAGGAATTGGCTAACTTGAGAGCCTTGATCCTGTACTGGATCTCATCAAAAGGGGTATCCGTCTGAAGAGATTCAGACAACGCATTAAACCAGTAAGCCGCAGTGCTGGTAACAGTGGCGATACACACCGCAGGTTGCCATTGTAGACCCTGGTGGACATCTTTTTTAGTAAAGCCTCCAATTTTTTATCCATTGGATCTTTAAAAGAACAACTATCCTCTATGGGAATAGTAGTCCTCTTGGCTAAAGTGAAGATCGCTCCTTCTACCTTAGGAACCGTCTGCCACGACTCCTTAATAGAATCCGCTATTTGAAACATCTTCTTAAAAATAGGAGATGAAGAAAAGGGAATACCAGGGCTTTCCCATTCTCGAGCAATAATCTCAGCAGCATGGTCAGGAACCAGGAGAAACCTCCACCGCAGAGGGAACATCAAAGTATTTGTTCAATTTACTAGACTTTTTAGGATTGACTACGATAGTTGTGTCGGAGTCATCCAAAGTAGCCAAAACCTCCTAAAGTAATAAGCGAAGGTGTTCTAGCTTAAATCTGAAGGATACCACTTCAGCTTTAGAAGAAGGAATTACACTGTCTGAGTCTGAGATTTCCCCCTCAGATGCTACCTACATGTCTTCTTCCTCAGGCTTATGGGAAGGGACACTCTGGATAGTCAGAACTTGCTCAGAAACCTTACTAACTGTTTCCTTAAATTTCCTTTTACGCCTTCCCTGCAACATGGGGAAAGCTGACAAGGCCTCAGATATCGCAAGGGATACCTGGGAAGCAATGTCTTGTAGAGAAAATCCTACAGGATTGCAAGAGAAAACACAGGGCACTGTATGTGGAGACTGAAAAAGTTGGGACGCTTGAGGAGAAAACTGCAGCATATCTGCAATAGTAGACACCAGTACAGCATTTGCATGGGATAATGGTGGCTCATGGTCAAATATTTTATCTCTATAACTTAGAGTTCTCTCAATGCATGAGGAACAAAAAGGAACTGGGGGTTCCACCTGAGCATCAAAACATAACTGACAAGCAGCAACTTCGCCTGGGATAATGGTTTGAAAAGCCTCTTGATCCATCTTATGTAATAAATAAGGATAAAGTGTAAAAATGATTTATTTGAAAATAAATGTGTACAGTGTCTTTAAATAGAAATGTATGTTAGTGCAACAAACCAAATAGACCTCAGACTACCTATACACCTCAGTAGCTTTACTGAGGTGCCTACCTGTCCTGCAGCTCACAGAGTGACTTCCCTCACAGAAGAAACAATCCCCTTTTCAAATACAGAGCGGTTACAGAGCCCTAACTGCCGAAAAAAATGGCTTACAACAGTAATCTCCATCACCAAAATATAAAAACTACTATAACACACTGAGCCACTATAAATCACCTCACAGTCTCAATGCCCAAACTGCCTTAAAGAAACCCCAAACATGAAGGTTTAATAAAGTCCCATATTAAATAAGACAGCTTTTAGCTGTAACAAGGGCCAGCAATCTCCTTGCAAAAGAAAATTAAAATGGCACTTACCTGAAAGTGTTGTCCAGCAGCAGGACAGTTCACCTGGTTTGAGAGGGTGCAGCACCTCACATGGACCTACGAAGAGAGAAAAACTGAGTAAACCTACTCAGGTTTTCTAGTTAGGGCAGCAGATTCTTGAGGAAACACAGTGAGGATTGTACCTCACAAGTTCTCAAGTGCTCAAAAGCCACCACTGCCCTACTGAAGAGACTGATGTGGACTAGGCTAGACCCCAGAAAGGAACAGAGTAAGCTTACTCTGCTAAAAAATAATAATAATCTTGATTAAAGGAAACCTCATCAGACATCTAAACTTCACCTCCTCCTTGTACTACAGGCAAAGAGAATGACTGGGGGATTGTGGGTAGGGGAGTGTTATTTAACAGCTTTGCTGTGGTGCTCTTTGCCTCCTCCTGCTGGCCAGGAGTGATATTCCCAACAGTAATTGATGATGATCCGTGGACTCACTGTGTCATTAGAAAGAAAAGCATTTTACAAGGTAATTCACCTGACTGGTCTCTCTCCGGTCAAAACACTGAGTGCAATTATTTCTTATTTCTGTTGAGCTATCATGGAATTATTTTTTAAATATCATTGTAATATTCCAATCTTTTATTCTCCAAACTTTGTTTCCAAACCTTTTCTCCCACCCTGCTATGCTTCAAACCACTCCTCCCTCCCTAAACATTCTGGCCAGGCATGTTTACCCTCTTTCTCTTTCCACAGCCTCACACCTAACATCAGATTTGCAAAGACATTTTACAAGTCTAAGATCAGACTCCAGAGATTTGCAAGCACTAGCCCTCCAGTCCCTTCCCACCACCAACCCACCCTAGTGTTTATCTTAATATATACACACACCTTCTAACACTAATTATGTGCAGCTTTCACTAATAATCCAGGATAAAGACACCACTTCAGACTCACAGCCTTTGTACTGACATTTTACCACATTTTTTTACACTTTTCAAAACCTCTTTTGCTAAGTCACCATACACTTTTTTATCCCTATGCCATCACTCACTCTCAGTTCACTCTGCCTTATATCAGACTTATTTCCCTTCTCCCTTACCTTCTGTGTCGATTCCCTCTCCTTTAGATTGTAAGCTTGAGAGCCACTCTACCTGTAGGCTACTTTGTATTTAAAGTTAACTACTACTGATTGTGCTCAAGGTCAGGGCACTCCTCTCCTTTTGTATAACTCAATTATTGCACCTACAACTGTTATTTACCCCTACTGTACGTGTTTGTGTATTACTGTATCCCTGTTATGTTTTTATTCTTTGTATAGCGCTGCGTAATCTGCTGGTGCTTTATAAATAAATTATATTAATAATAATAAGAAAAAGTGTTGTGGCTGTTAAAGTCGCAAAAGGAGACCAATTCCCTATCAATGCTTTGAATGGGATGTTTAATAAACTCATAGTTGTGGTGGTCAGGCATCCACATACTTTTGGCTATATAATGTGTGTGTGTAGGTGTGTACACCTTAAGAAATAAAATAATATTAATACATTTTAATTATATATAATTCTAAGTCACCAGAAAAGCGGAAACTGAAAACAGAAACCCAATTCTAATCTTCCAAAAGCACTATATGAAAACTTTGTATGCAAGCTGTGGTGGATTTCTAATATAATAGAGGATTCTTTGTCTAGATTACTAACATTGCTTAGCGTATGTATGTGATATAAGAGGAAGTGATGCAGTGCCGGCGCTTGCGTAAGGCAAAACAGGCAGCCGACTTAGGGCGCCCCCAGCAGGGGGGATTTGCCTGTCAAAACAGCGTGACGTAAGTGGTAAGCTCGCCTCTGAGCTGGCTGAAAGTTCTAAGTCTGTGGGCGTGCTGTGTGGAGCACTTGCCGCACTGCCTAAGAAAAGCCTCAGTGACTGTTAGCCTATCTGTACACACAGTGCACAGTGACGTGTGGAGACTGTCTGATCTAACTATGAGAGGGAAATCATGGCATGGGTTGGTGGGGATGCCTGGCAGCGTGCGCACAGCCTCAGCCATGTGAGTGACGCCCACCAGATCCACAGTATTGCAGCCAGCAGTGAGTACTTGAAGAAGAGGATTGAAGGTAGGAGATATTCACACATTGATGCCCTCCTGTAGCCCTGACCTGCAGGCCTGCAGCTTTGGAGCAGGTCATTGTAAAACACGTACAGACTCAGTCGTGCCAGACTTCTACAGTGAATTGCACTAGATACAGTGAGACATACTTCTAATTCTCAAAAGTAAACAATCACAAATTTCCCTCTTTAAATCTATTTTATGAAGATATTTAAACAGTGGTTAACAATATCATGCTCAGTATTTACAATGTAAACCTAACAGTTTATAGCCACGCGGATAGAGGGAATATATGGCAGACAGCACGTATTTTTATTACTAGTATAAATCCATGTACAATACAGGCACAATACACATACTGATCTACTAATAATCTGTACATGTCTTTAAAGGGAGAAAATAAATGAAAATAGCCATCCAAAACAAGGGATACTTGCCTGGGACTAGCTATTCATATTAATGAGAGGCTTGTGGCCGATTTGTTCCTTAAATGACCCTGCAATGCTCGTCTGGGTATTGACATGTAGAGCAGCACTTGTTGGAGGGGGTGGGGCTGGCTTTAGCAATGTCTGTGCAGGCGGCTGTTGACCTGTTTGTAGTGTCACTGCAGCTCCATTAGGTTGGTGGTATTGTCAGGGGGTTTTATGTTGTCGTGGTGGGGATTGGTGGTGGGGGGGAGGGCGTCAAAAGGCACCTCTGCCTGTGTAGACAAAAATCCTTGCACCGGCCCTGAAGTGATGTTTTGATGGGAATTGTACAGCCTTCATGGAAGCAAAATAAAAAAAAAATAAACAGCTTAAACAAAAGTCAAATATGATTGAATGCGTTTTTTTTAACTTAACCATAAATATCAATTTGTGGTGTGCAATTATCAATTTCATATTAATATGTGATTATTTTTTTTACATTTTGCCTAGAATGGCCTAGACTTTGAAAACTTTGTTGTACCATATGCTTCACATGTGTTGAGCACAGGCATAACCATTGGACAGCTAACTCATAAAAAATACAAAATCTATTTTTTTTCTGCAGGTTGAATATTGCTTTGCAGTCTCTGTACATAAATACAGTGTATATAATTCTCTCAAATGTTTTTTTTACAATTATCTAGTTCAGCACCTAAGGGCACTTGATAAAGTGGCCTTTTTCACATCTTTTCAAGTATTTCAAGACAATTTGTAATAATTCTATTATGTTGCACATGTGCACTACACTCTGAAATGACTACAGGTGACATTTTAGAGGTGTTTCACTATTATGGGCTCGATTTATCAAGCCTTTTCCTGTTCTTCGACTGCAGGTTCTCTTAGGTGGAGAATTTCAATCTCCCCGGTCTCGTCCAACCGGGGAGATTGAAAGCTCCTGCCCACGCGTGATTGGCTGTGCGCGGGCAGGGGGCAACATTGCACGCAAGCGCAAAATAGCACTCGCGTGCAATGTTAAATTCCGCCAGAAGCGAGCTATGCCGGACAGGGGCACAGATGTCCACCCCTGTCCGCCATAGCTTGATAAATCGAGCCCTGTATAGTCCATCTGCAGTGAACAGGACACACACTTACATGTGTACATGTATTTAATACATCAGGACCCCAACATCTTGAAATATTTGTTTCCAATTTACACATGTATTGTCATGATTCTCAGTTTCAGTGCTGTCGTTTTCATAAATGGGCTTTCAAACAGGGGTTGCATCCTCTTGACCTGGATTTCAAAAGGAACCACGCCTTTCAAATGGTATGGTGCTTTCACAACTGCAAAGTCAAAGACCTTCACTCACGCGGTTTCTCCGTTTTTGAGACTGCATTATTGAAATCCCAGTCATGAACTCGCACTACTGTTTAAAATCCCAGTCAAGAAAGGCATGATCCTATTTGAAAAACCAGTCACAGCTACATTATTACAATGGATCGGTTTCATGATTTACAGCGTAAGAACTCTTAAAATCCCATTTTTTGAGGATGAGATAAGTTGCAGCCACTTCCCTCTAATAGAAACTTGTAGTTTTCAGATGTATATCTCGCCAAACCGGAAAAATATGCTTTCTCAATCAATAATTGGGAAAACCCCCGAAAAAACAATACTATTAAAATATGTGAATGTAATAATTAAGCAAACATGCCCAGTATATCCATCATGCCTTTGTACAAAAGGAATTCATATTGTTTAGAAGTTGTTAAGATAGATTTGGCGTAAAACTTCCAAAGCAAAAAATACCCAGACCAGCTCCAATAGGTGCAGTAAAAACAGAATGTTTTATTTATTATCCAGTAAAAAATATACACACAAAGGACCAAACGCAGTGCTTAGCAAACAGCTGCTGCCAACTAAAAAGTTCTGAAGCTACAACCTCGGCCCGATGATGTCACTGACGTGTTTCAGGTGTTACCCGTAGTCATAGTACTCATCATGATGCCTTCCCCTTCCTTAAATAGGACTGGTCTCAGGTGTATGCCTCAGAACAATGGATCATTTATCTAACACAACAAAAGCAATGATTACCATTTATCACAGAGGTACATTACGTCTCCATTTACATAGCAGTGCAATCAAAGTAACAATATAGTTTAATAATATATATACAAATGTTACAATATTTTATATCCCAATGTACAAAAGGTTTTAATTTGCTCTCTTATCTATATCTGGATACTCTGCTCAGAATAATACTTTTCTGTTCATTTTTATATATTATTATATGTATATTTAATTATATTAGAGTATACTAGTAGATACAATTGGAACTATGCAAAACAGGATATTTATGGTCATAGGAGACTTTTAAGAAGGAAAGAAGGGAATACCCTTTAACAATATGTTAAGACCATCTGTCCTCATGTATAGTTCATTTAATTTAGAGCTCATCTACCCTTTAAGATACACATTGTACATGTCTTATACCTTAATGATTTACATACTCAGTGACTTCCCCTGTGAACATAGATGTCACCAAATAAATGAACTGTACATTTATTTTTGTTACCTAGACTCACTGATTTTCAAGAAGGGACCATAATATTTTTCAGTCCCTTAACATAAATAATAATAATGGAATCAATAGATCTAAAAGATTTGGGTTCTGAGACCTAAGTACAAATTAATCAGACTACCAATGGTCATTCTCAATGATTTATCAGATCAAAAGTGGAGTTATACCCCCTTGGTAGGCGTGTCTGTAGTGAAAAAATCCAGAATGCCTCCCTGCGATATAAGATCTTGGTTCTGTCTCCCCCACATTTTGGAGGTAGTACTTTCTCAATCGACTGCCATTTTAGACTAGTTACATTCTTGTTATGGTCTATATAAAATGTGAGGCCAGGGCTGAACATTCCCTTTCATTCTCTATATTGTTGAGATGTTCTCTAATCCTTGATCTCACCTCCCTAGTGGTGAGACCTACATACTGCCTTTTACATTGTGTGCATGTAACCAGATATACAGCATAACTCAAGGAGCAGTTGATACATTGTAAGGTATCATATTCCTTTCCTGTCACACAGGATGAGAACTTATCTGTTACAATAATATGTTCACAGGCCTTACATCTATTTTTACCACATCTAAAGGTGCCCTTATGTACTAGCCATGAGCTACCTGCACCTGTTACTAAAGGTGACAACTGGGTTGGTGACAACATATTACCTAATGTCATTCCTCTCCTGTAAGAGAACCTACATCCATTCTCCACATAAGGTTTACGCTTGTTGTCTGCTAATAAAATAGGAAGATGTTTTTTCACTATTTTACACACACTGTTGTATTGGTTGCTGTAATTTGTGACAAATGTTGTCTTGCACATGTCTATTCTCTCTTCTTGATTGTTATTTTTATTTTTATCCAGTAGGAGACTATTCCTACTGGGGAGATCTGCTTTACTTTTTGCTCTCTTAATAATTCTGTTAGAGTAACCTCTCTCTTTTAATTGTTCCTTGAGTATCTCACTCTCTCTTTTGTATACCTCTGGATTACTACAGTTTCTCTTAATTCAGAGAAACTGTCCTTTAGCTATTGCAAAGGGAACATGTGCTGGATGATTACTAGCTGCATGTAGCAGTGTATTCTTAGATATAGGTTTTCTGAGTCGACTTGGTATAATTTATTCCTAACAAGGAAACATCCAGATAATCTATTTTACTCTCGTGAAATTCCATGGTGAATTTTATATTCACATAATTTTCATTCAGGTAATTCACAAAAAGGATGGCTTCCTCCTTGCTACCCATCCAGGCGAACATCAGGTCATCTATAAACCGTTTATAGATCCTAATCTTCGTCCTATAGGGATTTCTACCTCCAAAGATGCGCTCAGCCTCCCACCAACCTAAGAATAGGTTGGCGTAAGATGGGGCAAATTTAGCCCCCATCGCCGTGCCACATCTTTGGAGGTAGAAATTACCCTCAAAAGCAAAGAAGTTATGCTCCAACAAATAACGAATTATCATCAACACATATTCCCTTTGTTCTCAAGTATATTCAGTGTTCCTCAAGAAACTGTCTATAGCTGCAATACCGTGGTCATGTGGTATAGTGGAATACAACGACAACACATCCACCGTAAGCCAGCCATAGTGTGGTTCCCATTCCACATCCTCAAGTATATTCAACAAATGTTTGGTGTCTTGTAGGTAACTCCACAAGTCACTTACCAATGGCTGTATTATCGAGTCTACCCACTCAGAGAGGGGCTCCAGCAGTGAGCCAATCCCTGACATGATCGGCCTACCCATAACATCATCGAGTGACTTGTGAACCTTAGGTAAATGGTGGAAAAGGGGAGTCGGGATATTTAACTATTATAAACTCAGCCGTCTTTTGATCCAAAAAGCCATTTTCTACCCCCTCATCCACCATTGACCTAACCTGCTGTGCAAATATTTTAGTAGGATCCCTTGCAAGTTTTAAATACGTATTTGTGTCTTCCAACTGCCTAAATGCTTCCGCAACATAAGCAGTTCTCAACAGTACTACCGTGCTGCCACCCTTGTCTGATTTCTTAAAGACCAATTCCTTCCTATTTTTAAGAGTAGCAGTGGTTGTTTTAAGCACCTTTTCTTTTGTTTTGCTTTGTGATTTTTTTTTTTAGTTGGCAGCAGCTGTTTGCTAAGCGCTGCGTTTGGTCCTTTGTGTGTATATTTCTTTCATGTAATTGGCAAGAGTCCATGAGCTAGTGACGTATGGGATATACATTCCTACCAGGAGGGGCAAAGTTTCCCAAACCTCAAAATGCCTATAAATACACCCCCCACCACACCCACAATTCAGTTTTACAAACTTTGCCTCCTATGGAGGTGGCGAAGTAAGTTTGTGCTAGATTTCTACGTTGATATATATTTGCAGCATGCTAAAGCCCGTTTTCCTCTCAGAGTGCAGTGAATGACAGAGGGATGTGAAGGGAGTATTAACTATTGAATGCAATGGTCATCCTAATGGGGATCTATTTCATAGGTTCTCTGTTTTCATCTCCTACCTCCCTTTTCAGATCGACGATATACTCTTATATACCATTACCTCTGCTGATTCTCGTTTCAGTACTGGTTTGGCTATCTACTTTATGTAGATGAGTGTCTTTTGGTAAGTATGTTTTATTTTATTTATGACACTCTCAGCTATGGTTTGGCACTTTATATGTAAAGTTCTAAATATATGTTTTATACTTATACAGGGAGTGCAGAATTATTAGGCAAGTTGTATTTTTGAGGATTAATTTTATTATTGAACAACAACCATGTTCTCAATGAACCCAAAAAACTCATTAATATCAAAGCTGAATATTTTTGGAAGTAGTTTTTAGTTTGTTTTTAGTTTTAGCTATTTTAGGGGGATATCTGTGTGTGCAGGTGACTATTACTGTGCATAATTATTAGGCAACTTAACAAAAAACAAATATATACCCATTTCAATTATTTATTTTTACCAGTGAAACCAATATAACATCTCAACATTCACAAATATACATTTCTGACATTCTAAAACAAAACAAAAACAAATCAGTGACCAATATAGCCACCTTTCTTTGCAAGGACACTCAAAAGCCTGCCATCCATGGATTCTGTCAGTGTTTTGATCTGTTCACCATCAACATTGCGTGCAGCAGCAACCACAGCCTCCCAGACACTGTTCAGAGAGGTGTACTGTTTTCCCTCCTTGTAAATCTCACATTTGATGATGGACCACAGGTTCTCAATGGGGTTCAGATCAGGTGAACAAGGAGGCCATGTCATTAGATTTACTTCTTTTATACCCTTTCTTGCCAGCCACGCTGTGGAGTACTTGGACGCGTGTGATGGAGCATTGTCCTGCATGAAAATCATGTCTTTCTTGAAGGATGCAGACTTCTTCCTGTACCACTGCTTGAAGAAGGTGTCTTCCAGAAACTGGCAGTAGGACTGGGAGTTGAGCTTGACTCCATCCTCAACCCGAAAAGGCCCCACAAGCTTATCTTTAATGATACCAGCCAAAACCAGTACTCCACCTCCACCTTGCTGGCGTCTGAGTTGGACTGGAGCTCTCTGCCCTTTACCAATCCAGCCACGGGCCCATCCATCTGGCCCATCAAGACTCACTCTCATTTCATCAGTCCATAAAACCTTAGAAAAATCAGTCTTCAGATATTTCTTGGCCCAGTCTTGACGTTTCAGCTTGTGTGTCTTGTTCAGTGGTGGTCGTCTTTCAGCCTTTCTTACCTTGGCCATGTCTCTGAGTATTGCACACCTTGTGCTTTTGGGCACTCCAGTGATGTTGCAGCTCTGAAATATGGCCAAACTGGTGGCAAGTGGCATCTTGGCAGCTGCACGCTTGACTTTTCTCAGTTCATGGGCAGTTATTTTGCGCCTTGGTTTTTCCACACGCTTCTTGCGACCCTGTTGACTATTTTGAATGAAACGCTTGATTGTTCGATGATCACGCTTCAGAAGCTTTGCAATTTTAAGAGTGCTGCATCCCTCTGCAAGATATCTCACTATTTTTTACTTTTCTGAGCCTGTCAAGTCCTTCTTTTGACCCATTTTGCCGAAGGAAAGGAAGTTGCCTAATAATTATGCACACCTGATATAGGGTGTTGATGTCATTAGACCACACCCCTTCTCATTACAGAGATGCACATCACCTAATATGCTTAATTGGTAGTAGGCTTTCGAGCCTTTACAGCTTGGAGTAAGACAACATGCATAAAGAGGATGATGTGGTCAAAATACTCATTTGCCTAATAATTCTGCACTCCCTGTATTTGCCATGATTCAGGTTAATCAGTATATTTCCTTCTTACAGAATGTCAGTTTCATTTTGGGAAATGCATACGAATAAAAAAATTTCCTTACCTGAAAAATTTTCAAATTGACTTTTCTTCTAAATTGCAGGCTGTTTTTATTGCATCATTTTTGGTGGAAGACTTTTTTGGCGCGAGAATTACGTTTGTTGACGTTATGACGTCATTTCCGGCGTCTTAGTTGGCGCAGAGAGTTTTCACATAGTTGCCTCATCTATGACACTCGTGTTTGTTGCAGACGTTTTTGGCGCCAAAAAATATTTTGTCAATTGTGGGCATCATACTTGGCGCCAGTTTTTTTGACATTATTTAAATCATTGTTTCTTTTTGCTTCTGGTTTCCAGAGGCTTATTCTGTTTGCATTTTTTCCCATTCCTGAAACTGTCATATAAGGAATTTGATAATTTTGCTTTATATGTTGTTTTTTTCTATTACATATTGCAAGATGTCTCAATCTGACCCTGTCTCAGAATCTGCTTCTGGAATGCTGCTGCCTGATGTCGGTTCTACCAAAGCTAAGTGCATTTGTTGTAAACTTGTGGTAACTGTTCCTCCGGCTGTAGTTTGTGTTAGTTGTCATGATAAACTTTCAAAAGCAGACAATATTTCCATTAGTAGTAGTCCATTACCTGTTGTTGTTCCTTCAACATCTAATGTTCAGGATATTCCTGTTAATGTAAGAGAATTTGTTTCTAATTCTATTCAGAAGGCCCTGTCTGTTATACCACCTTCTAATAAACATAAAAGGTCTTTTAAAACTTCTCATAAATTTTTAAATGACCGCCAGCATTCTGATTTATCTATCTCTGATGAGGATCTATCTGGTTCAGAAGATTCTGCCTCAGATATTGACACTGACAAATCTTCATATTTATTTAAAATGGAGTTTATTTGTTCTTTATTAAAAGAGGTGTTGATTGCATTAGATATGGAGGAGTCTAGTCCTCTTGATATTAAAATCAGTAAACGTTTAAATTCGTTTTTTAAACCTCATGTAGTTATTCCAGAGGTTTTTCCAGTTCCTGACGCTATTTTAAATGTAATTTCTAGGGCATGGAATAGTTTGGGTACTTAATTTACTCCTTTTTCAAGGTTTAAGAGACTGTACCCTTTGCCGTCTGATAGATTGGAGTTTTGGGAAAAAATCCCCAAAGTTGATGGGGCTATCTCTACTCTTGCTAAACGTACTACTATTCCTATGGCAGATAGTACTTCTTTTAAAGATCCTTTAGATAGGAAGCTTGAATCTTATCCAAGGAAGGCTTATTTATGTTCAGGTCATCTTCTTAGGCCTGCTATTTATTTGGCTGATGTTGCTGAGGCTTCAACTTTTTGGTTGGAGGCTTTAGCGCAACAAGTACCAGATCCTAATGCGTATAGCATTGTTAAGTTAATTCAACATGCTAATAATTTCATTTATGATGCCATTTTTTATATCATTAGAATTTATGTCAGGTATATGTCTTTAGCTATTTTAGCTAGAATAGCTTTATGGCTTAAATCTTGGAATGCAGATATGACTTCTAAGTCAACGTTGCTATCTCTTTCTTTTCAAGGTAATAAATTGGTTGGTTCTCAGTTGGATTCTATAATTTCAACTGTCACTGGGGGGGAAGGGAGCTTTTTTGCCTCAGGATAAAAAATCTAAAGGTAAATTTAGGGCTGCTAACCGTTTTCGTTCCTTTCATCAGAATAAGGAGCAGAAGCCTGACCCTTCCCCTAAAGGATCGGTTTCCAATTTGAAGCCTTCTCCAGTCTGGAATAAATCCAAGCCTTTTAGAAAATCAAAACCAGCTCCCAAGTCCGCATGAAGGTGCGGCCTTCATTCCAGCACAGCTGGTAGGGGGCAGACTATGATTTTTCAAAGATGTTTGGATCAATTCAATCCAGAATCATTGGATTCAGAACATTGTTTCTCAAGGGTACAGAATAGGTTTCAAAGTAAGACCGCCTGTGAGAAGTTTCTTTCTCTCACGCATTCCAGTGAACCCAGTAAAGGCTCAGGCTTTCCTGAAGTGTGTTTCAGACCTGGAGTCATCTGGGGTAATTGTGCCAGTTCCATATCTGGAACAGGGTCTGGGGTTTTATTCAAATCTGTTCATTGTTCCAAAGAAAGAGAATTCTTTCAGACCAGTTCTGGATCTAAAAATTTTGAATCGTTATGTAAGAATACAAACATTCAAAATGGTGACTATAAGGACTATTCTGCCTTTTGTTCAGCAAGGGCATTATATGTCCACAATAGACTTACAGGATGCTTATCTTCATATTCCAATTCATCCAGATCACTATCAGTTCCTGAGATTCTCTTTTCTAGACAAGCATTAACAATTTGTTGCTCTTCCTTTTGGCCTAGCAACAGCTCCAAGGATCTTTTCAAAGGTTCTCGGTGCCCTACTCTCTGTAATCAGAGAGCGGGGTATTGCAGTGTTTCCTTATTTGGACGATATCTTGGTACTTGCTCAGTCTTTACATTCTGCAGAATCTCACACAAATCAACTAGTGTTGTTTCTTCAAAAACATGGTTGGAGGATCAATTTACCAAAGAGTTCCTTGATTCCTCAGACAAGGGTAACCTTTTTAGGATTCCAAATAGATTCAGTATCCATGACTTTGTCTCTAACAGACAAAAGATGTGTGAAATTGGTTTCAGCTTGTCGGAATCTTCAGTCTCAGTCATTCCCTTCAGTAGCTATGTGCATGGAGGTTTTAGGTCTCATGACTGCAGCATCGGACGCTATCCCCTTTGCTCGTTTTTACATGAGACCTCTTAAGCTTTGTATGCTGAACCAATGGTGCAGGGATTATACAAGGATATCACAATTAATATCCTTAAATCCCAATACTCGACTATATCTGACTTGGTGGTTAGATCACCATCATATAGTTCAAGGGGCATCTTTTCTTCATCCAACCTGGACTGTGATCACAACAGATGCGAGTCTTTCAGGTTGGGGAGCTGTCTGGGGGTCTCTGACAGCGCAGGGGGTTTGGAAATCTCAAGAGGCGAGATTACCAATCAATATTTTGGAACTCCGTGCGATTTTCAGAGCTCTTCAGTCCTGGCCTCTTCTGAAGATAGAACCGTTTATTTGTTTTCAGACAGACAATGTCACAACTGTGGCGTATGTCAATCATCAAGGTGGGACTCACAGTCCTCAAGCTATGAAAGAAGTATCTCGGATACTTGTATGGGCGGAATCCAGCTCCTGTCTAATCTCTGCGGTCCATATCCCAGGTATAGACAATTGGGAAGTGGATTATCTCAGTCGCCAGACTTTACATCCGGGAGAATGGTCTCTTCACCCAGATGTGTTTCTTCAGATTGTTCAGATGTGGGGGCCTCCAGAAATAGATCTGATGGCTTCTCATCTAAACAGGAAACTTCCCAGGTATCTGTCCAGGTCCAGGGATCCTCAGGCGGAAGCAGTGGATGTGTTGTCACTTCCTTGGAATTATCATCCTGCTTATATCTTTCCACCTCTAGTTCTTCTTCCAAGAGTGATTTCCAAAATCATAATGGAACGTTCATTTGTACTGCTGGTGGCTCCAGCATGGCCACACAGGTTTTGGTATGTGAATCTTGTTCGGATGTCCAGTTGCCAACCTTGGCCACTTCCGTTAAGGCTAGACCTTCTATCTCAAGGTCCGTTTTTCCATCAGGATCTCAAATCATTAAATTTGAAGGTATGGAGATTGAACGCTTAGTGCTTAGTCATAGAGGTTTCTCTGACTCAGTGATTAATACTATGTTGCAGGCTCGCAAATCTGTGTCTAGAAAGATTTACTACCGAGTTTGGAAGACTTACATTTCATGGTGTTCTTCTCATAAATTCTCTTGGCATTCTTTTAGAATTCCTAGAATTTTACAGTTTCTTCAGGATGGTTTGGATAAGGGTTTGTCTGCAAGTTCCTTGAAAGGACAAATCTCTGCTCTTTCTGTTCTATTTCACAGAAAAATTGCTAATCTTCCTTTCCTCCGTTTGAGCCTATGCATTCTCTGGACATTAAATTACTTTCTTGGAAAGTATTGTTTCTTTTAGCCATCTCTTCAACTAGAAGAGTTTCTGAATTATCTGCTCTTTCTTGTGAATCTCCTTTTATGATTTTTCATCAGGATAAGGCGGTTTTGCGGACTTCATTTACATTTTTACCTAAAGTTGTGAATTCCAACAACATTAGTAGAAAATTGTTGTCCCTTCATTGTGTCCTAATCCTAACAATTCTTTGGAAAGATCTTTACATTCTTTGGATGATGTAAGAGCTTTAAAATATTATGTTGAAGCTACTAAAGATTTCAGAAAGACTTCTAGTCTATTTGTTATCTTTTCTGGTTCTAGGAAAGGTCAGAAGGCTTCTGCCATTTCTTTGGCATCTCTGTTAAAGCTTTTGATTCATCATGCTTATTTGGAGTCGGGTTAATCCCCACCTCAGAGGATTACGGCTCATTCTACTAGGTCAGTTTCTACTTCCTGGGCTTTTAAGAATGAAGCTTCTGTTGATCAGATTTGCAAAGCAGCAACTTGGTCTTCTTTGCATACTTTTACTAAGTTATACCATTTTGATGTTTTCTCTTCTTCAGAAGCAGTTTTTGGAAGAAAAGTTCTTCAGGCAGCTGTTTCAGTTTGATTTCATTTTTTTTCATTATAAGATTTAAACTTTTGATTTGGGTTGTGGATTAATTTTTCAGTGGAATTGGCTGTCTTTATTTTTATCCCTCCCTCTCTAGTGACTCTTGCGTGGAGTTCCACATCTTGGGTATTTGCTATCCCATACGTCACTAGCTCATAGACTCTTGCCAATTACATGAAAGAAAACATAATTTATGTAAGAACTTACATTTCTTTCATATTGGCAAGAGTCCATGAGGCCCACCCTTTTTATGGTGGTTATGTTTTTTTTGTATAAAGCACAATTATTCCAATTCCTTGTTGATGCTTTCACTCCTTTCTTATCACCACACTTCTTGGCTATTCATTAAACTGAATTGTGGGTGTGGTGGGGGGTGTATTTATAGGCATTTTGAGGTTTGGGAAACTTTGCCCCTCCTGGTAGGAATGTATATCCCATACGTCACTAGCTCATGGACTCTTGCCAATATGAAAGAAATGAATTTATCAGGTAAGTTCTTACATCAATTATGTTTTTTTACTGGATAATAAATAAAACATTCTGTTTTTACTGCACCTATTGGAGCTGGTCTGGGTATTTTTTGCTTTGGAAGTTTTGCGCTCATTAAGGACACCCATAGGGCACCTTGTGGAGTATCAAGGAGGAAGTTACACATACTAAAGTGCGGGCTATAGGAGGAAGCCAGTGTGGAAGCCGACACGCATGCTATGACAGAAACAAGTAAGAAAATTTAATCTGAAGAGTAAGTGCATGTTATTTTGCATACATTGTTAACTTTTCATATTTTTGGGCACTACACCAGATGCTTGCAGATACTAGTGATGGACATACATGTCATTATATGGCTGGTAAAAGCTAATACATAGTACGTTGTGCAAAGGCCTAGTACTATATTTTATTGAGTATCCTGTAGAAGTTGATAAGTGCCTATTGGTGGTTGATACAGCCGATAACTAAAAGCAGAATAAAAGCAGAGGATTTTTGTCTCTTGCTGATTCTTAAGCAGCACTCTTTTTCTACTGATTTGTTTGAAGATAGATTTGGATCACAATAGGATAATTTCACATGTAAATGATGATTTCCTTACACACTTTTCAATGGGGTAATTCAATAAGAACTACAATGGGACCTTATAAGGTATGAAATGGTCTTCTGTATATGTCGGTTTCATTTGGATTCCCAGTTTCAATCCCAATAACAAGTACATAACAACCGAAAACACATTGGGCTAGATTACAAGTGGAGTGCTATTGATCACTCCCTCTTGAGAGTTAACTGAGCTAGAAGTAAGCTTTTTGAGTGTGTATTACAAGTTTAAATTAAAAAGTTTTTGATTACACACTAACCGGACGCACACAAAAAGCCAAACTTACAATATTGAGATCCTGTTAATGAATTCTTCCATAGACTTCAATGGAGTGCCCTACTCACACGTAAACCCAATCGCGTTAAACCAAGTGACTTAGCCAAACATGAAATATGAATATTTCACATTCCAATGTCCTTCACATAGCAGAATATGTTCTATTTATTCATAAATACATATATATATATATATATATATATATATATATACAGTATATATATATATATATATATATATATATATATATATATATAAACACACAATATATATATATATATAAATTGTTGGTAAAATATATATATATAAAATTATATATAGGTATAGATATATACAGATATATATAGGAATACATGTTTAAAAATATTCCCCTATGTGAAGAACATTGGAGTCTAACACTTTATTAAATATGAATATTGCATAAATATGACTTTTCATGTTTTTAGCTACTTGACTGCAAAGGGCTCCAATTCACACACACACACACATATATATATATATATATATATATATATATATATATATATATATATATATATATATATATACAGTATGTCTATATATGTATACATATGTATTTATGTATCATATATATATATATATATACATTTCATAATAAAAAGTATATTATTTTATATGTGAAGAATATAGGAATATAAAAATATGCATTTTGCGCATAGCGTTTTTCAATTTAGATCTTATCACAGTCGGGTTAGCACACATGGGAATTTAGGATTATTAAGGAGCATTATTGAAATATTACATATAAAATATTAATTAATAAATATACTGTAAAATATTCTAAATAACCCATAGAATATATATATATTTATATATATAAACAAGAGAAAAAGCGCACTCCCACTTAAGAGTAAAGTACCAGGGTTCAAAACTGCTACATACAAAGAATTCAAAAAATTGCACTCTCTGGGTTTAAATCACAGCAACCTTCAATAAGTGATGTTTCGGGGCATTCACCCCTTCCTCAGACAACCAGAAAGTGCAAACAACAGTATTTAAATATACAATAAGCCCCTCCTCCTTCAATCTTATCCAATTACAAGGTAAATCAACAACAGTGAATCAGCATACAATAATAATAATGATAATAATAAATCAGAGATATGTCCTGCATACCGACAGTGTGAGCATAAATAAATAAATAAACATAAGCAAGCATTCTACATCCCTTGAGTATTAAATTGTGTATATAACCGTGGAACATAAATAAAATAAAATGAACTGAAATCAAACAATGGAGAAATATAACAATCTTGATCTACAACGTCACACACAAAAAGAAATATCAATATAAATAGCTACTAAGGGTAGGGTGATAGCATGCCTAGGATTCAATACAATTAAACTAAGTGAAATGTATTTTGAGCACTATCTCATGTTACTGGACTCCATTAGCCAAACAAACAATCGAATCATGACACTCTCTACGGAGAGCCCGATACACACCATGATTCGATTGTTTGTTTGGCTAATGGAGTCCAGTAAAATGAGATAGTGCTCGAAATACATTTCACTTAGTTTAATTGTATTGAATCCTAGGCATGCTCTCATCGATATTTCTTTTTGTGTGTGACGTTGTAGAACAAGATTGTTATATTTCTCCATTGTTTCATTTCAGTTCATTTTATTTTATTTATGTTCCACAGTTATATGCACAATTTAATACTCAAGGGATGTAGAATGTTTGCTTATGTTTATTTATTTATGTTCACACTGTCGGTATGCAGGACATATCTATGATTTATTATTATTATAATTGTATGATGATTCACTGTTGATGATTTCCCTTGTGATTGGATAAGATTGAAGAAGGAGGGGCTTATTGTATATTTAAACACTGTTGTTTGCACTTTTTGGTTGTCTGAGGAAGGGGTGAATGCCCCAAAACGTCACTTATTTAAAGTTGCTGTGATTTAAACCCAGAGAGTGCAATTTTTTTTATTCTTTGTATATAGCAGTTTTGCACCATGGTACTTTACTCTTAAGCAAGTGGGAGTGCGCTTTTTCTCTTTATATATATATATATTCCATGGATTATTTAGAATATTTTACAGTATATTTATTAATTAATATTTTTGTTTATATATATATATATATATATATATATATTTATATACATTTTTAATAATCTTTTATATGTACTATTTCAATAACACATCTTAAGAAACCTATGTTCTCATGTGTGCTAGCCCGACAGCATTAAGCTCTAAACTGAGAAACACAGATTTTACATTCCTATGTTCTTCACGTAGAAAATAAAATAATGTACTTTTTATTATGAAATATATATTTCTATATATCTGATACATAAATATATATGTACATACATCTATAAATATATATATATACAGTATATATATATGAATAAAGATAAAAACTAACAGCCCCAATTCAAATATATGGATAATTAACTATATTCTGCTTTTGTCAAGTATATTGCAGAATGCAGGTGCACAGGAATAGTGGTACAAATTGAAATATTACAAAACAGAAGAAAAAGGAACACCAAAAATAGTGAACTTTTAAACCAGCACAGATTATCAAGAAAAAAACCTCAGTGCTTTAAGCAGATGTCACAAAAGAAAAAAGAAACCTGTAATCATGTTAATTTAATTTATTCATAGGTATATAATACCTGCTAGATATGAAAAAACCTTGGTACAGTGACCTAATGATAACAGACAAAACTTGCATAATGATCAAACATAATTATATACCATATAACACCCTTCCCGGGAAGGTAATGGGCAACCGCTGTAGAAATTAAAATTGCTTCAGTAATGTGAACAAATGTCCAACATGTTATGTAGCTAATTCCACTTGTTAGTATTGGATACAGTGTTGCAGAGATCCCATAAGGAAAGTCCTGTGTGTACTATGAAGACGAAGCTATGTCTTGCTGAGGCAACCCGATGTAACCTCCACATGTGCGGAAAATCCCATAAGAATGCTCAGTAACAGTAGGTGATAGCTGCGGAACCCCTTGCAATCCGGGGATGGTAGCGTGCAAAGAGTATAAACAGATAATAAACCGTCATACCTGTAATGCGCTTATTCTCTGTAAGTCTGTGAAGACTCCTTAGAAAACCAAGACCGCTTCACCTGTATACAAAGTAACTTCAGTACCTGCTGTGACCGCATTCGTTCCAAGAATGGGGAAACTTCAGTTACACGGGTGCCGATAGCTGAACCTCAATGTTTCACTTGAATCCGGCTGACGTTGATAGACAAATAACGGGAGCTCAGCTGTAGTCCCCCGCAAAGGAAATATCCATGGCGGCTACGCGCTTTCACCCAAAACGACAAACTTCTGTTGGGCTTCGTCTGGCCTGTATGCTATTCAGTCATTGGTCTGAACTTTATTAGCATCATTTGTCTACGCCCACTGGGTGAAATAAACTTTGTCTATTTTGTTAGAATATACATGTATGATAATATTACACAATTTGTTAATCATTGCATATTGTGAGTACATTTAAGGGGACAGTCAACACCAGAATTTTTGTTGTTTTAAAACATAGATAATCCCTTAATTACCAATTCCCCAGTTTTGCATAACCAACACCGTTATAATTATACATGTTTTACCTCTGTAATTACCTTGTATATAAGCCTCAGCAGACTGCCCCCTTATTTTAGTTCTTTTGACAGACTTGCATTTTAGCCAATCAGAGCTGTCTCCATGGTAAGTTCACGTGCATGAGCTCAATGTTATCTATATGAAATGTGAACTAATGCCATCTAGTGGTGAAAAACTATCAAAATGCATTTAGATTAGAGGTGGCCTTCAAGGTCTAAGAAATTAGCATATGAACCTCCTAGGTTTAGCTTTCAACTAAGAATACCAAGACAACAAAGCAAAATTGGTGATAAAAGTAAATTGGAAAGTTGTTTAAAATTGCATGCCCTATTTGAAACATGAAAGTTTTTTTTGGACTTGACTGTCCTTTTAATATGATTTGAAATACATATAGAATTAAATTAAATAAAATATGTTAGAATGGCATTATTATTTACAGACCGGAGTACACAAGATTATGCAACAGTAGTTCAAATACTGACTTTAATTAATTTGTTTCAAACATTTAATGAACCTAACTACTTATTTTTGATCTCCATGTTATTAGTATAGGGAAATAAAAAACAATTTAAATCTGTTTACCTACAGGAAGGGAGCGTAGTTTATCTCCTCATTTAACCCATAAGGGTTTAATGCTTTTAAATTAAAGATCCACTTGCATTCTTTTTAACAGAAAATGTCAAATCTAAATGGGGGGGAACATGCCACGAAATGTTCCTTGGGTTGGATGAAATGAATGTTAGAGGAGAATAAATTAAGATCTAAAAGGACTAAGGAGGAATTAGACCTATTGGAAAAAAGTTAAAAAATTTGGGAAGACAAGGAGGAATATACCAGACTTATGGACCTAACTAAAATGGAAATAAGAAAGATTCATGAAAATATAGGAAAAAGAGAAAATTTCAGAGAGACTGGGAAAACTACCAGGAAGGAAAGGTATATGAATACTCTTATAGACTTACTAGTAGTTCAGAATAGGAAATATCAGGAGAAGAAGGTTCTAACTACAATAAAAATAATCGTAGAGGACAAGGTTATGGCAGGTTTTTTAGGACGCAGAAGAAGAGAAGAGGGGGGAGAAAACACAGGATACAGTTCAGGAGAAACAAACAGATACCCATTGAGGAATCAACAACCTCCCAAAACACAGACCATAAAGAAATAGAGACAACACAAGTGGTTAATTTGTCAAACAGAACCCTGACTACACCGGAGATAGAGGTCCTATCAAGAGGCCTTAAAGGGACATGAAACCCAAAAATGTTCTTTCATGATTCAGATATAGAATACAATTTTAAACAGCTTTCTAATTTACTTCTATTATTGCGATTTGTTTCAATCTCTTGGTATCATTTGTTGAAGGAGCAGCAATGCACTAATGGTTTCTAACTGAACACATGGGTGAGCCATTCACAATCGATATATATATATATATATATATGCAGCCTCCAATCAACAGCTAAAATCTAGGTTCTCTGCTGCTCCTGAGCTTGCCTAGATAAACCGTTCAGCAAAGGATAACAAGAGAAGGAAGCAAATTAAATAATAGAAGTAAATTGGAAAGTTGTTTAAAATTGTATTCTCTACCTGAATCATGAAAGAAAAATGTTGGGTTTCATGTCCTTTTAACTTTGTCTCAGTAAATAAAGTAGATAAATCCGCAGTAATTAAAGATATTAATCTTTTTGCAAGGAAAATTATCTTAAAAAACACCTTACAACACAAATGTACAGAGACACCTCTAGTCAAAATTAAACTTTAATGATTCAGGTAGGGCATGCAATTTTAAACAACTTTCCAGTTAACTTTTATTATTTAATTTGCTTTGTTCCCTTGGTGGTAATATTGAAAAGCTAAACCTAGATAGGCTCAAACTGATTTCTAAACCATTGAAAACAACCTCTTAGCTCAGAGCATTTTGAAAGTTTTTCACAGTTAGACAGTACTAGTTCATGTGTGTCATATAGATAACATTGTGCTCACTCCCCTGGAGTTATTTAGGAGTCTGCACTGATTGGCTAAACTGCATGTCTGTCAAAAGCACTGAAATAAAGGGGCAGTCTGCAGAGTCTTAGATACAAGGTAATTACAGAGGTAAAGCATATATTAATATAACTGTGTAAGTTATGCAAAACTGGGGAATGGGTAATAAAGGGATTATCTATCTTTTTAAGCAATAAAAATTCTGGTGTTGACTGTCCCTTTAATGATACAATGGTACTTAAAGAATTGGAGAACATGAGTAAAGAGATTGGCATCTACTTATCAAGCCGTCAACCGCAAATACGCTGGAATTCCGCAGCGTATTTGTGGCGAGCCTGATTCCCCTTAGTTATCAAATCCTACAGACCGGCAAAAGTAGAATTTTGTGACGTAACATACGATCCGTCAGGCAAAGTCCGACACAGATAGATGCTTACGTCATTACAGATGTTCCGAATGCAAATTCGGCACTATCTGACTACTTTTGCTAGTTAACAAATAACTAGCAGGTACGCTCGCCACTATTCCGGCCCAGCGTACCTGGTTTTCAATCCGCCACCCTGGAGGCGGCGGATACCATAGCAATCAATGGGAGTCTGAAAGCAGCGAAAGCTTATGTTCGCTGCTGCCCGATATCCCAATGATTCCTATGGTAATGTTTACACCTAACACCCTAACATGTACCCTGAGTCTAAACAACCCTAATCTGCCCCCCGCTACACCGCCGCCACCTACATTATACTTATTAACCCCTAATCTGCCGCCCTCTACACCGCCGCCACCTACATTATACTTATAAACCCCTAAACCGCCGCTCACGGACCCCGCCACAACTAAATAAAGTGTTTAACCTCTAAACTGCCGCTCCCGGAGCCCACCGCCACCTACATTATATTTATTAAACCCTAATTTGCCGCCCCCTACACCGCCGCCACCTACATTATATTTATTAACCCCTAATCTGCCCCCCCTACACCGCCGCCACCTACATTATATTTATTAACCCCTAAACCTAACCCTAACCCTAACACCCCCTAACTTAAATATAATTTAAATAAATCTAAATAAATATTCCTATCATTAAATAAATTATTCCTATTTAAAACTAAATACTTACCTATAAAATAAACCCTAAGCTAGCTACAATATAACTAATAGTTACATTGTATCTAGCTTAGGGTTTACTTTTATTTTACATGCAAGTTTGTATTTATTTTAACTAGGTAGAATAGTTACTAAATAGTTATTAACTATTTAATAACTACCTAGCTAAAATAAATACAAAAGTACCTGTAAAATAAAACCTAACCTAAGTTACAATTACACCTAACACTACCTAGCTAAAATAAATACAAAAGTACCTGTAAAATAAAACCTAACCTAAGTTACAATTACACCTAACACTACACTATAGTTAAATAAATTAAATACAATTGAATACAATTAAATAAAATTATCTAAAGTACAAAAACAAACAAACACTAAATTACAGAAAATAATAAACAAATTACAAGATTTTTAAGCTAATTACACCTAATCTAATCCCCCCAACAAAATAAAAAAGCCCCCCCAAAATAAAAAAAGCCCTACCCTAAACTAAATTACAAATAGCCCTTAAAAGGGCCTTTTGCGGGGTATTGCCTTAAAGTAATCAGCTCTTTTACCTGTAAAAAAAATTTCAAATCCCCCCAACATTAAAACCCACCACCCACACAACCAACCCTACTCTAAAACCCACCCAATACCCCCTTAAAAAAACCTAACACTAACCCCTTGAAGATCACCTTACCAGGAGAAGTCTTCACCCAGCGGGGCCGAAGTCCTCAACGAATCCGGCAGAAGTGGTCCTCCAGACGGGCAAAAGTCTTCATTCAGACGGCATCTTCTATTTTCATCCATCCGGCGCGGAGCGGCTCCATCTTCAAGACATCCGTCGCGGAGCATCCTCTTCTTCCGACGACTAAAACAGAATGAAGGTACCTTTAAGTGACGTCATCCAAGATGGCGTCCCTTAGATTCCGATTGGCTGATAGAATTCTATCAGCCAATTGGAATTAAAGTAGAAAAAATCCTATTGGCTGATGCAATCAGCCAATAGGATTTACCGGTAAGTTCAATCCTATTGGCTGATCCAATCAGCCAATAGGATTGAGCTTGCATTCTATTGGCTGTTCCAATCAACCAATAGAATGCAAGCTCAATCCTATTGGCTGATTGGATCAGCCAATAGGATTGAACTTAAATCCTATTGGCTGATTGCATCAGCCAATAGGATTTTTTCTACCTTAATTCCGATTGGCTGATAGAATTCTATCAGCCAATCGGAATTGATGGGACGCCATCTTGGATGACGTCACTTAAAGGTACCTTCATTCTGTTTTAGTCGTCGGAAGAAGAGGATGCTCCGCTCGTCGGATGTCTTGAAGATGGAGCCGCTCCGCGCCAGATGGATGAAGATAGAAGATGCAGTCTGGATGAAGACTTCTGCCTATCTGGAGCACCACTTCTGCCCGTCTGGAGGACCACTTCTGCCAGATTCGTTGAGGACTTTGGCCCGGTTGGGTGAAGACTTCTCCCGGTAAGGTGATCTTCAAGGGGTTAGTGTTAGGTTTTTTTAAGGGGGTATTGGGTGGGTTTTAGAGTAGGGTTGGTTGTGTGGGTGGTGGGTTTTAATGTTGGGGGGGATTTGTACTTTTTTTTACAGGTAAAAGAGCTAATTACTTTGAGGCAATGCCCCGCAAAAGGCCCTTTTAAGGGCTATTTGTAATTTAGTGTAGGGTAGGGCTTTTTTTATTTTGGGGGGGGGCTTTTTTATTTGGTTAGGGGGATTAGATTAGGTGTAATTAGTTTAAAATTCTTGTAATTTGTTTATTATTTTCTGTAATTTAGTGTTTGTTTGTTTTTGTACTTAAGATAATTTTATTTAATTGTATTTAATTGTATTTAATTTATTTAATTATAGTGTAGTGTTAGGTGTAATTGTAACTTAGGTTAGGTTTTATTTTACAGGTACTTTTGTATTTATTTTAACTAGGTAGTTATTAAACAGTTAATAACTATTTAGTAACTATTCTACCTAGTTAAAATAAATACAAACTTGCCTGTAAAATAAAAATAAACCCTAAGCTAGCTACAATGGGCGCGATCCGATATACGGCGCAGGTTTTGGCGCAAGCGTGGAAACCTGCGCCGCCCGTAGTTTCAGCTCGCAACTCGAGCTATCACATATACGGCACCGTCAGATGCTAAAGTGCCGTAAGCCTGACAAACTAATCTGCGTAAGTACAAATTTCTGGAGTCGCCAGTGACTTACGGCACTTTAGAAACTGCCGCCGCATAAAAAAACTGACTAAATTATAAAATCACCCGTAACTGTCTAAGACGCCTCCCAAACATAGCCCGACACGTATACACCTCTATCCGCAATCCCCCTCTCACTCCTAACAATGAATGTATTAACCCCTAAACCGCCGCCAGCTACATTAATTATATTACCCCCTAATATGACCCCCCTACACTGCCGCCACCTATTTTAACTATATAACCCCCTAATATGATCCCCTACACCGCCGCCACCTATTTAAACTATATTACCCCCTAATATGATCCCCCTACACCGCCGCCACCTATTTAAACTATATTAACCCCTAATGTGAGCCCCCTAAACCGCCGCCATCTATTTAAACTATATTACCCTCTTATATGATCCCCCTACACCGCCGCAACTTATTTAAACTATATTAACCCCTAATATGATCCCCCTACACCGCCGCCACCTATTTAAACTATATTACCCCCTAATATGATCCCCCTACACCACCGCCACCTATTTAAACTATATTAACCCCTAATGTTAGCCCCCTTACACCGCCACCACCTATATTAAAATTATTTAATATCTTCAGTTCCAGCATCGCCGGTCTTCAGTTCCAGATGGACGGTCTTCAGCTCCGCGGTCATCGGTCTTCAACTCCTCCGCTCCACGCCGGCTGGATCCTGGAAGAAGAAGAGGTCACCGCCTGGAAGAAGACTTCTCCGCCTGGAACAGGACCTTCTCCGCCGGTCTTCAGGACAGGTAAGGAGCACTTGGGGGTTAGACTTAGGTTTTTTTAAGGGGGGATTGGGTGGGTTAGAGTAGGGGTATGTGGGTGGTGGGTTGTAATGGGGGGGGTTGTTCTTTTTTTTTACAGGTAAAAGAGCTGATTACTTTGGGGCAATGCCCTACAAAAGGCCCTTTTAAAGGCTGGTAATAGAGCTGATTACTTTTTGTAATTTAGATTAGGGTAGGGAAATTTTTTTATTTTGGGGGGCTTTGTTATTTTATTAGGGGGCTTAGATTAGGTGTAATTAGCTTAAAATTCTTGTAATCTTTTTTTATTTTTTGTAATTTAGTGGGGGTTTTTTGTAATTTAGTTTAGTGTATTTAATTGTATTTTAGTTTAGATATTTGTAGTTTATTTAATTAATTTATTGATAGTGTAGGTGTATTTGTAACTTAGGTTAGGATTTATTTTACAGGTAATTTGGTAATTATTTTAGCTACGTAGCTATTAAATAGTTATTAACTATTTAATAGCTATTGTACCTAGTTAAAATAAATACCAAGTTACCTGTAAAATAAATATAAACCTTAAAATAGCTACAATGTAATTATTAATTATATTGTAGCTATCTTAGGGTTTATTTTATAGGTAAGTATTTAGATTTAAATAGGAATAATTTAGTTAATATTATTAATATTATTTAGATTTATTTTAATAATAATTAAGTTAGGGGTGTTAGAGTTAGATAGGGTTAATATAGTTAATATATAATATAATAACTATATTAATTATTAACTATATTAATAATATATATAATATAATAACTATATTAACCCTAATATAATTAGGGTTAATATAGTTAATATAGGTGGCAGCGGTGTAGGGGGGTCAGATTAGGGGTTAATATATTTTATATAGGTGGCGGTGGTGTAGGGGGATTAGATTAGGGGGTAATACATTTATTATAGGTGGTGGCGGTGTAGGGGGATTAGAATACAGGTAAAAGAGCTGATTACTTTGTGACAATGCCCCACAAAAGGCCCTTTTAAGGGCTGGTAAAAGAGCTGATTACTTTAGGGCAATGCCCCGCAAAAGGCCCTTTTAAGGGCTGGTAATAGAGCTGGTTACTTTGGGGAAATGCCACGCAAAAGGCCCTTTTCAGGGCTATTTGTAGGGTTAGACTTAGGTTTAGTGGTAGGGAAATTTTAGTATTTTAGGGGTTAATAAATTTAATATAGGTGGCGGCGGTATAGGGGGATTAGATTAGGGGTTAATAATTTTAATATAGGTGGCGGCGGTGTAAGGGGGTCAGATTAGGGGGTAGTAAATATAATATAGGTGGCAGTTAATATAGTTTAAATAGGTGGCGGCGGTGTAGGGGGATCATATTAGGGGGTAATATAGCTTAAATAGGTGGTGGCGGTGTAGGGGGATCATATTAGGGGGTAATATAGTTTAAATAGGTGGCGGCAGTGTAGGGGGCTCACATTAGGGGGTAATAATTTTATTATAGATGGCGGCGGTGTAGGGGGATCACATTCGGGGGTTAGACATTTAATGTAGGTGGCGGCAGGGTCCGGGAGCGGCGGTTTAGGGGTTAAACATGGCGGGGGATCGTGGTTGACAGGTAGATAGACATTACGCATAGGTTTTATTTTGCAGCCAGTTTAGGGAGTTACGGGGCTCCAATACACAGCGTAAGGCTTACTACGTCTGCATTTTGTGGCGAGGTGAAAATGGAGTAAGCTGGCTTGGTGTTACGCTCTCCCTGTGCGGATGCTGCTGTTTCTCTTTTTAATTGGAAAATAAAGGCTTTGTTTTTAAACATACTGTCCGAACGCTCCTTTCTTCTTGACAAATTGAATATAACAGAGTCTAAAATCAGATTTATCAGCCAATACAATAATAAATGGAATGATATCAGAGCAATAATGCTGAAACATTGGGATGTCCTTACTTTGGATAATGAATTAATAGTAGGGGACAGACCCTCAATGGCAGCAAGGAAAGCACCAAATTTAAAAGAAAAACTGGTATCTAGCTATTTTACCAGAAATGAGGATAGGAATTGGCTGATGAGAATAACCACGAAAGATGGAAATAACAAATGCAGAAAATGTTCTGTTTGCAAAAATATGCAACAAGGTTCATACTTTGTGGACAAATGGACAAAAGTGCACAAAATAATTGGAAAAATGAACTGCAAAAGTGAGGAAGTTGTTTATATTGTATTCTGTAATTGCCCCATATATTACATTGGGAAAACCTATAGGGAACTCAAAGAAAGAATCAAGGAACATAAATGAGATATAAAAAATAAAACAAACATAAGCAGTGTAGCACGTAATTTTAAAACCTTCCATCAAAGTAATAAGGAACATTTAAAATTTATTGGATTGGAAAAATTAAACCTGCATGGTAGAGGAGGAGACGTTGATAACATTTTACTTCAAAAAGAATGCAAGTGGATCTTTAATTTAAAAGCATTAACCTTTATGGGTTAAACTACGCTCCCTTCCTGTAGTTAAACAGATTTAAATTGTTTTTTATTTTCCTAAACTCTTAACATGGAGATCAAAAATAAGTAGTTAGGTTCATTAAATGTTTGAAACAATTAATTAAAGTCAGTATTTGAACTACTGTTGCTTAAATTTGTATACTCCGGTCTGTAAATAATACTGCCATTTTAACATATTTTATTTAATTCTATATGTACTTCAAATCATGTTAAATGTACTCACAATATACAATGATTAACATGTTTTACAAATTGCGTAATATTATCATACATGTATATCCTAACAAAATAGACAAAGTTTATTTCACCCAGTGGGCGTAGACAAAAAATGCTAATAAAGTTCAGATCAATGACTGAACAGCATACAGGACAGAAAAGCGCGTAGCCGCCATGGATATTTCCTTTGCGGGGGACTACAGCTGAGCCCCCGTTATTTGTCTATCAATGTCAGCCGGATTAAAGTGAAACATTGAGGTTCAGCTATTGGCACCCGTGTCACTGGAGTTTCCCCGTTATTGGAACAAATGCGGTCACAGTAGGTACTGAAGTTACCGTGTATACAGGTGAAGCGGTCTTGGTTTTTACATTATATAATTATTTTTGAACCGGTTACGTTTGATCATTATGCAAGTTTTTCTGTTATCATTAGGTCACTGTACCTAGGATTTATTCATATCTAGCAGGTATTATATACCTATGAATAAATTTACATTAGCATGATTACAGGTTTCTTTTTTCTTTTGGGACATCTGCTTGAACCACTGAGTTTTTACTAATGTTTCTTGATAATCTGTGCTGGTTTTGGATTATTGTTGTTTGCCTACTGTGTTGAACAGCAATGCTTTCAAAATCCAATTTAGATTTGGACTCTCTGAGGCTTTAAATTATGAAGTGGCAATAGTTGAGGTTCTAGATACAGAAATATCTAGCCCAAATAGTGGTGCAAATCAACTGCCAGCTGAGAAAGAAAGCTAAAGAGGAGCTTTTATAATTTCAGAATGTAATTAATTTCTCAACACAGCTTTAGTTCCTGTCTCTGAATCTGTGAACTTTTAGTAGTTAGTACCTGTAATTAGAAGTCAAAGAATGGTGTCTACTAATGAGTGAAGCAGAAGAAACAAGCTCAGTCTATGGCATCTATTTATCAAGCCGTCAACTGCAAATACGCTGGAATTCCGCAGCGTATTTGTGGCGAGCCTGATTCCCCTTAGTTATCAAACCCTACAGACCGGCAAAAGTAGAATTTTGTGACGTAACATACGATCCGCCAGACAGATCGATGCTTACGTCATTACAGATGTTCCAAATGCAAATTCGGCACAATCTGACTACTTTTGCTAGTTATCAATTTTCTACCAGGTACGCTCGCCACTATTCCGGCCCAGCGTACCTGGTTTTCAATCCACCGCCCTGGAGGCGGCTGAGGCCATAGGAATCAATGTCTGAAAGCAGCGAAAGCTTATGTTTGCTGCTGCCCGATATCCCATTGATTCCTATGGGAATGTTTACACCTAACACCCTAACATGTACCCCGAGTCTAAACACCACTAATCTGCCGCCCCCTACACCGCTGCCACTTACATTTTACTTATTAACCCCTAATCTGCCCCCCTACACCGCCACCACCTACATTATACTTATTAACCCCTAATCTGCCGCCCCTACACCGCCGCCACCTACATTATACTTATTAACCACTAATCTGCCCCCCTACACCGCCGCCACCTACATTATACTTATTAACCCCTAATCTGCTGCCCCCTACACCACCGCCACTATATTAAATTTATTAACCCCTAAACCTAAGTTTAACCCTAACACCCACTAACAAATATAATTTAAATAAATCTAAATATATATTCCTAGCATTAAATAAATTATTCCTATTTAAAACTAAATACTTACCTATAAAATAAACCCTAAGCTAGCTACAATATAACTAATAGTTACATTGTAGCTATCTTAGGGTTTATTTTTATTTTACAGGCAAGTTTGTATTTATTTTAACTAGGTACAATAGTTATTAAATAGTTATTAACTATTTAATAACTTCCTAGTTAAAATAAATACAAATATACCTGTAAAATAAAACCTAACCTAAGTTACAATTATACCTAACACTACACTATAATTAAATAAATTCCCTAAACTAAATACAATTAAATGCAATTAAATAAAATTATCTAAAGTACAAAAACAAACAAACACTAAATTACAGAAAATAATAAACAAATTACAAGATTTTTAAACTAATTACTCCTAATCTAATCCCCTAACAAAATAAAAAAGCCCCCCCAAAATAAAAAAAGCCCTACCCCACACTAAATTACAAATAACCCTTAAAAGGGCCTTTTGCGGGGCATTGCCCCAAAGTAATCAGCTCTTTTACGTACTTGGTGCGCGGCTTTTTGACAGCTTTTTTGATAATTTTGGAGAACGTATTCAGGTCCGCGGCAGCGATGTTAGGCGATGTTAGGCAAGCGTATTGGTGCTGTTGAATGGAAGTAAGTTGACGGCTTGATAAATAGATGCCTATGCCTTTACTTTGATGGTGTCAGCCTTTCAAGCAGAATTCATCATTAAACTTCCTTCTAGTTTTAACAGTTTTAGATGCTCAATTTGTTATCCCTGTCCTTACAGTGTGACAAACAACCCCTTCATAATTCGGAAAGAACAGGTTATTTTATGGAGATTATTTTAGCCACTACTTATCATATTCCCACTGTTCACATACAGTTTCCTATTCTCCTTCAAGGTTTTGATGGTGCTTATAGTAAGATTGGACCTGAGTCACATGAAACAATACCGATGAAACTTGATTATTTGTAATGGATGCATTGCCTGTAATATGTGCAGCTGTGTTTGGCTTAGCCATTAACTGGAGCACTATGCAAATTTCCTTCAGATCCTGATAATGTATATGAAAATGGCACCTATCCTATGGTCTACTCATACTAAGAGTCAATACTTGGAATGATTGAGGTAATATACTACTAGCCTAGTGAGAATTGTCTGATGTGTTCTGTAAAATGAACACCAAAGTATTACCTCTGCAATTCAATATATGTTTAACCCATTGATCTCTGGCTGTGATTACCCTTTCTGGACCTGAGTTTGAGTAAATTTGTAAATATATGAAAGATAACCTTGAAAAAAGTATTTGCTCATCCATCAACCTCTCATGCAGGAGCTGGATTTTTTTTTTTGTAAAAAGAAAGATGACTTCTGTATTGTTTATTGTAATTGGAATAAAACAAATATAAATATTTAGTATTTTCTAAAACGTGAATTGTTGGAAAGATTGCATGTGGCTAACATCATCACTAAATTTTGTCTTTGAGGGCCTATATCCTTGTTTGTACATGAGAAGATGATGATCAGAAGACTGTCTTTCTCTCCAGCTTTCATTTTTATTAATGCTCCTGCAAAGTTCCAGAGTTTTTAAAACAACATTTTCAGAGATTTTTTTGTCTTTGATTTATTTAAAAGGGGCATTTCAAATCATATTTTAAAAAAATGCCTATTCCTGTTCCTAAGAGGGCCTTTCAGTGTTGCTTCTGCTTTGCAAGCTTTCATTTATATGGGTTATCACAATTATGAATATCTTTACTCACACTTGGGAATAATTCAAACTTGTTGAGTATTTTTCTCCACTGGGTTAAACCTAAATATTAATTACACCCCTAGGTTAATGCATGGTTAAGCAAATCTAGATGCCCCTGAATCTCATGACAATACACCTTTACACGTTTAAGCTACTCAGCAAAATTTTGAAGAAAATATTTGGAACATACCTGCAGTCCAATTAGATTTTCATGATTATCTCAATCTAGCCCAGAACAATTACTTGCATTTTGATAATAATTTTTTAAATCTAATCTTCATATGAAATTCCTTAGAATGCCCATGGTAATCTCTTGTCAAGAATGTTACAACCATAGCTTAAAATATTCTTGTCATTAACAAGTTATTGTGATTAAAATGTAAATAAACCTTATGTATTTACTGTATTAGGACTTTCAAAATTAGTAGATAAAACAATGGGCATGATATTGCACAACTAAAACATGAATAATATAAATATATACTGTATATATATATATATATATATATATATATATATATATATATACACACTACATGTGTGTAAGAACTGTAACAGTATCCCTTGATCGCAAATACATAAATACATAACTTGAGTGATTCAGAGAATATATCATGATAATGATATTATTATTTACGTAGTTATCTCCACAACAGGTCACATGGTACTCACTATTGTAACTACTGAGTCTTGTTTAGATCCCGTTTTGTAGAAGAGAGGACTAGTTTTGGTTCGTAGAATTCCCCCAAAAAAACATAATTTATGCTTACCTGATAAATTCCTTTCTTCTGTTGTGTGATCAGTCCACGGGTCATCATTACTTCTGGGATATAACTCCTCCCCAACAGGAAATGCAAGAGGATTCACCCAGCAGAGCTGCATATAGCTCCTCCCCTCTACGTCACTCCCAGTCATTCGACCAAGAATCAACGAGAAAGGAGAAACCAAGGGTGAAGTGGTGACTGGAGTATAATTTAAAAGATATTTACCTGCCTTAAAACAGGGCGGGCCGTGGACTGATCACACAACAGAAGAAAGGAATTTATCAGGTAAGCATAAATTATGTTTTCTTCTGTTATGTGTGATCAGTCCACGGGTCATCATTACTTCTGGGATACCAATACCAAAGCAAAAGTACACGGATGACGGGAGGGATAGGCAGGCTCATTATACAGAAGGAACCACTGCCTGAAGAACCTTTCTCCCAAAAATAGCCTCCGAAGAAGCAAAAGTGTCAAATTTGTAAAATTTGGAAAAAGTATGAAGCGAAGACCAAGTTGCAGCCTTGCAAATCTGTTCAACAGAGGCCTCATTCTTAAAGGCCCAAGTGGAAGCTACAGCTCTAGTGGAATGAGCTGTAATTCTTTCAGGAGGCTGCTGTCCAGCAGTCTCATAGGCTAAACGTATTATGCTACGAAGCCAAAAAGAGAGAGAGGTAGCAGAAGCTTTTTGACCTCTCCTCTGTCCAGAATAAACGACAAACAGGGAAGAAGTTTGGCGAAAATCTTTAGTTGCCTGCAAGTAGAACTTGAGGGCACGAACTACATCCAGATTGTGTAGAAGACGTTCCTTCTTTGAAGAAGGATTTGGACACAAGGATGGAACAACAATCTCTTGATTGATATTCCTGTTAGTGACTACCTTAGGTAAGAACCCAGGTTTAGTACGCAGAACTACCTTGTCTGAGTGAAAGATCAGATAAGGAGAATCACAATGTAAGGCTGATAACTCAGAGACTCTTCGAGCCGAGGAAATAGCCATTAAAAACAGAACTTTCCAAGATAACAATTTTATATCAATGGAATGAAGGGGTTCAAACGGAACACCCTGTAAAACGTTAAGAACTAAGTTTAAACTCCATGGCGGAGCAACAGCTTTAAACACAGGCTTGATCCTAGCTAAAGCCTGACAAAAGGCCTGGACGTCTGGATTTTCTGACAGACGCCTGTGTAACAAGATGGACAGAGCTGAGATCTGTCCCTTTAATGAGCTAGCCGATAAACCCTTTTCTAAACCTTCTTGTAGAAAGGACATTATCCTAGGAATCCTAACCTTACTCCAGGAGTAACCTTTGGATTCGCACCAGTATAGGTATTTACGCCATATCTTATGGTAAATCCTTCTGGTAACAGGCTTCCTAGCCTGTATCAGGGTATCAATAACCGACTCAGAAAAACCACGTTTTGATAAAATCAAGCGTTCAATTTCCAAGCAGTCAGCTTCAGAGAAGTTAGATTTTGATGTTTGAATGGACCCTGTATCAGAAGGTCCTGTCTTAGAGGTAGAGACCAAGGCGGACAGGATGACATGTCCACTAGATCTGCATACCAAGTCCTGCGTGGCCATGCAGGCGCTATTAGAATCACTGATGCTCTCTCCTGTTTGATTTTGGCAATCAATCGAGGAAGCAGCGGGAAGGGTGGAAACACATAAGCCATCCCGAAGTTCCAAGGTGCTGTCAAAGCATCTATCAGAACCGCTCCCGGATCCCTGGATCTGGACCCGTAGTGAGGAAGTTTGGCGTTCTGGCGAGACGCCATGAGATCTATCTCTGGTTTGCCCCAACGTCGAAGTATTTGGGCAAAGACCTCCGGATGAAGTTCCCACTCCCCCGGATGAAAAGTCTGGCGACTCAAGAAATCCGCCTCCCAGTTCTCCACTCCCGGGATGTGGATTGCTGACAGGTGGCAAGAGTGAGACTCTGCCCAGCGAATTATCTTTGATACTTCTATCATTGCTAGGGAGCTTCTTGTCCCTCCTTGATGGTTGATGTAAGCTACAGTCGTGATGTTGTCCGACTGAAACCTGATGAACCCCCGAGTTTTTAACTGGGGCCAAGCCAGAAGGGCATGGAGAACTGCTCTCAATTCCAGAATGTTTATTGGCAGGAGACTTTCCTCCTGATTCCATTGTCCCTGAGCCTTCAGAGAATTCCAGACAGCGCCCCAACCTAGTAGGCTGGCGTCTGTTGTTACAATTGTCCAGTCCGGCCTGCTGAATGGCATCCCCCTGGACAGATGTGGCCGAGAAAGCCACCATAGAAGAGAGTTTCTGGTCTCTTGATCCAGATTCAGAGTAGGGGACAAGTCTGAGTAATCCCCATTCCACTGACTCAGCATGCACAATTGCAGCGGTCTGAGATGTAGACGTGCAAAGGGAACTATGTCCATTGCTGCTACCATTAAGCCGATCACCTCCATGCATTGAGCTACTGACGGGAGTTGAATGGAATGAAGGACACGGCATGCATTTAGAAGCTTTGTTAATCTGTCTTCTGTCAGATAAATCTTCATTTCTACAGAATCTATAAGAGTCCCCAAGAATGGAACTCTTGTGAGAGGAAAAAGAGAACTCTTCTTTTCGTTCACTTTCCATCCATGCGACCTTAGAAATGCCAGAACTAACTCTGTATGAGACTTGGCAGTTTGAAAGCTTGAAGCTTGTATCAGAATGTCGTCTAGGTACGGAGCTACCGAAATTCCTCGCGGTCTTAGTACCGCCAGAAGGGCACCCAGAACCTTTGTGAAGATTCTTGGAGCCGTAGCCAATCCGAATGGAAGAGCTACAAACTGGTAATGCCTGTCTAAGAAGGCAAACCTTAGATACCGGTAATGATCTTTGTGAATCGGTATGTGAAGGTAAGCATCCTTTAAATCCACTGTGGTCATGTACTGACCCTTTTGGATCATGGGTAAGATTGTCCGAATAGTTTCCATTTTGAACGATGGAACTCTTAGGAATTTGTTTAGGATCTTTAAATCCAAGATTGGCCTGAAAGTTCCCTCTTTTTTGGGAACCACAAACAGGTTTGAGTAAAACCCTTGTCCTTGTTCCGACCGCGGAACCGGATGGATCACTCCCATTAATAACAGATCTTGTACACAGCGTAGAAACGCTTCTTTCTTTATCTGGTTTGTTGACAACCTTGACAGATGAAATCTCCCTCTTGGGGGAGAGAATTTGAAGTCTAGAAGGTATCCCTGAGATATGATCTCTAGCGCCCAGGGATCCTGAACATCTCTTGCCCAAGCCTGGGCGAAGAGAGAGAGTCTGCCCCCCACTAGACCCGGTCCCGGATCGGGGGCCCTCGGTTCATGCTGTCTTTGGGGCAGCAGCAGGTTTCCTGGCCTGCTTGCCCTTGTTCCAGGACTGGTTAGGTTTCCAGCCTTGTCTGTAACGAGCAACAGCTCCTTCCTGTTTTGGTGCAGTGGAAGTTGATGCTGCTCCTGTTTTGAAATTCCGAAAGGGACGAAAATTAGACTGTCTAGCCTTAGCTTTGGCTTTGTCTTGAGGCAGGGCGTGGCCCTTACCTCCTGTAATGTCAGCGATAATTTCTTTCAAACCGGGCCCAAATAAAGTTTGCCCCTTGAAAGGAATATTAAGTAATTTGGACTTAGAAGTTACATCAGCTGACCAGGATTTTAGCCACAGCGCTCTACGTGCCTGAATGGCGAATCCTGAGTTCTTAGCCGTAAGTTTGGTTAAATGTACTACGGCCTCCGAAATGAATGAATTAGCTAGTTTAAGGACTCTAAGCCTGTCCGTAATGTCGTCCAGCGTAGATGAACTAAGGTTCTCTTCCAGAGACTCAATCCAAAATGCTGCCGCAGCCGTAATCGGCGCGATGCATGCAAGGGGTTGCAATATAAAACCTTGTTGAACAAACATTTTCTTAAGGTAACCCTCTAATTTTTTATCCATTGGATCTGAAAAAGCACAGCTATCCTCCACCGGGATAGTGGTACGCTTAGCTAAAGTAGAAACTGCTCCCTCCACCTTAGGGACCGTTTGCCATAAGTCCCGTGTGGTGGCGTCTATTGGAAACATCTTTCTAAATATTGGAGGGGGTGAGAACGGCACACCGGGTCTATCCCACTCCTTAGTAACAATTTCAGTTAGTCTCTTAGGTATAGGAAAAACGTCAGTACTCGCCGGTACCGCAAAGTATTTATCCAACCTACACAATTTCTCTGGTATTGCAACAGTGTTACAATCATTAAGAGCCGCTAAAACCTCCCCTAGTAATACACGGAGGTTTTCCAATTTAAATTTAAAATTTGAAATATCTGAATCCAATCTGTTTGGATCAGAACCGTCACCCACAGAATGAAGCTCTCCGTCCTCATGCTCTGCAAGCTGTGACGCAGTATCAGACATGGCCCTAGTATTATCAGCGCACTCTGTTCTCACCCCAGAGTGATCACGCTTGCCTCTTAGTTCTGGTAATTTAGCCAAAACTTCAGTCATAACAGTAGCCATATCTTGTAATGTTATCTGTAATGGCCGCCCAGATGTACTAGGCGCCATAATATCACGCACCTCCCGGGCGGGAGATGCAGGTACTGCCACGTGAGGCGAGTTAGTCGGCATAACTCTCCCCTCGCTGTTTGGTGAAATTTGTTCAAATTGTACAGATTGGCTTTTATTTAAAGTAGCATCAATACAGTTAGTACATAAATTTCTATTGGGCTCCACCTTGGCATTGGAACAAATGACACAGGTATCTTCCTCTGAGTCAGACATGTTTAACACACTAGCAATAAACTTGCAACTTGGTTACAATCTTATTTAACAAAAACGTACTGTGCCTCAAAGAAGCACTAAACGATTAAATGACAGTTGAAATAATGAACTGAAAAACAGTTATAGTCTCAATCCTTAAAAACAACACAACTTTTAGCAAAGGTTTGTTCCCATTAGTAAATTAACAATAATTAAATTTGAAAATAAAAATTACAGAGCAACGTTTTTTAATCACAGTCAATATATAAGTCTCACAGCTCTGCTGAGAGAATCTACCTCCCTCCAAAGAAGTTTGAAGACCCCTGAGTTCTGTTAGAGATGAACCGGATCATGCAGGAAATACAAGAGTAACTGACTGGAAATTTTTGATGCGTAGCAAAGAGCGCCAAAAACGGCCCCTCCCCCTCACCCACAGCAGTGAGAGAGAAACGAAACTGTCACAATTAAAACAAGTAACTGCCAAGTGGAAAAATAATGCCCAAATATTTATTCACTCAGTACCTCAGAAAATGCAAACGATTCTACATTCCAGCAAAAACGTTTAACATGATAAATACCTATTAAAAGGTTTAGTGTACTTTTAACAGAGTAATTCCGGTGAAATACCATCCCCAGAATACTGAAGTGTAGAGTATACATACATGTCATTATAACGGTATGGCAGGATTTTCTCATCAATTCCATTCAGAAAATAAAAACTGCTACATACCTCAATGCAGATTCATCTGCCCGCTGTCCCCTGATCTGAAGCTTTTACCTCCCTCAGATGGCCGAGAAACAGCAATATGATCTTAACTACTCCGGTTAAAATCATAGTAAAAACTCTGGTAGATTCTTCTTCAAACTCTGCCAGAGAGGCAACAACACGCTCCGGTGCTATTGTAAAATAACAAACTTTTGATTGAAGTTATAAAAACTAAGTATAATCACCATAGTCCTCTCACACATCCTATCTAGTCGTTGGGTGCAAGAGAATGACTGGGAGTGACGTAGAGGGGAGGAGCTATATGCAGCTCTGCTGGGTGAATCCTCTTGCATTTCCTGTTGGGGAGGAGTTATATCCCAGAAGTAATGATGACCCGTGGACTGATCACACATAACAGAAGAAATGAAATTTGTATGAAATGAATTTATTGCTTTATTTTGTAAAACATTCAAATCCATAAGAATTACTGCCTTTTAAGTTAGAAACAAATGTATAGATTCCAAAGCAATATACCAGCAAAATATGTTGTGCTTGATAGGGTCTTTAGTTGGGTGATGTCAACTCTCATCTTTAAAATGTTTTTGATCTATGTCTAAGTTCCCCAAGCAATTAATTAATCTTGTTAGCTCAACAAGCAGGATCCTATGACTAATATGCATTGGTCATACCATGTTTTTGTTGCAACTTGGCCAATTTCTTATTTTTTTCTAAATTAAAGCTTGCAGTCTTAGTTTTGTCTTTCTGAGGATAAAGTATGGCTCTTCAGTCATTAAAAGATATACAACACGCCACTGTAAAAAAAATGCCCCCAGCATAATATGTTAAGTGTTTATATGTTTATAATAAAATCTTACTTTTCTTTTAATTTAAATTTTGGATTGGTGACTTTTGAATGCCCTCAATGCCTACACTGGAGCATACAAAGAATATGATTGCTGAGTGAATTAAGTGGAAATATTTGACTATTTATGGTGCATTCCCACTTATCAGCTTCTCTGTATGCTTCAGGGTTGGAGCCAGGGCCTATTTTTGTTATGTAGGGCTCAATTTTATTGAGTTGTTAAAAATCTAACCGTAAGCTACCAAAGTTGTCAACAGCTAAAAGTAGCTTATAGCTCCATTTTTGTACCAGTTTTCCATTAAAATATTTTGCGTAGTGCGTGCAATCACTCTTTTCTTGTAGGTGTAAGTTAACGTTGTGTTAATGCTTCTATCCGATGTCGGATTTCACTAAAATAGCACCATAACAAGTTTGTTGCTATGGTAACCTGACCTTACACTATAAAATTTACGTTTAACCCCTTAATGACCGGACCATTTTTAAATTTTCTTACCCTTAATGACAATGGCTATTTTTACATTTCTGCAGTGTTTGTGTTTAGCTGTAATTTTCCTCTTACTCATTTACTGTACCCACACATATTATATACCGTTTTTCTCGCCATTAAATGGACTTTCTAAAGATACCATTATTTTCATCATATCTTATAATTTACTATAAAAAATTTTATAAAATATGAGAAAAAAATGGAAAAAAACCCCACCTTTTCTAACTTTTAGCCCCAAAATCTGTTACACATCTGCAACCACCAAAAAACACCCATGCTAAATAGTTTCTAAATTTTGTCCTGAGTTTAGAAATACCCAATGTTTACATGTTCTTTGCTTTTTTTGCAAGTTATAGGGCAATAAATACAAGTAGCACTTTGTTATTTCCAAACCACTTTTTTTCAAAATTAGCGCTAGTTACATTGGGACACTGATATCTTTCAGGAATCTCTGAATATCCCTTGACATGTATATATTTTTTTTAGAAGACATCCCAAAGTATTGATCTAGGCCCATTTTGGTATATTTCATGCCACCATTTCACCGCCAAATGCGATCAAATATAAAAAATCGTTCACTTTTTCACAAATTTTTTCACAAACTTTCGGTTTCTCACTGAAATTGTTTACAAACAGCTTGTGCAATTATGGCATAAATGTTTGTAAATGCTTCTCTGGCATCCCCTTTGTTCAGAAATAGCAGACATATATGGCTTTGGCGTTGCTTTTTGGCAATTAGAAGGCCGCTAAATGCCACTGCGCACATACATGTATTAGGGGTTAATTAGGAGCATGTAGGGAGCTTTTTGGGGTAATTTTAGCTTTAGTGTAGTGTAGTAAACAACCCAAAGTATTGATCTAGGCACATTTTGGTATATTTCATGCCACCATTTCACCGCCAAATACGTTCAAATAAAAAAAACTTTACATTTTTCACAATTTTTGGTTTCTTACTGAAATTATTTACAAACAGCTTGTGCAATTATGGCACAAATGGTTGTAAATGCTTCTCTGGGATCCCCTTTGTTCAGAAATAGCAGACATATATGGCTTTGGCGTTGCTTTTTGGTAATTAGAAGGCCGCTAAATTCCGCTGCGCATCACACGTGTATTATGGCTAGCAGTAAAGGGGTTAATTAGGTAGCTTGTAGGAAGCTTGCAGGGTTAATTTTAGCTTTAGTGTAGAGATCAGCCTCCCACCTGAAACATCAGACCCCCTGATCCCTCCCAAACAGCTCTCTTCCCTCCCCCACCCCACAATTGTTCCCGCCATCTTAAGTACTGGCAGAAAGTCTGCCAGTACTAAAATAAAAGGTATATATATATGTTTTTAATTTTATATAGCATATTTACATATGCTGCTGTATAGAATACCCCCTTAGCCCCCAACCTCACGGATCCCCCATAAAACAGTTCTCTAACCTTCCCCCTCTAGCTTAATGCGCGCCATCTTAGGTACTGGCAGCTGTCTGCCAGTACCATTTAGTAAAAAAACATTTGCTTTTATTATTTTTTCGGCTTTATTTTGCCATTTTCTGTAGTGTAGTGTAGTGTAGTGTAGCTTCCCAACCCTCCCAGAACCCTTCAATTCTTTTTGAAATAAAAAACACCCCCCTTTTCTCCCAATTTTGTATAACATTTTTCTGTAGCGTAGTAGTTCCCACCCGCTCCCGCCCCGTGCACGCGCCCGCCCGCCGCCCCCCGTGCACGTGCATGCGTCCATGCGTGCCCCCGGACACTGCCGCCTCTGATCCGGCCCCCCTCCACATCACAGGCCCTTGGCAGGCCGCCCACCCGCCTCCCTGCCTTGCTCCCACCCACCAACGATGCTCCGGTGCAGAGAGGGCCACAGAGTGTCTCTCTCTGCATCGGAGGCTTGTAAAGGGGTATTGCAGGATGCCTCCATATCGAGGCATCACTGCAATACCCTCAGAGCTGCTGGAAGCGATCGCAATCGCTTCCAGCACTCTGTTAGACAACTGACATACCAGGTATGTCTATTGTCATTAACTGCTTGTTAATGCATGACGTACCTGGTACGTCAGTTGTCATTAAGGGGTTAATGTCTGCGCTCCTTATCTGTGAATGAAATGTTTTCTGAGATATGTGCTTGATTATATTTTTATGTGTTAATACATATTGATATTTAAATAGGAACCTTATTCCAACTAGTCCTATACCTGGCCAAGCAATAAATATTACACATAATATATTTATAAAGTGAAACACTTGTATTGTTTGAAAACTTAAATATCTCAAACCTAGTTGAGCATACTGTAATGTTTGAGACCTTATCAACAGCTTCTGACAGTGTTTTACCTGCTTGCATGTTCAATGGAAAACGGGTGTAAATGTGTGCTTTTCTATGGGACGCCAGTAATGATGGAAAATGCGCCATCGTAAATTGTCCATAAGCGTAACAGTTTACAATGGCAGTTTTCATGACCTTGTGAAAACTCAATTGCGACTCAGTGGAAAGGAGCCCATATATGGCAATGTGTTTTTTTTAACACATTAAGGCCTACTTTCTATTGTTGTTATAAACTGTGTAAATTGGTAGTAACATAAACCATCACCACAGACTTTCACGGAGCTACTTGTTATCACAAGTTTACACTTTGCAACAGCAATAGAAACTATGCCTAAACTAGGTCTTGCAGTAACAAGAATTAGGTGACACACATACACACAAAAATAATGTCATATGTCATAGAAATAATTTAGTTTTCAAATGACTATAAACACATTTTGGGATGAGTTGTTCCTATGATGCAATATTGAATATTGCTAACTCTGCTATACAATTCATGTTTTATGTGTCCTGACTAGAGATTCCTATAGTAGCTATTGTTTTATTCCTAGTCACGTAGAGGTGTGTAGGAATTGTGTTGCACTGCTGTAGTGACTGCATGAGGTAGTGTTTATGCATATGTCCAGATCACTAAACTTCTGCATTATATCTTGCCATATGTTATTCCCAACCAGATGGAACATGTTACCAGCAGGCTGCAAGATGCATGTAAGTGTGTTTGGACACATCAGCATATTGTGAATGGTGTATATCTTTTTTTTTTTTTTTTTTGCAGTGATTGCTGTCTGCCATTAATATATTAGAAATCCCTAAGGAAGAAATGTATTTGCAAACAAATTATTTCCTAAGCAGGAAGGAAAAATAAATCATGAAGAAAGAAAATTGAGTGTGAAATGTAATATTCATGGATTAAGGAGAGCAGGGATTAATTTAGGTTCCATAGTTTCAAGGCAAGAAAAATCAATTCCCTTAGCAGAGATAGTGTTTTTTTCTGGTCTCAAGCATATATATTTTAGAAATCAAGATAGACACTTTAGAATAAATATGTAAAATTAAAACATTTTAATACAGGAAATACATTTAAAAGTTTTTTTTTTGTTTTTTTTAAATCATCATCCAAAAGTCTTTCTTCCTTTATCCCAAGCACCTTAAAAAATATAAATATATATATATATATATATATATATATATATATATATATATATATATATATAAAAAACACACAGAGAAAGTCCAGCACTCACTTACAAGCTCTCAGCTGAGATTAAAAGCAAAAATAGAAGTGTTAGTTACTGCATCTGGTCAAATGGGACAAGTCCAGGTACCACGTCAAGGACCCTTCCAAAACCTGGATCCCTAAACCAGCCAAATTTTCTATGGGAAAGTTTGGCTCTTAATCAAACTGGGAACAAGTGAAGGGGGCAAAGGCTTATGTTATCACCCTAGACATATACAAAACACGGAAAAGGACTGCACTCTCAGACTGGACTGGGTACACATCCCATGACCCCGCAACATGCTCAGCCCTGGGTGCTCAATGGCACTCACAGGAAGCTGTGCTGTCCCCAGAGTCACAGGCAGTTAACCCCAGACAGGTCTGGGTGCAAGGCTTATAGGGAAAATTACAAAACTAAAAATAATACAACACACAGGGAAAGTCCAGCACTCACTTACAAGCTCTCAGCTAAGATTAAAGGCAAAAATGGAATGTTATTTACCGCATATGGCCAAATGGGACAAGCCCAGGTACCACGTCAAGGTCCCTTTCAAAACCTGGGTTCCTAAACCAGCCAAACAATGCAAGCTCTCAATCAAACAAGCTGGGAACAAGTGAAGGGTGCACAGGCTTATGTAATCACCCTAGATAGTCTATCCAAATAAGTGGCAATCGGTTGTAAAACTAATCCTCTAGCCGAAACAATCGGTCTACCCGGTGGCTGTGTAGGATGTTTATGCACTTTAGGTAAAGTATAAAGTACTGGAATAGTACAGAGTTCAACAATTAAGTAATTTCTCAATACTTTTGATACCTGACCCATCCTTAGTAATTCCTGTACATATGTACAGTGTGGCAAAAAAAGTATTTAGTCAGGCACCAATTGTGCAAGTTCTCCCACTTAAGAAGATGAGAGAGGCCTGTAATATTCATCATAGGTATACCTTAACTATGAGAGACAAAATGTGGAAACAAATCCAGACAATCACATTGTCTGATTTGGAAATAATTTATTTGCATATTATGGTGGAAAATAAGTATTTGGTCACCTACAAACAAGCAAGATTTCTGGCTCTCACAGAACTGTATCTTCTTCTTTAAGAGGCTCCTCTGTCCTCCACTCATTACCTATATTAATGGCACCTGTTTGAACTTATCAGTATAAAAGACACCTGTCCACAACCTCAAACAGTCACACTCCAAACTCCACTATGGTGAAGACCAAAGAGCTGTTGAAGGACACCAGAAACAAAATTGTAGACCTGCACCAGGCTGGGAAGACTGAATCTGCAATAGGCAAGCAGCTTGGTGTGAAGAAATCAACTGTGGGAGCAATAATTAGAAAATGGAAGACATACAAGACCACTGATAATCTCCCTCGATCTGGGGCTCCACGCAAGATCTCACCCCGTGGGGTCAAAATGATCACAAGAACGGTGAGTAAACATCCCAAAACCACACGGGGGGACCTAGTGAATGACTTGCAGAGAGCTGAAACCAACGTAACAAAGGCTACATCAGTAACACACTACGCCGCCAGGGACTCAGATCCTGCAGTGCCAGACGTGTCCCCCTGCTTAAGCCAGTACATGTCCGGGCCCGGCTGAAGTATGCTAGAGAGCATTTGGATGATCCAGAAGCGGATTGGGAGAATGTCATATGGTCAGATGAAACCAAAGTAGAACTGTTTGGTAGAAACACAACTCGTCGTGTTTGGAGGAGAGAGAATGCTGAGTTGCAACCAAAGAACTCCATACCTACTGTGAAGCATGGGGGTGGCAACATCATGCTTTGGGGCTGTTTCTCTGCAAAGGGAACAGGACGACTGATCCGTGTACATGAAAGAATGAATGGGGCCATGTATCGTGAGATTTTGAGTGCAAACCTCCTTCCATCAGCAAGGGCATTGAAGATGAAACGTGGCTGGGTCTTTCAGCATGACAATGATCCCAAACACACCGCCCGGGCAACGAAGGAGTGGCTTTGTAAGAAGCATTTCAAGATCCTGGAGTGGCCTAGCCAGTCTCCAGATCTCAACCCCATAGAAAACCTTTGGAGGGAGTTTAAGTCTGTGTTGCACAGCAACAGCCCCAAAACATCACTGCTCTAGAGGAGATCTACATGCAGGAATGGGTCAACATACCAGCAACAGTGTGTGAAAACCTTGTGAAGACTTACAGAAAACGTTTAACCTCTGTCATTACCAACAAAGGATATATAACAAAGTATTGAGATGAACTTTTGATATTAATCAAATACTTATTTTCCACCATAATTTGCAAATAAATTCTTTCCAAATCAGACAATGTGATTGTCTGGATTTGTTTCTACATTTTGTCTCTCATAGTTGAGGTATACCTATGAAGAAAATTACAGGCCTCTCTCATCTTCTTAAGTGGGAGAACTTGCACAATTGGTGGCTGACTAAATACTTTTTTGCCCCACTGTATCAAACCTTTTTAATTCCTTTAGGGGGGTCACCACTCAGTTTACAATATGTAAATGCATCTGAGAGTTGGGACAGAACTTCATTTCTATAATCCTTATAGTCTTGCAGCACTAGGGCACCTCCCTTATTAGCTTCCCTGATGACCAATTGGGAATTCTCCATCAAACCCTCTAGAACTTTTCTTTAATCTCTTGTAAGGTTATATCTCCCCCTTTGTATATTATTATGTACACTGCTCTTCAACTCTTGATCCAGCAATCTTACATATGTATGAATACTGTGGTTGTTACCTTCGGGGTCAAAAGTGGTGTTACGCTGGAGCGTTTCATATTGGAAGTGACCAGCTGTCATCTACCAAGTCTTAAAAAGGCTCTACCAACTTCACAATTCAAAAGAGTAGTCAGAAACAATACTGACATAGAGAGAAAACAGGAACTACTAGAGGATATGTATTCAAAGTTTGAAGAAAGCGGCTATAGAAAAAGACATTTACAAATGGTATATGATAATTCCATAAATGTGACACAGGAGCAAGCATTAATAAAAAAAGAAGAAGTTCAACAACGCACAAAACGCGTGTGTGTGACTGTCTACACAACCTTTTTGGTTTTATGTGTGCTGATTGTATAAACTTGTTTTTAAAATTAAGCAATAAACTTTTGGAATTTTTCTTCCTTGCGTGGATCGCCTTGATGTTGTAGTGCGCCTAACTTTGTGGCTACTATTTGGATTATTCAGTGTGTGGAGCAGACTCACTACAAGCAGCACTGACATCTACTTTTCCACTCCACCCACTCTCCATTGTGCTGTGGTAAGAGATACACAGGCTTACAGCCCCTACATTCATAAACGGGTGAGACAAGTGAGCGCTTTTCTTACAGTGACTCAACTGTGAAATATATATATATAAATCCTTGAAAAAATTTGCACTCTCTGGATTTAAAAAAAACACAGTTTTACTAGCGTGACGTTTCGGGGCATTCACCCCTTCCTCAGACAAACGCCCTAAAACATCACGCAAGTAAAACTGTGTTTTTGTTAAATACAGAGAGTGCAGACTTTTTTCAAGGATTTATGTTTGATGTATTCTGCACCCTAGTTAAAAGTATCAGCAAATTTGATAAGAGTGCTTATTCTTCGAGAGTATATATATATATATATATATATATATATATAAATATTTATTGTAAAGAAGGGCACTCACAGGATTTTTGTTTCAACAACTGCTTGTATTTATCCTGAATACATCATAATTTTAAGTATAAATAATCATAGTCAAAGTTTCAGCTCTTATTTAAGCCTTCTTCAAGACAAGTATTATCATAAGTCAGCTATTTAGCCGTGCTCCCAGGAGAAAATAGACATAATAATAATAATTATGTCTATTTTCTCCTGGGAGCACGGCTAAATAGCTCTTAAATAAGAGCCGAAACGTCGACTATGATTAGTTATACTTAAAATTCTGATGTATTCAGTAAAATACAAGCAGTTGTTGAAACACATTTAATTTCTAATAGAGGAGATGCCACTCATATTTGTTATACAATTCATTCAAGTCATAGAGGTGGATTTATATTTATATATTATATACTTAGTCATTCAGTCAATTAACGCTGAATTAAGAAAAAAAGTTAGCTAACTATGGGGTGTTCTTTTATTTTACTTTATTGTAAGAAATAACTTTGTATACAGTGACACGTCATGGTCCATTAACAATTAAAGCCTTCATAATGGCTTCAAGATATAAAAAGTCAAGTTCAAGGGTATGTTATATAGATAGTGGATTTATGTTAATTGTACCAAGTATGCAGAATAACAGTATATTTAAAGGGACACTGAACCCAAATTGTTTTCTTTTGTGATTCAGATAGAGCATGCAATTTTAAGCAACTTTCTAATTTACTCCTATTATCAATTTTTCTTCGTTTACTTGCTATCTTTATTTGAAAAAGAAGGCATCTAAGCTTTTTTTGGTTCAGTACTCTGGGCAGCACTTTTTTATTGGTGGATGAATTCATCCACCAATCAGCAAGAACAACCCAGGTTGTTCACCAAAAATGGGCCGGCATCTAAACTTACAATCTTGCATTTCAAATAAAGATACCAAGAGAATGAAGAAAATTTGATAATAGGAGTAAATTAGAAAGTTGCTTAAAATGTCATGCTCTATCTGAATCACGAAAGAAAAAATTTGGGTTCAGTGTCCCTTTAAATAATAATAAACAAGTTAGAAGGGTTCAAAGGATTATGGTATATGACAAGGTATATATATATATATATATATATATATATATATATATATATATATGTGTGTGAGTGTGTCTAAATATGTGTATATGGGTACATATATATATATATATATATATATAGATAGATAGATTGATAGATATGCATGTGTGTGTGTATATATACATGTGTATTTATGTATTTATATATGTAATATATATACATACATTTAAACACATATACACATGTATACACATATATCCCTATGTAAAACTCCCAGGTGGACTGTATAAATGGATCATCTACAAAACATTTATGCAAAGAAAAATCTAGTGTATACTGTCCCTTTAAATTGGAATAGCATGATTATAATTATTTATAAATCGTGCGCACGATTTAGCTAAATTGTGTGCACGATTAAGCTAAATAGTGCTCACGATTTGCTAAATCATGCTCATGATTTAGCTAAATCATGCCCAGGATTTAGCTAAATCGTGCTCAGGATTTAACAAAATGTGCGCACAATTTATAAAAAAAAATCTTGTGTGACACCTATGGGGCTCAGTAGAGCATAATGATGTATTATTAAATATTTTTAACATTTTTCAACATAGTGGCCTATGTAGGTTTGGATTAATAGCCGACATAGATATATATCTGTGGCTAATTAACACATATTTTTTGTTTCTATATAGCCTTTAGCCTTTTAGGGGGGCAGTGTTTTTTTGTATAGTTTCATTTAATTGAAGTATACTTCCTTTTTTTCTATTATATGTTAAACTCTTAGGGGAGAGTTTATTACCACTGCTATAAGGTCACAGCTCTAGCGCTTTCCAATTTCCAAATCCTCCATATGTATATATACTTTGGAGCCCTTTCCACTCAAAAACCTTTAAACATAAAAAATCACAAAATTTAAATATTAATATTTAATAATGTGTTTTACTGTAAATATTTTACATTCCATGTTCTTCACATAGGGGAAAATGTTCTTAGTATTTTTAAATATATATTTCTATATATATCTATATCTTTTACAAAAAAAAATATTAGATATTTATGCAGAAATATATATATTTAAAAATAAAAATAATGTTTTCTTCTATGTGAAGAACATTGGAATGTAAAATATGCATACCTACATTCGGGTTTAGCACACTTGGTGTTAGGTTGTTGTTTTTTTTAAAAAAAAAATCAAATTTGCTTTATTGAAGTTTATGGGGAGAAGTTAATGTGGTCACATTATCTTAAGTCCTGAAGCATGGATCGGGTTTCGCTTGCGCGCTCTTTTCACTTTTAACTTGTAATACACAAGCTAACCTGTCCGTGTTACAAGTTTACTTTCAGCAATATTAGCTATCGAGCGGGAGTGCCAAATACTGCTCCACTTGTAATCTGTCCTTTTGTGTGGGAATAAAAATTGCACAAATTCAGCTACTATAAGGTTCTAAAGGATCAGATTTGTAGTAATTTTAAGTACAATTTCCTTAAACACTTTATCATTATCAGTAGAACTCTAATAATTAAATGTATTTGTTCTTTATGCTTGTTATCTAAAGGATTGTAGTATAGCATGTTTTCTGATATCACGAGGGAAATCACTCAGTGCCCATATCTATCTATCTATATATCTATCTATCATCTATCTATCTATATATCTGTTTTAATTATCATTAAAGTGTTACACTTCATTGATTACCTATAATAAAAAAAAATTCTATGTGAAGAATTAAAGTAAAGTAACTCACTTTGGGTTTAGCGCAGTTGGTCTAACTTTGGGTTGAGTTAGTGCGTGAGCAATAACTGTTATGTTTTTTTACAGCACGCCCCATAAAAGTTTATGGAGAGAAAAAGTTAGAGTGGTCATGGTATCTAAAGTCCTGAAGTTAGCGCACCTCAGTCATTTGTTTACATGCTAATCTTTTACTTTCAACTTCTATACGGTTGCCAAATTGTCGCTTTAAAGGAGGACACATGAAAAATACATATGTCAGGATTCTTATAATGCAACATTATTCAAACATTTCTTTAAACAGCCCCTGACATATGTACTTTTCATAAGTGTCCTCCCTTAAAGTGTCAATATGGCAACCCTAAACTTGTAATACACACGCTAACCCGGCCACGATACATTTTTAATTTGTGCGCAATTCGCACATGAGCGAAAAAATAATTTAGCGTGCCACTTGTAATCTGGCACATTAAGGGCAAAACAATTTTACAGTACATTGACCCTTTAACAAGCCTAAAAAAATGCATTTCAGCCTAATATGCATAAACAGGAGATCTTACCTCAAAGGTACAGAAATACAACAAACGTATGATAAAACACATTCTCTCGGTTGTTCTTGGACCTACATGCAGAATGGAACATAAGATCAGAAAAATGCCAAGGTGCTAAACACTTTACATACACACATTAGGTCATTTCAGTTGACCAGTGATATGTTTTAAGTGCAGGATGTGTGACTGAAAAACATTTGCCTTTAAACAAGAAATATGACAAGATTAATGGAGGTGTGTATGTTAACGTTTCCTATCATGTTCCTTCTCATTACATGTTTTGCAGGAGAAAAATCCTCATAAATGAAAAGATCTCCAAAATTTTATACCCCACAACCTCCTGTGTACCTACCAGAGTAAATACATAATCCTTAGTGTTGCTATGTGACAAACTATCTGTAGAACATATGTGAGCATTTCATACTAATGTCCTTTTTGCATGGTTTTTAAATCACAAATCATCAGAAAGGGATAGATTTCCTAAACTACAGAAATTGTACTTACAAACATCACAAAAATGGCCATTGCTGCTAGGTGACAAGACTAAACTGTTCATACTTACATGTCCTTTCTCTTTCCATGTTTTAAATCACAAATACTCAGAAAGGGGAGAGAGAAATCTCCAAGGCTACATTTATCAAAAACCTGTAAGTACCTATAAAGAAGATATCATTGAAAAGACCCAGTGTTGCTGTATGAGAAGACTTACTGGAGTTAGCTAACATGTCCTACCTTTCCATGTTTGCCAGGAGACAAAGGGGCATATGTATCAAGCTCTGAATGGAGCTTGATGCCCCGTGTTTCTAGCGAGCCTGCAGACTCGCCAGAAACAGCAGTTATGAAGCAGTGGTCACAAAGACCGCTGCTCCATAACCTGTCTGCCTGCTCTGAGCAGGCGGGCAGACATTGCCGGAAATCAACCCGATTGAGTACGATCGGGTTGATTGACACCCCCCTGCTGGCGGCCGATTGGCTGCAAGTCTGCAGGGGGCGGCGTTGCACCAGCAGCTCTTGTGAGCTGCTGGTGCAATGCTGAATATGGCGAGCGTATTGCTCGCCGTATTCAGCGATGTCTGTCGGACCTGATCCGCACTGTCGGATCAGGTCCAACAGACATTGATAACTAGAGGCCAAAAGCTTTGAAAGAGAGAGGTCTCCAAAGTTACATTCACCAAAAATCCATAAGTATCTATAAAGAAGACATACAAAAGACCAGAGCATTGTGGCAGCTGTTGAAGTTTTGAGTTACAGAAGCATATTTGCTTCCCCAAACACTACCCTTACTATGAAACCCCACTCTGTTTAAATCATACTTTAACATGCACACACACAAATATACAAACATGTACAAATACACATGCAGAAACATATATACAGACACGCATACACACACAGATACAAAGGAATACAGATATACACTATGGGCTCCATTTATTAAAGGCCAGATGGAAAAGGTTTGCTAACTGGAACCTGTCTGCCTTGCATCACTGCGAGAAGGCAGCATGCACTGCCGCATAATAACATTGCACAAACCTCTGGTTTTGCAGTGCCGCCCACTGTTCACGCACTGCCAATCGTGCAAGTATTGACTGTCCATCACCTCGATCGGATCGGGATGATTTTACTCTGCCACCTAAACTGTGCTTAAGTAGCAGAGGTCTTAAGACACACACATTTTGTTGCTTCCAGAGGCAGTTTGGAACTCTGTATTGCTACACAATTCAGTACTCTGCCGCCCCCCTCTGGGCTAGATTACAAGTGGTACACTATTTAGCGCTCCCTCATATATATATGTGTGATTTTTGTTGTTGTTGATATATTTGTCTTTATTGGGTTTTATAAATAACACAAAAGGAAATGAACAGTACATACAATTCTTGTACATGTAAATCATCCACTGTTTTGTGGATCAGCTAATATCTGTACATCTGTAGGTTCATAACTTGATACAGTATTATAATAAACATTCTCCTACATCAACAGACCAATAAGACTTTTAGGAATATATAAGAACAAATACAAACCAAATAACCATGCCAACTAAACTACCGAATCTCTGGCATATATAGGTGTTATTACACTTTAGGATCTAAAATAAAAGAAAAAAGGAGAGAAACTCATACAAAGGACCTCCCATGAATCTGTCAGTCACTGAGCCCTATGAGGGTCAGATAAAGGGAGGGAGTGGCAAAGGCGGTACCATGTGTTTATCAGTTCCAAGTCAGGTGTTTTCATACTCACGTCACACTAATATGTGTGATTTTTTATTTGACTGCAAAGGGCTCCAATGTGTGTATACATAAATATATCTGTAAACATATATACATTCATACACATATTTAGACATGTGTATGTATGTATGTATATACAGTTGTAATCAAAATGATCCAACCCCCATTGCAAATCAGGTTTATTGTCAAAATGTATATACTTTCAGCTGTTTGCAATGAACAAATCAAACAAAAGCAATTGAAATAGCTCAACACAATGAATGATTCAAGTGGTTTCCCAAATTCAACTGAAAATGCAACTTTTAATGAATTCTGGAGTCTCAAAATTATTCAACCCCTTAATAGAATCCCTCACAACAATACAAATATGTAAAATAGGTATTGTCTCAAGCACACCTGATGCAACTAATCAAGGGCTTCATTAGTTGCACCAGGTGTGCTTAAGCTAGAACATATAAAATACCTTAAATGGCTAGGGGTTTGTTGAGGGTCACGTTTGACTGCATGTTAGACATATGGCTAAGTCAAAAGAGTCCAAAAAGTTAAGATCATCGCCCTTCACAAACAAGGAACAAGAACCTCCACCTGGACCTCCGCCTCCACCGAATGCTCCGCCTCCGTAGGGATGAAGAAGATAGAAGATGCCGGTCCCGCAATGGATGAAGATGGAGCAGCCTGGATGAAGATGCTTCACCGCTGGGATGAAGATCTTTCGCCGGACTTCAGCAACTGTGAGTACCAATTTTGGAGTTAGTGTTAGGTATTTTGTATGTTTTTTGGGGGGTGTTTTTTTTTTTTTTATAGATTAGGGCTTTTTTTTTACTTTAATGGGCAATGCCCAGGCAATGGGTATTTTCAGGGCAATGTGTAGATTACGTTTTTTTAGGGTTTGTAATGTTAGGGGGTGTATGTTTTCATTTTTTGCAAAAGAGCTGTTAAATTTAGGGCAATGCCCTACAAAAGGCCCTTTTAAGGGCTATTGGTAGTTTATTATAGATTAGTTTTTTTTATTTTGGGGTGTTTTTTTTGTTTGTTTTTTAAATGGGGGATCAAAATAGGAATAATTTTTATTGTATTTGATCATTTTGTTTGTTATTTTTTGTAATGGTAGTTTTTTTATTTTGTAATTTTAGTGTTTATTATTTTTTGTATTTGTAGTTTTAATTTATTTTGTAATGTAAGGTTTTTTATTTTTGTAATGTTAGGTTTTTTATTTTTAGTAATGCTAGGTTTTATTAGTTTAAGCTTAGGTTTTATTTTTATTTCACAAGTAAGTTTGTATTTATTTTAACTAGGTAGTTAGTAAATAGTTATATTTTAGCTAGCTTAGGTTTTATTTTTATTTCACAGGTAAGTTTGTATTTATTTTTAAATAGGTAGTTAGTTAATAATTGTAACTTTAATTTAGGTCTATTTTAATTATGTTAAAGTTAGGGGGTGTTAGGTTTAGGGGTAAATATAGTTTAAATTAGGTAGTTGCAATGTGGGGGCGGCGGTTTAGGGGTTAATAGGTTTACTTAGTGTTCACGATGTGGATGTACAGTGGTTTATGGGTTAATAGGTTTAGTTAGTGTTGGCGATGTGGGGGTACGGCAGTTTAGGGGTTAATAGCGTTATAGTGTTTTAGTTAACGTTGGTGATGTTGGGGAACGGCAGTTTAGGGGTTAATAGCTTTATTTAGTGTTTTAGTTAGTGTCAGCAATGTCGGGGAACGGCAGTTTAGGGGTTAATAGGTTTAGCTAGTGTTGGCGATGTTTGGGAACTGCGGTTTAGGGTAAATAGGTTTAGTGTCGACGATGTTTGGGAACTGCGGTTTAGGGGTTAACAGGTTTAGATAGTGACGGCGATGTGGGGGTACGGCAGTTTAGGGGTTATTAGCTTTATATAGTGTTTTAGTTAGTGTCGGCGATGTGGGGAACGGCAGTTTAGAGGTTAATAGGTTTAGTTAGTGTCGGCAATGTTTAGGAACTGCGGTTTCGAGGTTAATAGGTTTAGTTAGTGTCAGCGATGTTTGGGAATGGCGGTTTAGAGCTTAATAGGTTTAGTTAGTGTTGACGATGTCGGGGAACGGCGGTTTAGGGATTAATAGCTTTATTTAGTGTTTTAGTTAGTGTCAGCGATGTCGGAGAACGGCGGTTTAGGGGTTGATAGGTTTAGCGAGTGTTGGCGATGTTTGGGAACTGCGGTTTAGGGGTTAATAGGATTAGTTAGTGTCAGCGATGTTTGGGAAGGGCGGTTTAGGGGTTAATAGGTTTAGTTAGTGTCAGCGATGTTTGGGAACTGCCGTTTAGGGGTTAATAGGTTTAGTTAGCCTTGGTAATGTCTGGGAACGGCAGTTTAGGGGTTAATAGCTTTATTTAGTGTTTTAGTTAGTGTTGACAAAGTCAGGGAACAGCGGTTTAGAGGTTAATAGGTTTAGTTAGTGTTGGCGATGTTTGGGAACTGCGGTTTAGGGGTTAACAGGTTTAGATAGTGCCGGCAATGATGGGGAACGGTGGTTTAGGGGTTAATAGTTTTATTTAGTGTTTACGTTAGTGTCGGCGATGTCGGGGAACTGCGATTTAGATTAGAACAATGAAAAATTCTGAATATGAATAAATAATGGATCCAAAAATTCGGAAACTGATTTATTCATATTCTGAATTTTAGTTATGGTGCCAATTCGGAAATTCAGATTTATTTGAATCTCTGAATCTGCCAAAATTGGTCCGAAAACGAAATTCGGCGGAAACTAATTGCATATGTCTACTTTTGATTAATTATATAGATCTCCGTGCACTGGTAGCCCTTATGTATATTTTTTAAAATGGGCTTTCCATTACTTGTTGGCTGAATCTATTACACCTGTTGGAGCTGAAGCTAACTACCAGTAATTCCTTTGATACATATTTTTTAAATAACTTTTATTGGATAGTGCTTATATGAATGTAACTGTACTTATAAATGTAACTGTACTTATAAATGTAACTGTACTTATAAATGTATTTATGTTGTGGTTTAGTTTGAGTTCTTCAGTCACGCTAACCCAACGAGCACAAATCACGATTGCGCTCGAGCAAACGCGTCTACATTCAACTTGTAATACAAGTGTTATTTCTGATGCATGCAAAAAGCCAAAAAAATCAATATTGCTCACGTGCAAAAGTAAGTGCGCCACTTGTAATCTAGCCCTCTGTGAGTTTGCATGGCCTACACTTCCACTTTACAATAATACATCTTACAACTGACCAGGGCAGATCTAGTTGGAGCTTGACAAAGATTTGAAACACGTTGCTCAGTTTTTTGTATGTAAAGGCCACCATAGTTTGCTCTGTCCATTCCATTTCATTCCGGGCTGCTAGACGTGCTGTCTGGCACAACTCTTACTCCGGAACCGCCAAAATAAACACAGCTGACATCACCTTATGCTTTGAGGCCAAGCGGCTAGAACGCAGGAGCGCTATACAGTTTTGGAAGTCGTTATCAGGAGATCTAAAGATATTCCTGGATGTGAGTACGGATATGTTTGTATGTACTGTAATTAACATTTCTTTTGCAGTCATCTGTTGAAATATTGCCTTAAATTCATATTTTTAGAACACATTTAATGCATTATAGATTATATTATATAGATATAATATGTACCTGTATATGATATAAAAAAACAATCTGCTAAAAACGTCTAATAAAATTATAATTTATATAAAACTTCATAAAAAGATGTTAAAAATTATTAAAGCAGTTATAAACCCAATAGAAAAATAAATAACAGACATGTATATTTATTGCACTAGATTAAAAAAAATGTATATTCCCTTTATGAGATTATTATTTCAGAAAAGGCAGTAACTATTGATGAATCAAACTTTTAATTGAAGGTTTTTAAATAGTAGATGAATAAGTATGTAATGGAAATGTGGTCAGTATAAATTTATTACACCACACAGTCTAGTCACAAATAGTTCAGTCACCATGCAGATGTGTAGCTAATAGTAGTGCGTGCAAACTCCCGCCACAACGATAGCTTTATTTAGCAAAAATCTTGTGACGCTTGAAGAAGGATCACGTGAGATTTCAATCTCAAAATGGAATCCCTTAGCTATGAGAGTAGCGCGCGCCCGCACGCGAGTGAACTCCTGCCGTAAAACACGAGCGCAACAGATGACAATCTCACAACGCTTCAAGAAGATAACGTGAGATTTTTGTTGCAAAATTGAGCCACTGCGCATGCAACATGGACACGCTCGCTCCTTCATCTGTCCCAGGAGAGGTACAATTATTGGGTAATAGATAATGAGATACAGTGGGCATGGGCTAAAAAATAAAAAATACAATACAAAATCTATAAGACTTGCATAGAATTGATAAGGAAATATTTCAACAGATGACTGCAAAAGAAACATTAATTACATGCAAACTAAAAAAGATTTGGGTATTATGGTCCTTTAACTGCAAAGAGCTCCAATGCACTTCTATGTCTATATATTTGTACATATGTATTTATGAGTTTATATGTGTATATATGTCAGTAAATACATATATACACATATAAATAAAGTACATATGTATACATATATAAACATATATATACTGTGTATATATATATATATATATATATATATATATATATATATATATACATATATATATACACACACACACACATATACAGCTTTAGACATGTATATATCTCAATGTTTAAGCCCTTTGCCTGCTTTTTTTTCTCTAATACCTGAGACCTCAAATCTTTGAGCCCTTATAAATTTTGTGTTCAATTTTTAAAAAAATATTTTTTATTAGTGCTATTATGAATGTAACTGTACTTTGTAATGTATTTTTGATAAGATTTGTGTCATTTTTTTGTTTGTTTTGTGAAACAGTTAACCAGAGCTCTGAAGTCGAGGTAACACACATTCACATTTACTTTCAACTTGTAATATCAGCCCAATTTAACTTGTGTGCATGGAATGCAAAAACCTAATATCACTTGTGTGCAAACGATAGCTCTCCACTCTGGCTCCTAATGTCACTGAGCTCTTTGGTATGACCCATTGTACTGCCAATGTTTTTCTATGGAAATTTCATGGCTATTTGCCAGATTGTATGCACCTGTTATCAATTAGTGTGACTGAAACACCTGAACAATAATTATTGTGTGAGTGTATATACATATGAAAAAGGGAAACACGGCTCGCTCAAATACAGGAGGGACACAAATGGTAGAATGAGCGTAGCACCACCGGCTGAACGCCGTAATCATAGCCAATCATGGCTATGATTACGGTGTTCAGCCAAAACGCGTAAGCCGGTGGTACTACGCTCATTCTACCATTTGTGTCCTCCTGGATTGGAGTGAGCCATTTTTTCCCTTTTTTCATTTTCTATACCAGTTGGCTTTTGCTCCCAGCATGAAGGACTTTGTAGCTGTGTTTTAAATTACCACTATTGCCATCTCCGTACAGCCTGAGTGACCAGTTATCTTGATCTTCTCTTAATCTATTAGAGGATGCTATCCATCCTCTAATAGATTAAGAGAAGATCAAGATAGTTATAAGAAAAATGTGAAAAGAAGAATTTAACAACCTGTATAAAACCTGACCGGTAGGGGGTATTGTAGCTACAAATTCAGGTATGAATACCCAGAGGGTTAATTAAAAGTAATTAAAGGTAATTTGCATACAGGTGATATAAAAGGAGGTTGATAGCTATTGTCTGTAGCATGACTAAGGGTCCTACGTGACTCAAAACGTTGCTGTTTTATCCCTATGTTGCTTTAAATAAAATAAGTATTTTTTATCGAAAATAGTGCTGTCGCTATATTTGAAATTTTTTGTATCTATATTTTGAGAGGTTGGCAGGTCTCTCTAGCGTACGTGCACTTTACTACTTTGAAAATATTTGTCTTTGCACTTGGAAGTGTTAAAAAATTAAGGTGCTGTACTTATCTTGTTTGTTGGATATATATATATATATATATATATATATATATATATATATATACATACATACAGGTGAAACTCGAAAAATTATAATATCGTGCAAAAGTTAATTTATTTCACTAATGCAACTTAAAAGGTGAAACGAATATATGAGATAGACTCATTACATGCAAAGCAAGATAGTTCAAGCCGTGATTTGTCATAATTGTGATGATTATGGCTTACAGCTCATAAAAACCCCAAATCCACAATCTCAAAAAATTAGAATATTACATGCAATCAATAAAACAAGGATTGTACATAGAACAATATTGGACCTCCGAAAAGTATAAGCATGCATACTGTATGTACTCAGTAATTGGTTTGGGCCCCTTTTGCAGCAATTACTGCCTCAATGCGGCGTGGCATGGAAGCTATCAGCCCGTGGCACTGCTGTAAAAGGAAGACCAGGATGCTTCAATAGTAGCCTTCAGCTCTTCTGCATTGTTCGGTCTCATGTCTCTCATCTTTCTCTTGACAATGCCCCATAGATTCTCTATGGGGTTCAGGTCAGGCGAGTTTGCTGGCTTTTGGCAGTGTGGGCAGGTGCCAAGTCCTGCTGGAAAATGAAGTCAGCATCCCCATAGAGCTCGTCTGCGGAAGGAAGCATGAAGTGTTCCAAAATCTCCTGGTAGACGGCTGCCTTGACCCTGGACTTTATGAAGCACAGTGGACCAACACCAGCAGATGACATGGCTCCCCAAATCAACACAGACTGTGGAAACTTCACACTGGACTTCAAGCATCTTGCAGTGTGTGCTTCTCCATTCTTCCTTCATACTCTGGGTCCTTGGTTTCCAAATGAAATGCAAAATTTGCTCTCATCAGAAAAGATGACTTTGGACCACTGAGCAACAGACCAGGTCTGTTTTTCTTTAGCCCAGGTAAGACGCTTCTGACGTTGTTTGTTGTTCAGGAGTGTCTTGACAAGAGGAATACAACATTTGAAGCCCATGTCCAGGATCCGTCTGTGTGTGGTGGCTCTTGATGCACTGACTCCAGCCTCAGTCCACTCCTTGTGAAAGTCCCCAACACTTTTTAATGGCCTTTTCCTGACAATCCTCTCCAGGCTGCGGTCATCCCTGCTGCTTGTGCACCTTTTTCTTCCACACTTTTCCCTTCCACATAACTTTCTATTAATGTGCTTTGATACAGCACTTTGGGAACATCTAACTTCTTTTGCAATTACCTTTTGAGGCTTTCCCTCCTTATGGAGGGTGTCAATGATGGTTTTCTGCACAACTGACAGGTCAGCAGTCTTTCCCATGATTGTGATTCCTACTGAACCAAACTGAGAGACCATTTAAAGGCTCAGGAACCCTTTGCAGGTGTTATGGCCTAATTAGCTGATTAGAGTGGGACACTTTGAGCCTAGAATATTGCACCTTTTCACAATATTCTAATTTTCTGAGATTGTGGATTTGGAGTTTTCATGAGCTGTAAGCCATAATCATCACAATTATGACAAATCACGGCTTGAACTATCTTGCTTTGCATGTAATGAGTCTATCTCATATATTAGTTTCACCTTTTAAGTTGCATTAGTGAAATAAATGAACTTTTGCACAATATTCTAATTTTTCGAGTTTCACCTGTATGTGTGTATATATATATATATATATATATATATATATATATATATACAGTATCTCCCAAAAGTGGGTACACCCCTCACATTTTTGTAAATATTTTATTATATCTTTTCATGTGACAAGAAGAAATTACTTTGCTACAGTGTAAAGTAGTGAGTGTACAGCCTTTATAACAGTGTAAATTTGCTGTCCCCTCAAAATAACTCAACACACAGCCATTAATGTCTAAACCATTGACAACAAAATTGAGTACACCCCTAAATGGAAATGCCCAAATTGGGCCCAATTAGCCATTTTCCCTCCCCGGTGTTATGTGACTTGTTAGCGTTACAAGGTCTCAGGTGTGAATGGGGAGCAGGTGTGTTACATTTGGTGTTATCGCTCTTACACACTCTTATACTGGTCACTGGAAGTTCAACATGGCACGTCATGGCAAATAACTCTCTGAGGATCTAAAAAATAAGAATTGTTGCGCTACATAAAGAATGCCTAGGCTATAAGAAGATTGCCAAGACCATGAAACTGATCTGCAGCACAGTGGGCAAGACCATACAGCGATTTCACAGGACAGGTTCCACTCAAAACAGGCCTTGCCATGATCGACCAAAGAAGTTGAGTGCATGTGCTTAGCGTCATATCCAGAGGTTGCCTTTGGGAAATAGATGTATGAGTGCTGCCAGCATTGCTGCAGAGGTTGAAGGGGTGGGGGGTCAGCCTGTCAGTGCTCAGACCATACGCTGCACACTGCAACAAATTGGTCTGCATGGCTGTCATCCCAGAAGGAAGCCTCTTCTAAAGATGATGCACAAGGAAGCCCGCAAACAGTTAAACTTATTTGGTTCAGATGGTGTCAAGCGTGCGTGGCGGCAACCAGGTGAGGAGTACAAAGACAAGTGTGTCTTGCCTACAGTCAAGCATGGTGGTGGGAGTGCCATGGTCTGGACCTGCATGAGTGCTGCCGGCACTGGGGAGCTACAGTTCATTGAGGGAACCATGAATGCCAACATGTACTGTGACATACTGAAGCAGAGCATGATCCCCTCCCTTTGGAGAATGGGCCGCAGGGCAGTACTTCAATATGATAATGACCCCAAACACACCTCCAAGACGACCACTGCCTTGCTAAAGAAGCTGACCAAGCATGTCTCTAGACCTAAACCATATTGAGCATCTGTGGGGCATCCTCAAATGGAAGGTGGGGGAGCGCAAGGTCTCTAACATCCACCAGCTCCATGATGTCATCATGGAGGAGTGGAAGAGGACTCCAGTGGCAACCTATGAAGCTCTGGTGAACTCCATGCCCATGAGGGTTAAGGCAGTGCTAGAAAATAATGGTGGCCACACAAAATATTCACACTTTGGGCCCAATTTGGGCATTTCCACTTAGGGGTGTACTCACTTTTGTTGACAACGGTTTAGACATTAATAGCTGTGTGTTGAGTTATTTTTTAGGGGACGGCAATTTTACACTGTTATACAGGCTGTACACTCACTACTTTACATTGTAGCAAAGTGTCATTTCTTCAGTGTTGTCACATAAAAAGATATAATAAAATATTTACAAAAATGTGAGGGGTGTACTCCTTAGACAAGGTGTTGATTTTTTAATCATTGGCTACCTCTGTTTTCAAGCCTATTATTTTAAACTGATGTAATAAACTTCTATGTTTTAAACGGACTTGGAGAAAACGCCTGGATTCTTTCTTAATCTTTATATATATATATATATATATATTTATATATATATATATATATATATATATATAAACACAAACCCATATACACACACAGATACAAAAGCATGCATACACATGCACAGGCTACACTTAAATGTATATACACACGCATACACACCTGTATACACAGATGCAAACACACAGACACACACACACATATATATATATATATATATATATATATATATATATATATATATATATATATATATAGAGAGAGAGAGAGAGAGAGAGAGAGATAATGTTAATACAGTTTCTATAGTAATGTATGTGATACGTTTGAACACACAGAGAAAACCTTTGTAGTATAGATGATCCCACTAGAGAAATGGGTTAGCATAGGGTTGAGGGTTTGCATATAAGGGAGAGGAGAGGGTAATGAGGAGGTTTTGTGTAAGGGGGGCTGAGAGGGTAGACAATGGCTACAATAGCTGGTGTGTAAGGGAGTGTGTGAGGGAGAGGGGGGTGCAGAGGATAAGTGGGGCTGTGTGTAAAGGAAAATGTGTGTGAGGAAGAAAGCAATGAGAGGAATGAGGAGCAGGCTGTATGAGAGACAGTTGAGGAAGATACTAAATGTCTGAGAGATAGGGAGAGGGTGATAAAGAGGCTGTGTTTAAGGAAGGACGGCTAAGAGAATGAACAGAAGCTGGTGTGTGAGGGTTAGTGGGATTGAGAGGGTGATCAGGGAGAGATCAGGAAAGTAATAGTGTGAGGAGGAGATTGTGAGTGAGGTGGGAAGATGAGGTAGTGGTTGTGTGTGATGTAGAGATGGACTAAAAATGGGAGCAGGAGCTTATGGAAGGGAGAGTGGGCTTGGAGGGTATACATAGTATACGTATATATAATGGTTTTTTTTTACTTCTGTCTCTAGCATGATGTCATTATTGATGTGACTAGTGATGCCATTGATGATGTCATAGATCATGTCACTAATTATGACATCAAACTATGTCATGTGTGATGTTATCATGCAAAGCTCCCAACGGGAGTGGGGGCAGTTTAGGTTTTTCTTGCTTTTGAAGTTTAATTAAAAACTCAAACTCAGGTACTGGCACCCCAGCAAGTTGCATATGACTGTAAGTGAGAGTGCCATCTCCTTCACGTGTTTTATATATACATATGGGCTTTTTTTGTGCGGGTAGTCACCGGTAATGAGAACCACTACCTCTGCAGGTAATGTTTGTAATCATCATGTAAATACTCTAGTTTTCACAAGAGGTGGCTGTAAAAGTTATCAGGCATTGTAAATAACTTTGTCCCTTGTGCTTGTACTGTTTGTCCAGGGATCACACATAAACAAAAATAAATACTATCAGTTCATAAAGGGGTGGATCAGCACTCCAGCTTTACCATTTTTCAAAAGTGCAGTAGGATCATCAAGCAGGGTGCTTTACCTTCAGGCTCTCTCACTTAGATCCATAAATAAATCCTAGCTATTTTGAGCACTTTCACAGTAAACAAAACTGACTTAAGTTGGTCAGATAATCTGTAGCCAACAATTCAAACACAAAAATAATTATTGCACAGACCTTTGCAATTTTGCCTTGAGATAATATTCCTCTCAGAAAAAAAACATGCAGTTCCACTCTCTACCATTTACCAGTGTGTATCTCTCCCTCTCTCAGCTAGGAGAAATTTATCAGTAGCTTCTGTTAATCAACACTCTCAGGTGAGGATAATTTGAAGGTTTAATTAAACTCCTGGCCTGAATTCCCAACCTTGTGTGCTTCATATAAAATGTGGAGTGGAGAACTGGCCCACCCCGCTCTCCAGATGCTCCAATCCAGGGACCCAAAATACTACCAGCTATTTGTAATACCTTCTATAAATTAACACAAATGAAAACTTTCACCCTGGGTTTATAAAACCGAACCACACGCTGAACAGGAGCTCTGTATTGCACGCTGAATAGGAGATTTGTGTGGCAGCTACTCCTGGCGTTTTTGTATTAGCTCTGGACTGACAGTTTGGAGCGGTCAATTTGAATTTGAACTGATACTAGCAACATCTATAATTGCAAGACAAGTGGACCAAAACCTATTACGGTAAATACTGGGGATATCGATATAATTGGAGTGAGGAGACCTTTGACTTCATTGGGACCATTGGGACCAATAATCGAGTATAAGTGAGGACACTTTGAATATCCATCTGCCCAAACCTTACCTCATTAGAGTGGGGTTATACTTGTGAGTAAGATTTACCTCAAGCTGCTTCAATTTGTATATATTCATTTTATTGTATTAAATTGATCTGCACTATGAGATGTGTGTCTGTGCGCTTGTTTTTTTAGATTTCTGCAGCTGTACCATATTACTCAAATTGAACCTTGAGTTGTTTTGTGACGAGCAGCATTGAACACCATCTTTTGAATTTCTATCTCATCTGGTAAGGATAAGACTGTTTTCATGTATTTACAATTTTAATGCCTTAGAGTATGATAAGTATATGAATTTATATCAACAATCTTCTTGACACCTTTTTGTTACTGCAAATATTTATTATATAATATATATATTTATTACCTATCTATATCATTAGGTTTAATCTTCTACATAGTATTATATTGGGAGTGTGCGCTGCTTTGGTTTACAGCGGTGATACTCATTTTTTTGGGTTCACCACTGTGAATTTGTGTTTGTTTTATATATATATATATATATATATATATATATATATATATATATATATATATATATTAGTTACATTTGCACATTAAAATCGCAAACAAGACCTGGTGAGTGCACTCTCCTTTTTGACTTTGTATTCCTCTATCTGCTGCACCCTGGGCATTAACAGTCGCCTGGAGTGCTTGTCTGTAAAATTACTCTCTCTCTATATATATATATATATATTATACTTCCCTCTGATGATCTTAGTTGGGTTGATTTTTTGGGGGAATGCACTGTTCTAGGCATTTAATGAGATATGTTCTCATCTTTTTATTATCATAGCAATATCTACACATTGAATCCCCGGTATGGGCTAATAGTTCAAATGCATTTGCTATGGCATATACATTATTATTTGATTGTTGTTTCACATTGAGTCATTATTATTTGATTGTTGTTTCACATTGAGTAAGTCACCATTTTGAGGGGCTCTGTGAGAACAGATTCATATCATTCACAAAGTTTTTTTCTGGATTGCAGGGGAGAGAGAGAGAGGTTTTAAACTGTCATCTGTTTCCACTTTATCTGTCCTGTAAGGTGTGAACCAGCGATGCCGAACTGGATCATAGTGAATTTGTGCTGATAATCCCACAACAGGTTGAAAATCACCTGTGACAGGACAGTGGACTGCAAACCATTGACGTGGAATTGTCTCTTCAGTAGACTCTGAGCTGCATTGATTATTGTGTCATCCAACCACTCCTGGTTCTGCAGAATTGATTTATGTTCATGAAACAGACCAAGCTAAGGCAACCAGTGTGTTTGTAGCCTTGCTGGCTCTACCTGCTGAAGAAGGAATTTTCTTCTCTGCCCCTTTCTTTGTTTTCTGTTTCTTGATGCCTTTTTTATAATTATTTGTATTTTCCTGTGAATTTCTGCAATTTCTCTCTAACACGGAAGTGCTTCCCTTCTTGATGTTTTTAGAAAGTTCCCTTCTTCAAAGTTGAAGATTCTTCCTGCAGTCTGGAGAGCATTCACATTTGTGCAAATTAGGTTTCCTATTCACAGTCTGAGACAGTTTTTTTGTTAGCGCTATCACAAGACTCAGTCCTAAACTCTTCATCACTTTGCTCAACAGAGCTAATGCATTTCAGTTGTACTTTATTGCGGCAAGAGGTTTTGTAATATTTCATGATGACATTGTAATTTTTTTGTCTTCTAGTTAAGTTAAGCGTCCAAAGAAATCGATTCACTTTTGTAGTAGTTATAGAACTTGCTAAAAGCAAAGCTGCGAGTTCAAAACCAGTTATAAGTATAGGACGAATACGAATCCAAGTATTCTGAAGCGACTTTCTCTGCTCCACAAAATGATATAGTTAATTCTCTGCAGAATAAAGTGACATAAATTAATATGAGAATGATGAATTGAAGTGGAGATAAGAAGGACAGTTAAAAGGACAGTAAACATTAGAAATATTTTTACATAATTGTGTACTGTGTGTAATATTATGAATTATAAAGATAACATAATTTATGCTTACCTGATAAATTCCTTTCTCCTGTAGTGTGGTCAGTCCACGGGTCATCATTACTTCTGGGATATTAACTCCTCCCCAACAGGAAGTGCAAGAGGATCACCCAGCAGAGCTGCTATATAGCTCCTCCCCTCTATGTCACACCCAGTCATTCGACCGAGAACCAACGAGAAAGGAGAAGCTAAAGGGTGCAGTGGTGACTGGAGTATAATTTAAAAATTTAGACCTGCCATAAAAAACAGGGCGGGCCGTGGACTGACCACACTACAGGAGAAAGGAATTTATCAGGTAAGCATAAATTATGTTTTCTCCTGTTAAGTGTGGTCAGTCCACGGGTCATCATTACTTCTGGGATACCAATACCAAAGCTAAAGTACACGGATGACGGGAGGGACAGGCAGGATCTTTATACGGAAGGAACCACTGCTTGAAGAACCTTTCTCCCAAAAATAGCCTCCGAAGAAGCAAAAGTGTCAAATTTGTAAAATTTGGAAAAAGTATGAAGCGAAGACCAAGTTGCAGCCTTGCAAATCTGTTCAACAGAGGCCTCATTCTTAAAGGCCCAAGTGGAAGCCACAGCTCTAGTGGAATGAGCTGTAATTCTTTCAGGAGGCTGCTGTCCAGCAGTCTCATAAGCTAAACGTATTATGCTACGAAGCCAAAAAGAGAGAGAGGTAGCAGAAGCTTTTTGACCTCTCCTCTGACCAGAATAAACGACAAACAGGGAAGACGTTTGTCGAAAATCTTTAGTTGCCTGTAAATAAAATTTTAGGGCACGAACTACATCCAGATTGTGCAGAAGTCGTTCCTTCTTTGAAGAAGGATTTGGACACAAGGATGGAACAACAATCTCTTGATTGATATTCCTGTTAGTGACTACCTTAGGTAAGAACCCAGGTTTAGTACGCAGAACTACCTTATCCGAGTGGAAAGTCAGATAAGGAGAATCACAATGTAAGGCTGATAACTCAGAGACTCTTCGAGCCGAGGAAATAGCCATTAAAAACAGAACTTTCCAAGATAACAATTTTATATCAATGGAATGAAGGGGTTCAAACGGAACGCCCTGTAAAACGTTAAGAACTAGGTTTAAACTCCATGGCGGAGCAACAGTTTTAAACACAGGCTTAATCCTGGCCAAAGCCTGACAAAAAGCCTGAACGTCTGGAACTTCTGACAGACGTTTGTGTAACAGAATGGACAGAGCTGAGATCTGTCCCTTTAAGGAACTAGCGGATAAACCCTTTTCTAAACCTTCTTGTAGAAAAGACAATATCCTAGGAATCCTAACCCTACTCCAAGAGTAACCTTTGGATTCGCACCAATATAGGTATTTACGCCATATTTTATGGTAAATCTTTCTGGTAACAGGCTTCCTAGCCTGTATTAAGGTATCAATTACTGACTCAGAAAATCCACGTTTTGATAAAATCAAGCGTTCAATCTCCAGGCAGTCAGCTTCAGAGAAATTAGATTTTGATGTTTGAAGGGACCCTGAATCAGAAGGTCCTGTCTCAGAGGCAGAGACCAAGGTGGACAGGATGACATGTCCACTAGATCTGCATACCAGGTCCTGCGTGGCCACGCAGGCGCTATTAGAATCACCGATGCTCTCTCCTGTTTGATCCTGGCAATCAATCGAGGAAGCATCAGGAAGGGTGGAAATACATAAGCCCTCCCGAAGGTCCAAGATGCTGTCAAAGCATCTACCAGGGCCACTCCCGGATCCCTGGATCTGGACCCGTAACGAGGAAGCTTGGCGTTCTGTCGAGACGCCATGAGATCTATTTCTGGTTTGCCCCAACGTCGAAGTATTTGGGCAAATACCTCCGGATGAAGTTCCCACTCCCCCGGATGAAAAGTCTGACGACTTAGGAAATCCGCCTCCCAGTTCTCCACTCCCGGGATGTGGATTGCTGATAGGTGGCAAGAGTGAGACTCTGCCCAGCGAATTATCTTTGATACTTCCATTATCGCTAGGGAGCTTCTTGTCCCTCCTTGATGGTTGATGTAAGCTACAGTCGTGATGTTGTCCGACTGAAATCTGATGAACCCCCGAGTTGTTAACTGGGGCCAAGCCAGAAGGGCATTGAGAACTGCTCTCAATTCCAGAATGTTTATTGGCAGGAGACTCTCCTCCTGAGTCCATGATCCCTGAGCCTTCAGGGAATTCCAGACAGCTTCCCAACCTAGTAGGCTGGCGTCTGTTGTTACAATTGTCCAATCTGGCCTGCTGAATGGCATCCCCCTGGACAGATGTGGCCGAGAAAGCCACCATAGAAGAGAATTTCTGGTCTCTTGATCCAGATTCAGAGTAGGGGACAAATCTGAGTAATCCCCATTCCACTGACTTAGCATGCACAATTGCAGCGGTCTGAGGTGTAGGCGTGCAAAGGGTACTATGTCCATTGCCGCTACCATTAAGCCGATCACCTCCATGCATTGAGCCACTGACGGGTGTTGAATGGAATGAAGGACACGGCAAGCGTTTTGAAGTTTTGTTAACCTGTCTTCTGTCAGGTAGATCTTCATTTCTACAGAATCTATAAGAGTCCCCAAGAAGGGAACTCTTGTGAGTGGAAAGAGAGAACTCTTCTTTTCGTTTACCTTCCACCCATGCGATCTTAGAAATGCCAGTACTAACTCTGTATGAGACTTGGCAGTTTGAAAGCTTGAAGCTTGTATCAGAATGTCGTCTAGGTATGGAGCTACCGAAATTCCTCGCGGTCTTAGCACCGCCAGAAGAGCCCCCAGAACCTTTGTGAAGATTCTTGGAGCCGTAGCCAACCCGAATGGAAGAGCTACGAACTGGTAATGCCTGTCTAGGAAGGCAAACCTTAGGTACCGGTAATGATCTCTGTGAATCGGTATGTGAAGGTAAGCATCCTTTAAATCCACTGTGGTCATGTACTGACCCTTTTGGATCATGGGTAGAATTGTCCGAATAGTTTCCATTTTGAACTATAGAACTCTTAGGAATTTGTTTAGGATCTTTAAATCCAAGATTGTCTGAAGGTTCCTTCTTTCTTGGGAACCACAAACAGATTTGAGTAAAACCCCTGTCCGTGTTCCGACCGCGGAACCGGATGGATCACTCCCATTAGTAACAGATCTTGTACACAGCGTAGAAACGCCTCTTTCTTTATTTGGTTTGTTGATAACCTTGACAGATGGAATCTCCCCTTTGGGGGAGAGGATTTGAAGTCCAGAAGATATCCCTGAGATATGATCTCTAACGCCCAGGGATCCTGGACATCTCTTGCCCAAGCCTGGGCGAAGAGAGAAAGTCTGCCCCCCACTAGATCCGTTCCCGGATCGGGGGCCCTCAATTCATGCTGTCTTAGGGGCAGCAGCAGGTTTTCTGGCCTGCTTGCCCTTGTTCCAGGACTGGTTAGGTCTCCAGCCTTGTCTGTAGCGAGCAACAGCTCCTTCCTGCTTTGGTGCAGAGGAAGTTGATGCTGCTCCTGCCTTGAAATTACGAAAGGAACGAAAATTAGACTGTCTAGCCCTAGGTTTGGCTCTGTCTTGAGGCAGGGCATGGCCTTTACCTCCTGTAATGTCAGCGATAATTTCTTTCAAACCGGGCCCGAATAAGGTCTGCCCTTTGAAAGGTATGTTAAGTAACTTAGATTTAGAAGTAACGTCAGCTGACCAGGATTTTAGCCACAGTGCTCTGCGTGCCTGAATGGCGAATCCGGAATTCTTAGCCGTAAGTTTAGTTAAATGTACTACGGCATCTGAAACAAATGAATTAGCTAGCTTAAGTGTTTTAAGCCTGTTTGAAATCTCTTCGAAGTAATTGAGTCAAGAGTCTCTTCCAGGGACTCGGACCAAAAAGCGGCCGCGGCCGTGACAGACGCAATACATGCAAGGGGTTGCAATATAAAACCTTGTTGAACAAACATTTTCTTAAGGTAAACCTCTAATTTTTTATCCATTGGATCTGAAAAAGCACAGCTATCCTCCACCGGGATAGTGGTACGCTTAGCCAGAGTAGAAACCGCTCCCTCCACCTTAGGGATCGTCTGCCATAAGTCCCGTGTGGTGGCGTCTATTGGGAACATTTTTCTAAATACAGGAGGGGGGGAAAAGGGTACACCGGGCCTATCCCACTCCTTAGTAATTATCTCTGTAAGCCTCTTAGGTATAGGAAATACGTCAGTACTCGCCGGTACCGCATAGTATCTATCCAGCCTACATAATTTCTCTGGGATTGCAACGGTGTTACAATCATTCAGAGCCGCTAATACCTCCCCTAGTAGAACGCGGAGGTTTTCAAGCTTAAAATTAGAAATGTCTGAATCCACTCTATTGGGATCAGAACCGTCACCTGCAGATTGAAGCTCTCCGTCCTCATGTTCCGCATACTGTGACCCAGTATCTGACATGGCCCTAGTATTATCAGCGCACTCTGTTCTCACCCCAGAGTGGTCACGCTTCCCTCTAAGTTCTGGTAATTTAGACAAAACTTCAGTCATAACATTAGCCATGTCCTGCAATGTGATTTGTAATGGCCGCCCTGAAGTACCCGGCGTTACCATATCACGCACCTCCCGAGCGGGAGATGCAGGTACTGACACGTGAGGGGAGTTAGTCGGCATAACTTTCCTCTCGTTGTCTGGTGAATGATGTTCAATTTGTACAGATTGACTTTTATTTAAAGTAGCATCAATGCAATTAGTACATAAGTTTCTATTGGGCTCCACTTTGGCTTTAGCACATATAGCACAGAGATATTCCTCTGAGTCAGACATGTTAAACACACTAGCAATTAAACCAGCAACTTGGAAATACTTTTCAATTTAATTTTCAAATAGTATGAAAAAAACGTACTGTGCCTTTAAGAAGCACAGAAAGTTATGACAGTTGAGAACAATAAAACGGATAAACTATAAAATCAAATTCTTTCCGGTAAAAATACAAATTTAGCAAAGGATTGCCCCCATTAGTAATGGATAACTAACCCTGAAATAGCAGAAAAAATGTACAGAATATAAAGTTTTTTATCACAGTCAAAGCACAATCTCACAGGTCTGCTGTGAGTGATTACCTCCCTCAAAATAACTTTTGAAGACCCTTGAGCTCTGTAGAGACGAACCGGATCATGCAGGGAAGAAAAACAGACTTGTGACTGAATTTCTGATGCGTAGTAAAAGCGCCAAATTAAGCCCCTCCCCCTCACACACAACAGTGAGGGAGATCAGTAAACTGTCATAAATTAAATAAAATGCCCGCCAAGTGGATAAAAATAGTGCCCAAAACAATTTTTCACCCAGTACCTCAGAAAATTAAACGATTTAACATGCCAGCAAAACGTTTAACATCAAATAAATGAATTGTCACAGAAAGCCTGCTGCTAGCCGTTCTCACTGCAAGATAGGCTAAAGTTTTATTCATACAGTATCATTCCAGTGAAGTGCCATTCCCCAGAATACTGAAGTGAAAATATACATACATGACAGCCTGATACCAGTTGCTACTACTGCATTTAAGGCTGAACTTACTTTATATAGGTATTTGAAGTATTTTCTAGTCAATTCCATTCTCAGAAAATAATATGCTGCTACATACCTCTTTGCAGGTGAACCTGCCCGCTGTCCCCTGATCTGAAGTTTACCTCACTCCTCAGATGGCCGAGAACAGCAACATGATCTTAACTACTCCGGTTAAAATCATACAGAAACTCAGGTAGATTCTTCTTCAAATTCTCCCTGAGAAGGAACAACACACTCCGGTGCTGTTTTAAAATAACAAACTTTTGATTGAAGTTATAAAAACTAAGTAAAATCACCACAGTCCTCTCACACATCCTATCTATTAGTTGGGTGCAAGAGAATGACTGGGTGTGACGTAGAGGGGAGGAGCTATATAGCAGCTCTGCTGGGTGATCCTCTTGCACTTCCTGTTGGGGAGGAGTTAATATCCCAGAAGTAATGATGACCCGTGGACTGACCACACTTAACAGGAGAAAGACACATCTTTTAAAAAAAGATTCAAATTATACTTTTATGCAGACAAAAGTTATTTGGATCAATAATTTATATCCCTTCTTTTCGGAGCTGCAGTTTCTGTAAAACTACTTCATAGACTTGCTTTGTGATCACACTGGGTACAGAAGCCAACAGCTCCATGTAGAACTAGACATACAAGAAAATGTATTAATTGTGCAGACTTAAAAATAAATGAGATCTAGAGAATTCATCATGCGGATACTTGTGATTCTTCATATATATCTAAAACACGAAAGGCAAGATTACGAGTGGTGTGCTAACTGTTATCAGGTTTATCGTGGCTGTATGCACGCATCAGATAGAAGTGCTCGTATTACAAGTTGAAAGTAAATGCGAATGCGTGAGCACAATCGCGTTTACTCTAGAATGATTACCGCAACCTCAAAGCTGTGGTTAACTGTTATGCAAGAGAAAAAAGTGTCACAAAACACACCAAAAATACATTTAAGGAGCCCTTTGCAGTCAGGTAGATAAAAACATGTTAAAGCATATTTATACAATATTCATATTGTTTAACTATGTATTTACTGTAAATATTTCATATTCCAATTTTCTGCACATAGAGTATGCTCTATGTATTTTTATATAGATATTCATATACATATATATATATATATATATATATATAATCATTATATAGGTATAGATATACAGTATATTAAAAAGAAAACACATCAGATATATATAGAAAAATGTTTTTACGAATAAATAGAACATATTCTGCAATATTAAGAACATTGGAATGTGAAATATTAATAGTTTCATGTCAGGCTAGCACTCTTGAGAAAATGCGATCGGGTTTGTGAGCTTGACTTCTATGGGAAAATACGTCAACGGTGCCACAATATTCGAACTTCAGCTTTTTGCTCTTGTCGGGTTACCACTTGTGCAAACACTTTTTACTTTCAATTTGTAATACGCTTACTACCTGACGCACGCAAAAAACTAACTTCTAGAGCAGTTAACACAGGAGTGATGAATAGCGATCCCCTCGTAATCTAGCCCATAGTTCTTGTTCCAGAAAGGATATGTTTTTAATTTCAAATTGCTTAATTAAAGGGACATAATACCCATATGCTAAATCACTTGAAAGTGATGCATCTCTATGTAAAAAAGAAAGATATTTACCTCACAACTTCCTCAGCTCACCAGAAAAAGTTCTGCGTAAAAAGTTATCTTCCAGTTACTGCCCAGCTGCAGGTAAAAAAAATAACAAAAGGAATAAATGAACAGCAGCCATTCAGCATCAGCAGTGCTGAGGTCATGAACTCTTTTACTGTGATTAAGAAGAAAAAAAAATATATAGAAGCTAAAAAATGTTGACAGTTTTTCACCACTAGAGGGCGTTAGTTCATGTGTTTCATATAAATAACATTGAGCTCAGGCACGTGAAGCTCCTAGGAGCAAGCACTGATAGGCTAAAAATGCAAGTCTGTCAAAAGAACTGAAATAAGGGGGCAGTTTGCAGAGCCATAGATACAAGGTAATCACAGAGGTAAAAAGTGTATTTATATAACTGTGTTGGTTATGCAAAATTGGGGAATGGATAATAAAGGGATTATCTACCTTTTTAAACAGCAAAAATTCTGGTGTTTACTGTCCCTTTAATGACTCTATTATTAAAACCTATTAAAACCTGGTAAATTTCCTGAGTCATTAGACTTTTACAGGCCCATTTCACTTTTAAATATTGACTACAAATGATTTTCAAAGTTATAGCTAAAAGGATTCCCCTTGCTATGAGTAAAATTATGATAATGACCAAACTGGTTTTCTGAAAGGGAGGACTTCATGTACTAACATAAGAAAAGTTAAGCTTATTTTATCACATTTTTTGTATGGAAAAAAATTAAAATATATATAAAAAGATATATATTGCAATCAATTCATTAGACGCTCATAAGACCATTTGTTTACAGCTTTTGAAAAATTTAGCTTTACTTGAAGTGTATTGGAAGCAGTAAAGTTAATATATAGGAAATCAACAGCGGCTTTGATTATTAATAATTCAAGAAGAAAATCATTATCATGGCTGGTGGTAGCAATTAGCGGTTATAAAATTAATTTGAGATCAGGTCTCTGGTTAATTTTATAAATGTGCCCCAAATGCCCCCCAAAATATAGTGGTGTAAACTTTTTAAAAAAATGTAGCATTTTTATTTTTTAATATAATAACTGCACTATGCAGTATTTTGGGGGTATAGTTAGAAGGAGTGGGGTGTTAGAAGAAAAACTGCACTGAAAAGTGCCTTTACATTGTGGTCTATGGGAACGGTGTGTTCCCAGTAAATATAGATGTATATAATCGCGTTCACATTGCTGTCAACCTGTAATCCCAGCCCACATTAGCGTTCGCTGGTATTACTCAGTGGAGCGCAAATATCGCTTTCAAAAGAGCAATATTTAGCGTTCCACTTGTAAACTGGCCCATAAAGTTTTAAAATGTACTGAAATATATTGCAAGAATAAATATTTTGAGAGATCCTATACTTGCATTGTATAAAATATGTAAAATACTCTAAAATGAATTTGCAGTATATCACTATCTTACTATAACTTGGAACCCAGATTTTTCTAAAGGATGTCTCTTAGAGGTCTTTAAATTTTGGTGAGATCTGGGCTTAGAGAGGGTGGAACAATTAATAGATACAAACAATAAATCAGTGGTTTCATTTGAACAATTGAAAAATGAATATTTATTAGAAAGTAAATACTTTTATGCTTATCTACAAAAAACATAATTTATGCTTACCTGATAAATGTATTTCTCTTGTGGTGTATCCAGTCCACGGATCATCCATTACTTGTGGGATATTCTCATTCCCAACAGGAAGCTGCAAGAGGATCACCCACAGCAGAGCTGTCTATATAGCTCCTCCCCTCACTACCATATCCAGTCATTCGACCGAAAACAAGCAGAGAAAGGAGAAACCATAGGGTGCAGTGGTGACTGTAGTTTAAAATTAAAAAATACCTGCCTTAAAATGACAGGGCGGGCCGTGGACTGGATACACCACAAGAGAAATAAATTTATCAGGTAAGCATAAATTATGTTTTCTCTTGTAAGGTGTATCCAGTCCACGGATCATCCATTACTTGTGGGATACCAATACCAAAGCTAAAGTACACGGATGAAGGGAGGGACAAGGCAGGTACTTAAACGGAAGGTACCACTGCCTGTAAAACCTTTCTCCCAAAAATAGCCTCAGAAGAAGCAAAAGTATCAAATTTGTAGAATTTTGAAAAAGTATGAAGCGAGGACCAAGTCGCCGCCTTGCAAATCTGTTCAACAGAAGCCTCATTTTTAAAGGCCCATGTGGAAGCCACAGCTCTAGTAGAATGAGCTGTAATCCTTTCTGGAGGCTGCTGGCCAGCAGTCTCATAGGCTAAGCGGATTATGCTTCTTAGCCAAAAGAAAGAGAGGTTACCGAAGCCTTTTGACCTCTCCTCTGTCCAAAGTAGACAACAAACAAAGCAGATGTTTGACGAAAATCTTTAGTAGCTTGTAAGTAAAACTTTAAAGCACGAACCACGTCCAGATTGTGTAATAGACGCTCCTTCTTTGAAGAAGGATTAGGACACAAAGATGGAACAACAATCTCTTGATTGATATTCTTATTAGATACCACCTTATCTGCATGGAAGATCAGATAAAGAGAATCACATTGTAAGGCAGATAACTCGGAAACTCTACGAGCCGAGGAACTAGCTACCAAAAAAAGAACTTTCCAAGATAAAAGTTTGATATCTATGGAATGAAGAGGTTCAAACGGAACCCCCTGAAGAACTTTAAGAACCAAATTTAAGCTCCAAGGTGGAGCAACAGGTTTAAACACAGGCTTGATTCTAACTAAAGCCTGACAAAATGCCTGAACGTCTGGGGCATCCGCCAGACGCTTGTGCAAAAGAATAGATAGCGCAGAAATCTGTCCCTTTAAGGAACTAGCTGACAATCCTTTCTCCAATCCTTCTTGGAGAAAAGATAATATCCTGGGAATCCTGACCTTACTCCACGAGTAGCCCTTAGATTCACACCAATAAAGATATTGACGCCATATTTTATGATAGATTTTCCTGGTGACAGGCTTCCGTGCCTGAATCAAGGTATCAATGACTGACTTGGAGAAACCACGCTTTGATAAAATCAAGCGTTCAATCTCCAGGCAGTCAGCCTTAGAGAAATTAGATTTGGATGGTTGAAAGGACCTTGAAGTAGAAGGTCCTGTCTCAGCGGCAGAGTCCATGGTGGAAAGGATGACAGGTCCACCAGATCTGCATACCAAGTCCTGCGTGGCCACGCAGGCGCTATCAAGATCACCGATGCTCTCTCCTGCTTGACTTTGGCAATCAGACGAGGGAGCAGAGGAAAAGGTGGAAACACATAAGCCAGGTTGAAGGACCAAGGTGCTGCTAGAGCATCTATCAGCGTTGCCTTGGGGTCCCTGGACCAGGATCCGTAACAAGGAAGCTTGGCATTCTGGCGAGACGCCATGAGATCCAGTTCTGGTTCACCCCAACGAAGAACCAATTGTGCAAACACCTCCGGATGGAGTTCCCACTCCCCCGGATGAAAAGTCTGACGACTTAGAAAATCTGCCTCCCAGTGCTCTACACCTGGGATATGGATAGCTGATAGGTGGCAAGAGAGAATCTCTGCCCAGCGAATTATCTTTGAGACTTCTAACATCGCTAGGGAACTCCTTGTTCCCCCTTGATGGTTGATGTAAGCCACAGTCGTGATGTTGTCCGACTAAAATCTGATGAACCTCATCGTCGCTAGATGAGGCAAAGCCTGAAGAGCATTGAATATCGCTCTTAGTTCCAGAATGTTTATTGGAAGGAGTGACTCCTCCTGAGTCCACGATCCCTGAGCCTTCAGGGAGTTCCAGACTGCACCCCAACCTAGAAGGCTGGCATCTGTCGTTACAATTGTCCAATCTGGCCTGCGAAAGGTCATAGCTTTGGACAGATGGACCCGAGATAGCCACCAGAGAAGAGAATCCCTGGTCTCTTGGTCCAGATTCAGTAAAGGGGACAAATCTGTGTAATCCCCATTCCACTGACTGAGCATGCATAGTTGCAGCAGTCTGAGATGTAGGCTTGCAAACGGCACTATGTCCATTGCCGCTACCATTAAGCCTATTACTTCCATGCACAGAGCCACCGAAGGGCGAGGAATGGAATAAAGAACACGGCAGGAATTTAGAAGTTTTGATAACCTGGACTCCGTCAGGTAAATTTTCATTTCTACAGAATCTATCAGAGTCCCTAGGAAGGAAACTCTTGTGAGGGGGGATAGAGAACTCTTTTTCTCGTTCACCTTCCACCCATGCGACCTCAGAAATGCCAACACTATGTCCGTATGAGACTTGGCAATTTGGAAGTTTGACGCCTGAATCAGGATGTCGTCTAAATAAGGGGCCACTGCTATGCCCCGTGGCCTTAGGACCGCCATGTATTGACCCTCCTGGATCATAGGTAGGATGGTACGAATAGTCTCCATCTTGAATGATGGAACTCTGAGGAATTTGTTTAAGATCTTTAGATCCAAAATTGGTCTGAAGGTTCCCTCTTTTTTGGGAACCACAAACAGATTTGAGTAAAATCCCTGTCCCTGTTCCTCCTTTGGGACTGGATGGATCACTCCCATAACTAGGAGGTCTTGTACACAGTGTAAGAATGCCTCTCTCTTTATCTGGTTTGCAGATAAATTGTGAAAGGTGAAATCTCCCTTTTGGGGGGGAAGCCTTGAAGTCCAGAAGATATCCCTAGGATATAATTTCCAACGCCCAGGGATCCTGGACATCTCTTGCCCACGCCTGGGCGAAGAGCGAAAGTCTGCCCCCTACTAGATCCGTTACCGGATAGGGGGCCGTTCCTTCATGCTGTCTTAGAGGCAGCAGCAGGTTTTTTGGCCTGCTTACCCTTGTTCCAGGTCTGGTTAGGTTTCCAGACCGTCTTGGACTGAGCAAAAGTTCCCTCTTGTTTTGCATTAGAGGAAGTTGATGCCGCACTTGCCTTGAAGTTTCGAAAGGCGCGAAAATTAGACTGTTTGGCCCTTGGTTTGGATCTATCCTGAGGAAGGGCATGACCCTTTCCTCCAGTGATATCAGCAATAATCTCCTTCAAACCAGGCCCAAATAGGGTCTGCCCCTTGAAGCGAATGTTAAGCAGCTTCGATTTTGAAGTAACGTCAGCTGACCATGATTTAAGCCATAGCACTCTGCGCGCCTGGATAGCAAAACCAGAATTCTTAGCCGTTAGTTTAGTCAAATGAACAATGGCATCAGAAACAAAAGAATTGGCTAGTTTAAGTGCTCTAAGTTTGTCAAGTATTTCATCCAATGGAGTCGCTACCTGTAAAGCCTCTTCCAGAGACTCAAACCAGAACGCCGCAGCAGCAGTGACAGGCGCAATGCATGCAAGGGGCTGTAGGATAAAACCTTGTTGAATAAACATTTTCTTAAGGTAACCCTCTAACTTTTTATCCATTGGATCTAAGAAAGCACAATTGTCCTCGACAGGGATAGTAGTACGCTTTGCTAGAGTAGAAACTGCTCCCTCCACCTTAGGAACTGTCTGCCATAAGTCCCGTGTGGTGGCGTCTATTGGAAACAGTTTTCTAAAAACAGGAGGGGGAGAGAACGGCACACCTGGTCTATCCCATTCCTTAGTAATAATTTCTGTAAACCTTTTAGGTATTAGAAAAACATCAGCACACACCGGCACTGCATAGTATTTATCCAGTCTACACAATTTCTCTGGCACTGCAATTGTATCACAGTCATTCAGAGCAGCTAAAACCTCCCTGAGTAACACGCAGAGGTTTTCAAGCTTAAATTTAAATGTAGAAATATCAGAATCAGGTTGAATCATCTTCCCTGAGTCAGAAATATCACCCACAGAAAGAAGCTCTCCTTCTTCAGCTTCTGCATATTGTGAGGCAGTATCAGACATAGTTCTTAAAGCGTCAGTATGCTCTGTATTTCGTCTAACTCCAGAGCTATCTCGCTTTCCTTTAAATACAGGTAGTCTGGCTAATACCGCTGACAGTGTATTATCCATGACTGCCGCCATGTCTTGTAAAGTAAACGCTATGGGCGCCCTGGATGTACTTGGCGCCATTTGAGCGTGAGTCCCTTGAGCGGGAGGCAAAGGATCTGACACGTGGGGAGAGTTAGTCGGCATAACTTTCCCCTCAACAGATTCCTCTGGTGATAATTTTTTTAAAGACAGAATATGATCTTTATTGCTTAAAGTGAAATCAGTACATTTGGTACACATTCTAAGAGGGGGTTCCACCATGGCTTTTAAACATAATGAACAAGGAGTTTCCTCTATGTCAGACATGTTTATACAGACTAGCAATGAGACTAGCAAGCTTGGAAAACACTTTAAATCAAGTTAACAAGCAAATATAAAAAACGGTACTGTGCCTTTAAGAGAAACAAATTTTGTCAGAATTTGAAAAACAGTGAAAAAAGGCAGTAAATCAAACAAAATTTTTGCAGTGTGTATAATAAGCTAACAGAGCATTGCACCCACTTGCAAATGGATGATTAACCCCTTAGTTCAAAAACCGGATCAAAAAAACGATATAGACGTTTTTTAACAGTCACACCAAACTGCCACAGCCTTGCTGTGGGCTTACCTTCCCCAACAAACAATTTTGGAAGCCTAAGAGCCCTTTAGAGATGTCCTGTAGCATTCAGGGAACTCCTGAATGTCTCAGTCTGCAATAGTTAATGCACAAAAAAGCACTAAACTAGGCCCCTCCCACTCATAGTAACACAGTGGAAAGCCTCAGGGAACTGTTTCTAGGCAAATTTAAGCCAGCCATGTGGAAAAAAACTAGGCCCCAATAAAGTTTTATCACCAAAGTATATATAAAAACGTTTAAACATGCCAGCAAACCTTTTATATTGTAAATATAAAAGAGTTTTACCTCAGAAAGTAAGCATGATACCAGTCGCTATTAAATCACTGTATTCAGGCTTACCTTACATAAATTTGGTATCAGCAGCATTTTCTAGCCTTCATTTCATCTTCTAGAAAAATATTAACTGCACATACCTCATAGCAGGATAACCTGCACGCCATTCCCCCGCTGAAGTTATCTCTCTCTTCAGACATGTGTGAGAACAGCAATGGATCTTAGTTACAACCTGCTAAGATCATAGAAATCCCAGGCAGATTCTTCTTTTTTCCTGCCTGGAACAAAACAGCACAACTCCGGTACTATTTAAAAATAATAAACTCTTGATTGAAGCAAAATAACAGCTACATTTCACCACGTATCTCTTACTACCCCCATTCTTGTTGAGAGTTCAAGAGAATGACTGGATATGGTAGTGAGGGGAGGAGCTATATAGACAGCTCTGCTGTGGGTGTCCTCTTGCAACTTCCTGTAGGGAATGAGAATATCCCACAAGTAATGGATGATCCGTGGACTGGATACACCTTACAAGAGAAAAGGCACTATTGCTCACTATTGGGGGTCGATTTATGAAGCAGTGGATGCTGCTTCCGACCCACTCCGCTTCAGTTCCGCCTGAAGCGGAAGTTAAGAAGCAGCGGTCCTAAGACCGCTGCTCCTTAACTCGACCGATTGGCCGCGAATATGCAGGAGGCAGTATTGCACCAGCAGTTCACAAGAATTGCGTATGCTGTTGGCATTTATCGATGCGCGGTGGACATGATTCGCTATTGTGGATCATGTTTGTGCACACCATGATAAATTTACCCCTATGTCTCCACTTGATAAATTATTGAGCAATTTTGAAATTAGAATTTTTCAATCTCTAATTTTTATCAAGTACTTTTAGATTAGGAAAAATCTATTGAAGTGTTTAAAATTTTGGATAAATGGAATAAATAGATGAATTGAGGTTGTTAGGTAGTATTGGGAAGGTTGACAACGCTTTAATAGCAGCAAGTATAGGGAACAACACATACAAATAGTCTGTTAAACATATTTAACACCAGAATTATTATCAAAATGGGATATTGATATAATTAAGACTATTTGTACTAAATGCTCTTTGCCCAAAGCAAATATCATTCACTGTTTTTGGTGTTGCACTAAAATATAAATTTTTGTGAAAATAGTTCATTACTGGCTTAAAGGGACAGTCAACACCAGAATTGTTTTTGTTTTAAAAGATAGATAATCCCTTAATTACCCATTCCCCAGTTTTGCATATCCAACACAGTTATAATAATACACATTTTACATCTGTGATTACCTTGTATCTAAGCCTCTGCAGACTGCCCCCTTATTTCAGTTCTTTTGACAAACTTGCATTTTAGCCAATCAGTGCTCACTCCTTGGCAAATTTACGTGCATGAGCTCAATGTTATCTATATGAAACACATGAATTAATGCCCTCTAGTGGTGAAAAACTGTCAAATGCAGAGGCGGCCTTCAAGGTCTAAGAAATTAGCATATGAACATCCTAGGTTTAGCTTTCAACCAAGAATACCAAGAGAACAAAGCAAAATTAATGATAAAAGTAAATTGTAAACTTATTTAAAATGACATGCCCTATTTGAATTATGAAAGTTTTTTTGGAATTGACTGTCCCTTAATAAAATTCTTCATCAACAAATTAATTTAGATCTTGAAAAACATAATTTATGCTTACCTGATAAATTTATTTCTCTTGTAGTGTATCCAGTCCACAGATCATCCATTACTTGTGGGATATTCTCCTCCCCAACAGGACATTGCAAGAGGATCACCCACAGCAGAGCTGCTATATAGCTCCTCCCCTCACTGTCATATCCAGTCATTCGACCGAAACAAATCGAGAAAGGAGAAACCATAGGGTGCAGTGGTGACTGAAGTTTAATTAAAATTTAGACCTGCCTTAAAAGGACAGGGCGGGCCGTGGACTGGATACACTACAAGAGAAATAAATTTATCAGGTAAGCATAAATTATGTTTTCTCTTGTTAAGTGTATCCAGTCCACGGATCATCCATTACTTGTGGGATACCAATACCAAAGCTAAAGTACACGGATGATGGGAGGGACAAGGCAGGAACTTAAACGGAAGGAACCACTGCCTGAAGAACCTTTCTCCCAAAAACAGCCTCCGAAGAAGCAAAAGTATCAAATTTGTAAAATTTTGAAAAGGTATGAAGTGAAGACCAAGTCGCAGCCTTGCAAATTTGTTCAACAGAGGCCTCATTTTTAAAGGCCCAGGTGGAAGCCACAGCTCTAGTAGAATGAGCTGTAATTCTTTCAGGGGGCTGCTGTCCAGCAGTCTCATAAGCTAAACGGATTATACTCCGAAGCCAAAAGGAAAGAGAGGTTGCCGAGGCTTTTTTACCTCTCCTCTGTCCAGAGTAAACAACAAACAGGTTAGATGTTTGACGAAAATCTTTAGTAGCCTGCAAGTAAAACTTCAATGTAAGGACTACGTCTAGATTATGCAAAAGACGTTCCTTCTTTGAAGAAGGATTAGGGCATAATGACGGAACAACAATCTCTTGATTGATATTCTTGTTAGAAACCACCTTGGGTAAAAACCCAGGTTTTGTACGCAGAACTACTTTATCTGAATGAAAGATCAGATAAGGAGAATCACAATGTAAGGCAGATAACTCCGAGACTCTTCGAGCCGAGGAAATAGCCATCAGAAAAAGAACTTTCCATGATAGAAGTTTGATATCAATAGAATGAAGAGGTTCAAGCGGAACCCCTTGAAGAACTTTAAGAACCAAGTTTAAGCTCCATGGGGGAGCAACAGGTTTAAACACAGGCTTAATTCTAACTAAAGCCTGACAAAATGCCTGAACGTCTGGAACTTCTGCCAGACGCTTGTGTAAAAGAATAGACAGAGCAGAAATCTGCCCTTTTAAAGAACTAGCTGATAATCCTTTATCCAAACCCTCTTGGAGGAAGGACAATATTCTAGGAATCCTAACCCTACTCCATGAGTAATTCTTGGATTCACACCAATGAAGATATTTACGCCATATCTTGTGGTAAATTTTCCTGGTGACAGGCTTTCGTGCCTGTATTAAGGTATCAATTACTGACTCGGAGAAGCCACGCTTTGATAGAATCAAGCGTTCAATCTCCACGCAGTCAGTTTCAGAGAAAGTAGATTCGGATGATTGAAAGGACCTTGTATTAGAAGGTCTTGTCTCAGAGGCAGAGTCCATGGTGGAAAGGATGACATGTCCACTAGGTCTGCATACCAGGTCCTGGGTGGCCACGCAGGCGCTATCAATATCACCAATGCTCTCTCCTGTTTGATCTTGGCAATCAGACGAGGGAGCAGAGGAAACGGTGGAAACACATAAGCCAGGTTGAAGAACCAAGACGCTGCTAGAGCATCTATTAGTGCCGCTTCTGGGTCCCTGGACCTGGATCCGTAACAAGGAAGCTTGGCGTTCTGGCGAGACGCCATGAGGTCCAGTTCTGGTTTGCCCCAACGGAGAACCAATTGAGCAAACACCTCCGGATGGAGTTCCCACTCCCCCGGATGAAAAGTCTGACGACTTAGAAAATCCGCCTCCCAGTTCTCTACCCCTGGGATATGGATCGCTGACAGGTGGCAAGAGTGAGTCTCTGCCCAGCAAATTATCTTGGAGACTTCTGACATCGCTAGGGAACTCCTGGTCCCACACTTGATGGTTGATGTAAGCCACAGTCGTGATGTTGTCCGACTGAAATCTGATGAACCTCAGTTTTGCTAACTGAGGCCAAGCTAGAAGAGCATTGAATATTGCTCTTAACTCCAGAATATTTATTGGGAGGAGTTTCTCCTCCTGAGTCCATGAACCCTGAGCCTTCAGGGAGTTCCAGACTGCACCCCAACCTAGAAGGCTGGCGTCTGTTGTTACAATGGTCCAATCTGGCCTGCGAAAGGTCATACCTTTGGACAGATGGACCCGAGATAACCACCAGAGAAGAGAAGCTCTGGTTTCCTGGTCCAGATTTAGTAGAGGGGACAAATCTGTGTAATCCCCATTCCACTGACTGAGCATGCATAATTGCAGCGGTCTGAGATGCAGGCGCGCAAATGGCACTATATCTATCGCCGCTACCATTAAGCCGATTACTTCCATGCACTGAGCCACCGTGGGGCGCGGAATGGAGTGAAGAACACGGAAAGCATTTAGAAGTTTTGATAACCTGGACTCCGTCAGGTAAATTTTCATTTCTATAGAATCTATCAGAGTCCCTAGGAAGGAAACCTTTGTGAGAGGAGATAGAGAACTCTTTTCTTCGTTCACTTTCCACCCATGCGACCTCAGAAATGCCAGAACTATCTCTGTATGAGACTTGGCAATTTGAAAGCTTTTTTGGGAACCACAAACAGATTTGAATAAAATCCCTGTCCTTGTTCCGTCCGCGGAACTGGATGGATCACTCCCATTACAAGGAGGTCTTGCACGCAGCTTAGGAATGCCTCTTTCTTTATCTGGTTTGCAGATAATCTTGAAAGGTGAAATCTCCCTTGTGGGGGAGAAGCCTTGAAGTCCAGAAGATATCCCTGAGATATGATCTCCAACGCCCAGGGATCCTGAACATCTCTTGCCCACGCCTGGGCGAAGAGAGAGAGTCTGCCCCCTACTAGATCCGTTGTCGGATAGGGGGCCGCTCCTTCATGCTGTCTTGGAGGCAGCAGCAGGCTTTCTGGCCTGCTTGCCCTTGTTCCAGGACTGGTTAGGTTTCCAGGCCTGCTTAGATTGAGCAAAAGTTCCCTCTTGTTTTGAAGTAGAGGGGAGCTGATCCTGCACCTGCCTTGAAATTTAGAAAGGCACGAAAATTAGACTGTTTGGCCCTTGATTTGGCCCTGTCCTGAGGAAGGGTATGACCCTTACCTCCAGTAATGTCAGCAATAATTTCTTTCAAACCAGGCCCGAATAAGGTCTGCCCCTTGAAAGGAATGTTGAGTAATTTAGACTTTGAAGTCACATCAGCTGACCAGGATTTAAGCCATAGCGCCCTGCGCGCCTGGATGGCGAATCCGTAATTCTTAGCCGTTAGTTTAGTCAAATGAACAATGGCATCAGAAACAAATGAGTTAGCTAGCTTAAGTGTTCTAAGCTTGTCAATAATTTCAGTCAATGGAGCTGTATGGATGGCCTCTTCCAGGGCCTCAAACCAGACGCCGCCGCAGCAGTGACAGGCGCAATGCATGCAAGGGGCTGTAAAATAAAACCTTGTTGAATAAACATTTTCTTAAGGTAACCCTCTAATTTTTTATCCATTGGGTCTGAAAAAGCACAACTGTCCTCAACCGGGATAGTGGTACGCTTTGCTAAAGTAGAAACTGCTCCCTCCACCTTAGGGACTGTCTGCCATAAGTCCCGTGTAGTGGCATCTATTGGAAACATTTTTCTAAATATAGGAGGTGGGGAAAAAGGCACACCGGGTCTATCCCACTCCTTACTAATGATTTCTGTAAGCCTTTTAGGTATTGGAAAAACATCAGTACTCACCGGCACTGCATAGTATTTATCCAGCCTACACAATTTCTCTGGCACTGCAATTGTGTCACAGTCATTCAGAGCAGCTAATACCTCCCCAAGCAATACACGGAGGTTCTCAAGCTTAAATTTAAAGTTAGAAATCTCTGAATCGGGTCTCCCCGATTCAGAGACGTCACCCACAGACTGAAGCTCTCCGTCCTCCGGTTCTGCATATTGTGACGCAGTATCAGACATGGCTCTTACAGCATCTACGCGCTCTGTATCTCGTCTAACCCCAGAGCTATCGCGCTTGCCTCTTAATTCAGGCAATCTGGCTAATACCTGTGACAGGGTATTATTCATGATTGCAGCCATGTCCTGCAAAGCAATCGCTATGGGCGTCCCTGATGTACTTGGCGCCATATTAGCGTGCGTCCCTTGAGCGGGAGGTGAAAGGTCCGACACGTGGGGAGAGTTAGTCGGCATAACTTCCCCCTCGACAGACCCCTCTGGTGACAATTCTTTTATAGATAAAGACTGATTTTTACTGTTTAAGGTGAAATCAATACATTTAGTACACATTCTCCTATGGGGCTCCACCATGGCTTTTAAACATAATGAACAAGTAGTTTCCTCTGTGTCAGACATGTTTATACAGACTAGCAATGAGACTAGCAAGCTTGGAAAACACTTTAAACCAAGTTAACAAGCAATATAAAAAACGTTACTGTGCCTTTAAGAGAAACAAATTTAGCAAAATTTGAAATAACAGTGAAAAAAGGCAGTTACACTAACAAAATTTTTACAGTGTATGTAACTAGTTAGCAGAGCATTGCACCCACTTGCAAATGGATGATTAACCCCTTAATACCAAAAACGGAATAATAAATGACAAAAACGTTTTTAAAACACAGTCACAACAACTGCCACAGGTCTACTGTGGTTGTTACCCTCCTCAAACACGACTTTTGAAGCCTTTTGAGCCCTTCAGAGATGTCCTGTATCATGCAGATGGAAGCTGAGTGTCTCTGTCTGTAATTTTAGCTGCGCATAAAAGCGCTAAAATAAGCCCCTCCCACTCATATTACAACAGTGGAAAGCCTCAGGAAACTGTTTCTAGGCAAAAATCAAGCCAGCCATGTGGAGAAAAAACTAGGCCCCAATAAGTTTTGTCACCAAACGTATATAAAAACGATTAACATGCCAGCAAACGTTTTATATTACACTTTTATAAGAGTATGTATCTCTGTTAATAAGCCTGTTACCAGTCGCTATTAAATCACTGCATTTAGGCTTAACTTACATTAATCCGGTATCAGCAGCATTTTTCTAGCAAGTTCCATCCCTAGAAATATGTTTACTGCACATACCTTATTGCAGGAAAACCTGCACGCCATTCCCCCTCTGAAGTGACCTCACTCCTCAGAATATGTGAGAACAGCAATGGATCTTAGTTACTTCTGCTAAGATCATATAAATCACAGGCAGATTCTTCTTCTAATGCTGCCTTTGATAAAACAGTACACTCCGGTACCATTTAAAAATAACAAACTTTTGATTGAAGTTAAGAAACTAACTATAATACACCACAATCCTCTTACTACATCCATCTTTGTTGAGAGTTGCAAGAGAATGACAGTGAGGGGAGGAGCTATATAGCAGCTCTGCTGTGGGTGATCCTCTTGCAACGTCCTGTTGGGGAGGAGAATATCCCACAAGTAATGGATGATCCGTGGACTGGATACACTTAACAAGAGAAATATACTTTTCATAATTAAGAATGGAAATTGTGGTAATAATGCTAGATTTATTAATACTCATTCTTTTGGCAAGAAACTTGATATTCAAACAATGTAAGTCCCATAGGGAACCAAGGTTATCTTCACTTAGAACATTAGTTCATAAGCAAATAGTAATAAAACAATGTATTATAAGGTATGGTTCTGAAAATAGTATCGTCTTTTTTTTTTTTTTTTTTTTTAAAGTGGAAATATATTATAAATCCAGAATTACACAAATAAAAAATAAAATAAAAAAACTCACAATATATTATTAAGTGTAAGAACATGGGAGAATGGGATTTTGGGTAAACCTTTATTTGACTGAAATATACAATGACTTATATAAGTAAGAGAATATGCACAATAATGGTAAAAAAAAAAAAAAAAAAACAGATGGATTGTGAGGAGGAGGGGTGAGCTAGGGTGTCTTTTTTTCTTTTCTTTAGAATATATAGTGTTGCTGACTTGAGTTTTTTTTTCCGGGATTTATAAAGGGACAGTTAACACCAGAATTTTTGTTGTTTTAAAAGATAGATAATCCCTTTATTACCCATTCCTTAGTTTTGCATAACCAACACAGTTATATTAATACACTTTTTACCTCTGTGATTAACTTGTATCTTAGCATCTTCTGACAGCCTCCTAAGCACATGACATTTTATTTATTATCTATTGACTTTCATTTTAGCCAATTTGTGATCACAATGTTATCCATATGGCTCACATAAATTAGCTCTGCCCTGTTGCGAAAAGCAAATTAAAAAGCATGTGATAAGAGGTGGCCGTCAAGGGCTTAGAAATTATCATATGAGCCTTCCTAGGTTTAGCTTTCAACTAAGAATACCAAGAGAACAATGCAAAATTGGTGATAAAAGTAAATTGGAAATTTGTTTAAAATTACATGCCCTATTTGAAACATGAAAGTTTTTTTTTTGGACTTGACTGTCCCTTTAAATAAGTTAAATGTTAAGCATATGTATTTGACGGAAAATATATTTGGATCATTAGTCTATATAAATAGTACTGCTAATTTGATTATAACAATTTTAGACATGAATACAGGATTTTTTAAATTTACTGTTTTGAAATGTATATGTGCGATTTCATAAGGTGGATTATGTTCTGATTCTACTTAACATATCAATAAAAAATATATAAAAAAAATTGTGCAGTAAAGCCAGTCTTTTTCACCCTCTCTTAGGATCATAAACTATGCTAAACTTGAATATATATATATATATATATATATATATATATATATATATATATATATATATATATATATATATTTATTGTGTATCATTTTCATGTGTACAATATCAGTAGCGTGGAGAAGCAGAAAAAATAATGGTTGTAACTATTTGAATCGTTTACTCTATTGAGAAGAAGAAATAATTGAAAAATTCATGAGACTAAATTAACATATTTATCAAACGCTAGTCAGTAGGATAATTAAAAAAACAAAAGAGAGGAGCTCAACTGGGAACGGATGGCGCTCAACAGCTCACCCTATGGGATGGTCCCCAACCAGGGTGCAGCCTCTTTCTGTCCAATCTGTGCTTTTCACAGAAGAAAACTTTCCTGTAGTAGTCCATTACTGAAATATCAGGCAATTCTCAGCTGAATGAAGGATTTGTATAGCCAACCCCAGACGTACATTTAGGCCTATATGGGCCTCGACAGTGGAGGTCTAGCTATATCCCTCTAGGTACAGTGAGCAAGGGCTCCACGTCTGGTTGATAATTAATCTTTAACCAAAGTGAGATTATAGGATAAATAAAAAGAAGAAATGACTGAGGCGCATCATGGTGTAACAAGCAAATAACCACATGAAATATTGATAAGGAAACAAATGCACTCACATTTTTCTAAGCACAACTGTGCAAAACAAGCAGTCTGGGATGTCAGAGTCTCCCTGGCAGCTCCCCTCCTATTACCTGAGAGCTCAGCCACGCTATCAGTGCAGAGGCCAGAAGAGAGAGAGTACATTAAGGAAACATCACTGCCCCACTTTGAACCGCCATAGGGCCATCATGTTTATTCCTTCTTAGGGCCTTATTCTCTAAAGCTCTGCATTATCGGAAATGATTTTCCAGCACTGTGAGATTCTCTCAGAAGATTCTAAAAAGGCAAAATTTTGCTGTATCTCTCCAGGGGGCGTTCCCTGCATTTCTGGATGTGAAGGAGAGACAAGCATAGTACATCGTTCTGCATGGCATGAAAGGTTTGATGCTTTGTATTTTGAATGAAATGCATTTATGCTTTTTTTTTATACTGCAGTGCATTTAGGATTGTGATTTCTAATTGTGCTTTGAATGCTTCGGTGTAACTTTAACAAATTATACTCTGTCTAACCATTATGGTGCATATTTCACAAACTGCATTACACTTTGACAGGTTTATTTGACAGGGAAAAAATTAGTTTCAGAAAATGGGAGGGACGGGGAATTCTCTGTGTGTATCTGAAGCTCTCTCACAACTCATTATATTCTCTAAGCCTTTTACAACTGCATGTATGAATGATGTATCCTGGCAGCTATATGCAGGTGAAGTTTGTTCAAAGTTCACAATACACTTATTTAACTAACAGAAAAGCAATGTTACTAAACTAGAGGCAAATACAAGTTAAACTGTAGTGAAAGTATTTCAGTTTAATTTGTATTTGCTGGAAACTTAGGATTTATGTCAGTGCCAGGTGTTCCCCTCTGTATCTCATAGAGCTTTACTTTTTATGGGAGGCAGCTCTCATCTCTCTGGAACTTCTATGGTCTGCCCTTTTTTCAAGAATTAAAGGAACATGATCCCCAAATGTTGAATCACTTAAAAATTATTGAAAATATTTGTAAAAAGCTGAGTAGAAAATATCTTCTGAAAAAGGGAGATATTTTAACACAAAATGTTTCCAATAGCCACATCCCATTTTAAAAGGACTTTAGGCATTCAATCAGGATGCAGGCCCCAGGACGTGCATGGAAGCATGCATCTGGCATGTGCAGCATAGTCACATAATCACTTTATTTCCCCCCTAAGTTTAAGGAAGTTTGCTACTGTATGTAATCTTGTGAGATTTCAGTGTAATTCCATGAGATCACAGTAAAGCATAGAACTCAGCACTGATGATGCCAACTGCCTGATTTTTTTACCATGCAGAAGACAGTAAAAAGAGTAGCTCTGGATCACAAAGAACTTACTCTGTGTAAGGTGAGATTTTCTTGTCTGTTTTTACAGTTGTGCTGCATCACTTTTCAAGTGATTTAGCATATAGGTATTATGTAACTTTAAGTGCGCTAATTCTTCACTATTATTTCTCTTTAGGTTATAATTTTTTTGATAATCTGTCCCTTAAAGGGACACTCAGGTTTTATTACATTTTCATGATTCAGATACAGCATGTAATTTTAAAGAAATTTCCAATTTACTTCCATTAAAAAAAATGTGCACAGTCTTTTATATTTACACTTTTTTGAGTCACCAGCTCCTACTGAGCATGCGCAAGAACTAAGACTATACGTATATGCATTTATGATTGGCTGATTGCTATCACATGGTACAGGGGGAGTGGAAATATACATAACTTTGAAATGTGTTAGAAAAGAATCTACTACTCATTTGAAATTCAGAGTAAATGCTATTGTATTGTCTTGTTATCTTGCATTTGTTGATTATGCAAATCTATTGTGTTTACTGGTCCTTTAACAGTCTGGAGAAGAAAACTCGGAAATAGGCTCCCCCTGCTGACAAGACTCCTGCACTGCAGATAGATTGATAATGTGCTGAAGAAGCATTCTACTGAGAATGTCAGGAGGTAACAAAACTGGACAACCTGAACTGCTGCAAAACAAATGTGAATCTGAATAAAATAACTTAAAAATAATGAAAGCTATAAACTTCAGTCTACCAAACTGCATTAGATCAAGTCATAAGCTATCAGCATGCTAAGCTAATATATAACTGGTCAGTTAGATTACCTGCTGTTGATTGGCTCATGCAGTAAATAATCTTACCCTGACAACTAGAATCCTTATAGTTTTAACTCATTATGTGTGCTGTGCTCTCTCACTGACAGCACTACACACGGTAATATTAAAGAGAGAAGAAAAGGATTTGCGAATATGGCTAGGCAGTGAACTTAAAGGGACGTGAAACCCCAAATTTTTATTTCATTATTTAGACAGAGCATACCATTTTAAACAACTTTCCAATTTACTTCTATTGTTTAACCTTTTAACACCGTTATGCCGTTCTATTCCGTCATATTTACACTGGGCTTTAAAGCCGTTATGACAAAATAGAACGTCATAACAAACGGCTGTCCTGAAGCCTTCTGTGCTTCAAGGACTTGATCGCGGTCTTGAGGGCGTTCCTAGGGTTGTAGGGACGCCCCCCAGATGCGATCCAATAATTGAAATCTCGCGATCGTATGCACGATCGCGTAGTTTCAATTTGTCTACATCGGAACAGGTGTTCCGATGTAGGCACTTTAACCCTGTCACGAAAGGGTTAATTTGCTTCTTTCTCTTGTTATTCTTTGCTGAAAGGTTTATCTAGGTCAGCTCAGGAGCAGCAAAGAGGTTCTAGCTGCTGATTGGTGGCTGCATATATATACCGATTGTCATTGGCTCACACATGTGTTCAGTTAGAAACCAGTAGTGCAGTTCTGCTCCTTCAACAAATGATACTAAGAGAATTAAACAAATTAGATAATAGAAGTAAATTCGAAAATTGTTTAAAATTGTATTCTCTATCTGAATCATGAAATAATTTTTTGGGTCTTATGTCCCTTTAAGGAGCTAGGCAGTGAAACAGCAGTAGTGCTCATGAAAGGCTGCAACATAAATAAAAAGCATGTTTGAAACTCGGCAGTAAATAAAATGGCACTTATACATTTTGCCATATTAATTAATTGTCATACATTTTTCTGTTTATGCCCTCTCTCTCCTGCACTGCACTGTCTACGAGATGATTTGTGTTAGCTTGCTGATACCTCGAGTAGGTATAGCAGGCAGACTAAAAGATATTTAACTAATCTATATCTATATTAATTAGCCTGCTTACTTTTCCTACTCACGCTATCAGCAGTCTCACAATAATCAGCCCGATATACTTTTTCATTTATTATGATTTAGGCAGAGCCCATATTGCCTATATTGACAAGCCCACTGCCAGATTGAGAGTCACTTCTCTAAAAACAATCTGCTAGATTACGAGTCTTGCGTTAGCCTTAAAAAGCAGCGTTGAGAGTTCCCAACGCTGCTTTTTAACGCCCGCTGGTATTACGAGTCTGGCAGGTACAGGTGTACCGCTCACTTTTCTTCCGCGACTCGAGCATACCGCAAATCCCCTTACGTCAATTGCGTATCCTATCTTTTCAATGGGATTTGCCTAACGCAGGTATTACGAGTCTTGGAAGAAGTGAGCGGTAGACCCTCTCCTGTCAAGACTTCTACCGCATTTAAAAGTCAGTATTTAAGTTTTATTGGCTAACGCCGGAACATAAAACTCTTAACTAAAGTGCTAAAAAGTACACTAACACCCATAAACTACCTATTAACCCCTAAACCGAGGCCCCCCTCCACATCGGAAACACTTTAATAAATATATTAACCCCTAATCTGCTGACCGGACATCGCCGCCACTTTAATAAATATATTAACCCCTAAAACGCCACACTCCCGCCTCGCAACCACTAGTTAAATTTTATTAACCCCTAATCTGCCGTCCCTAACATCGCCGACACCTACCTACATTTATTAACCCCTAATGTGCCACCTCAACATCGCCGCTACTATATTAAAGGTATTAACCCCTAAACCTAAGTCTAAACCTAACCCTAACCCCCCCCCCCCAAATTTAAATATAATTTAAAATAATCTAAATAAAATTACTACAATTAAATAAATTAATCCTATTTAAAACTAAATACTTACCTATAAAATAAACCCTAAGCTAGCTACAATATAACTAATAGTTACATTGTAGCTAGCTTAGGGTTTATATTTATTTTACAGGCAACTTTGTAGTTAAAATAGTTAAAATAGTTAAAATAAATACAAATATATCTGTAAAATAAATCCTAACCTAAGTTACAATTACACCTAACACTACACTTTCATTAAATAAATTACCTAAACTACCACTAATTACAATTAAATTAAATAAACTAAAGTACGAAAAACAACAAACACTAAATTACAGAAAATAAAAAAATTATTAATTTTTTTTTAAACTAATTACACCTACTCGAATCCCCCTAATAAAATAAAAAAGCCTCCCAAAATAATAAAATTCCCTCCCCTATACTAAATTACAAATAGACCTTAAAAGGGCCTTTTGCGGGGGATTGCCCCAAAGTAATTAGCTCTTTCACCTGTAAAAAAAAATACAATACCCCCCCAACATTAAAACCCACCACCCACACACCCAACCCTACTCCAAAACCCACCCAATCACCCCTTAATAAAACCTAACACTAACCCCTTGAAGATCTCCCTACCTTGAGACGTCTTCACCCAGCCGGGCACAAGTGGACCTCCAGAGAGGCAGAAGTCTTCATCCGATCTGGGCAGAAGTGGTTCTCCAAGAGGCAGAAGTCTTCATCCAGGCGGCATCTTCTATCTTCATCCATCCGGAGCGGGTCCATCTTCAATCTAGCCGACGCGGAGCCATCCTCTTCAAACAAAGTCGAAGCGAAGAATGAAGGTTCCTTTAAATGACATCATCCAAGATGGCGTCCCTTGAATTCTGATTGGCTGATAGGATTCTATCAGCCATCGGAATTAAGGTAGGAAAAATCCTATTGGCTGATTGGATCAGCCAATTGGATTGAGCTCGCATTCTATTGGCTGATTGGAACAGCCAATAGAATGCGAGCTCAATCCTATTGGCTGATCCAATCAGTCAATAGGATTGAACTTCAATCCTATTGGCTGATCCAATCAGCCAATAGGATTTTTCCTACCTTAATTCCGATTGGCTGATAGAATCCTATCAGCCAATTGGAATTCAAGGGACGCCATCTTGGATGACGTCATTTAAAGGAACCTTCATCCTTTGCTTGGACTTCGTTTGAAGAGGATGGCTCCTCGTCGGCTGGATTGAAGATGGACCCGCTCCGCTCCGGATGGATGAAGATAGAAGATGCCGCCTGGATGAAGACTTCTGCCGCTTGGAGGACCTCTTCTACCCGGATCGGATGAAGACTTCTGCCCCTCTGGAGGTCCACTTGTGCCCAGCTGGGTGAAGATGTCTCAAGGTAGGGAGATCTTCAAGGGATTAGTGTTAGGTTTTATTAAGGGGGGATTGGGTGGGTTTTAGAGTAGGGTTGGGTGTGCGGGTGTGTTTATTGTATTTTTTTTACAGGTGAAAGGGCTGATTACTTTGGGGCAATGTCCTGCAAAAGGCCCTTTTAAGGGCTATTTGTAATTTAGTATAGGGTAGGGAATTTTATTATTTTGGGGGGCTTTTTTATTTTATTAGGGGGATTAGAGTAGGTGTAATTAGTTTAAAAAAATTGTAATTATTTTTTTATTTTCTGTAATTTAGTGTTTGTTGTTTTGCGTACTTTAGTTTATTTAATTTAATTGTAATTAATTGTAGGTAGTTTAGGTAATTTATTTAATGATAGTGTAGTGTTAGGTGTAATTGTAGCTTAGGTTAGGATTTATTTTACAGGTATATTTGTATTTATTTTAATTAGGTAGTTATTAAATAGTTATTAACTATTTAATAACTATTGTACCTAGTTAAAATAAATACAAAGTTGCCTGTAAAATAAATATAAACCCTAAGCTAGCTACAATGTAACTATTAGTTATATTGTAGCTAGCTTCGGGTTTATTTTACAGGTAAGTATTTAGTTTTAAATAGGATTAATTTATTTAATTATGGTAAATTTAAATTATATTTAAGTTAGGGGGGTGTTAGGGTTAGGGTTAGACTTAGGTTTAGGGGTTAATAAATTTATAATAGTGGCGGCGACGTTGGCGGCGGCAGATTAGGGGTTAATAAATTTAATATAGTTGCAGCGACATTGGGGGGGGCAGATTAGGGGGTTAATAATATAATGTAGGTTGCTGTGATGTCGGGGGCGGCAGATTAGGGGTTAATAAGTGTAAGATTAGGGGTGTTTAGACTCGGGGTTCATGTTAGGGTGTTAGGTGCAGACATAAAATTAATTTCCCCATAGGAAACAATGGGGCTGCGTTAAGAGCTGAACGCTGCTTTTTTGCAGGTGTTTTTTTTTCAGCCAGCTCAGCCCCATTGTTTCCTATGGGAAAATCGTGCACGAGCACGTTTAGCCAGCTCACCACTGATTTAAGCAATGCTGGTATTGAGGTGAGATGTGGAGCTAAATTTTGCTCTACGCTCACCTTTTTGCGGCTAACGCCAGGTTTAAAAAAACCTGTAATACCAGCGTTGTCTTAAGGGAGCGGTGGGAAAAAAAGGCTTGTTAGCACCGCACCCCTGTTACCGCAAAACTCGTAGTCTAGGCGTATGTGCTTGACATGTCCTTTAACATGACAGCAGTCTCAAGCAAATAGAGTCTTCACCCTTACCTAAATGTGCTACTGGAAATGACCATATATGACAATGTTTTCCAAGTACTCCAGGACCCAGTATCTCCCTCAGTCTGTTGAGGATGTGCACACAGTAGAGAAAAATTAAAAGCACCACTAACTGAATGATCCACATGTTTACAACACTGACATTGGAGATGGTTCCACAAGAAAAATATGTGTCCAGCAGGCGCATCTCAGTCCTTAAAGGGACAGTACACTGTAAAATTGTTTTTCCATAAATGTATTTTAACCCCTTAACGACCGACGACGTATGCCATACGTCCTCAAAAAAAAAGCACTTAACGACCGAGGACGTATGGCATACGTCGTCGGTTTAACAGAGCACTGGAAGCGATCGAAATCTCTTCCAGCTGCTCTAACTGTATTGCAGGCTTGCCTTGATGTCTAGGCATCCTGCAATACTGTTCCCGAGTGCCGGGACCGGATTGATCACTCCCCCACGAGTGATCACTTCCGGTTTCGCTCCACGTGGAGCCCGGCAGTGTTTCAGAGCATCGGAAGCGATCGGACACGCTTCCGATGCTCTGCTTGTGTGCTAAGTGCCTCGGTGGGTCGAGGCACTTAGTTGGTTATTAAATAAAAGTAATAATTTAAAAAAAAAAAAAACAGATAAATAAAAAAAAAATCCCAAATAGCCCCCCCCCTCCCCCTTCACTAGGCATCCAAGATGGCGATGCCCAGTGCATCATGGGGCCTCTGGGGGTGTCCCTAGCCTGCATCATCATAGGGGCAAGCTAGGGTCACCCAATCTGAGCCTCCCACCCTAAAAAAAATAATAATAATAAAATACCCCATTTGTCTGATCATGTCAATATTTGTAAATATTGACTATGATCAGTGTGGATCTCCCTCCCTCTCCTCACTTGCCATTTTGTTGGAGAGAGAGAGACCTGTATTTAGCAGAGAGAGAGATTTATTTCTTTTATTTGTTAAAAAATATAGAACCAAAGGCTCTTTTCAGAGCCATTAACCCCTAGCTTGCCAGTGATCACTATATATCACTGGCAGTAGCATAGGTGCACTTTTTTTTTTGCTGCATTTTGCTGTCTGTGCATTTTTTTAGGGGTTAATTTTGTTGTTGTAATTTTTTTAAAAACCCAAAGGCTCTTTTCAGAAACATTTAGTTAATTTAATTTAATTTTCAGAGCCATTAACCCCTAGCTTGCCAGTGATCGCTATAAATCACTGGCAGTTGCATAGCTGTACTTTTTTGCTGTCTGTGCATTTTTTTAGGGGTTAATTTTGTTGTTGTAATTTTTTAAAAACCCAAAGGCTCTTTTCAGAAACATTTAGTTAATTTAATTTAATTTTCAGAGCCATTAACCCCTAGCTTGCCAGTGATCGCTATAAATCACTGGCAGTAGCATAGCTGTACTTTTTTGCTAGTTAATTTAGTTAATTTAATTTAATTTTCAGAGCCATTAACCCCTAGCTTGCCAGTGATCACTATAAATCACTGGCAGTTGCATAGCTGTACTTTTTTGCTGTCTGTGCATTTTTTTAGGGGTTAATTTTGTTGTTGTAATTTTTTAAAAACCCAAAGGCTCTTTTCAGAAACATTTAGTTAATTTAATTTAATTTTCAGAGCCATTAACCCCTAGCTTGCCAGTGATCGCTATAAATCACTGGCAGTAGCATAGCTGTACTTTTTTGCTAGTTAATTTAGTTAATTCATTTAGTTAATTTAATTTTTTTTAGTAATTGTTTTCTGCGACAAATACAAAAATGTCACAGAAAAGATATAGTGCTGAGGAGGCGTATGCCATCCTTGCGTCAGAGTCAGATGCCTCTATTTCTGACTCAGACTCCAATTTTGACCCTGCCATGTGCTCAGATACATCACTAGATGCAGTCTCAACTGATAGTGATGTATCTGTGGCTGCTAGCCCCCCTGCTAGCCCCCCTGCCAGAAGGAGGCGTGTTGCTGCCATTGCTGCTGAAGAGTGGGTAACGCCTCATCTCCAGAGGCCAGATATCCCAACCTTCACAACAAATGCTGGCATAAATATAGATGTGGCAGGTTTTAGCCCCCAGCAGTTTCTGGAAGTGTTTCTGGGCGATGATATATTGGGGAACATTGTCGCCCAAACTAATTTATATGCCCATCAGTTCCGTGCTGCAAAGCCTGGAACATATTTGGCAAAGCAGCAATGGGCCCCCATCAATGTGCCAGAATTCAAAAAATTCTGGGCATTGACTATGCTGATGGACATTATAAAGAAACCCTCCATTCGCTCCTACTGGAGTAGTAGCCCCATCTGCTCTACCCCCATTTTCTCCCAGACTATGTCGAGGAAGAGGTATGAAATGATTCTGCATTTCATGCACTTCAGCGACAACAGCCTGTGCCCCCCTAGGGAGCATCCCCAATTTGACAGGCTGTATAAAATCCGCCCCCTGATAACCCACTTTTCTGCCAGATTTGCAGAGGCTTATACACCTGGAAGGAATATATGCGTTGATGAATCCCTAATGAAGTATAGGGGAAGGCTGGGATTCAAGCAGTATATTCCTTCCAAACGCTCCAGATATGGGGTAAAGGTGTATAAGCTCTGTGACAGCGAGACTGGGTATACTCAGGCCTTCCGGGTGTATGAGGGAAAGGATAGCCACCTTGACCCTCCAGGTTGCCCAGAACATATGGGAACCACTGGCAAGATTGTCTGGGACCTGATATTACCCCTAATGAACAAAGGGTATCACTTGTACTTAGACAATTTTTATACAAGTGTCCTTTTGTTCAAGCTACTGTATTGCTTTGATACAGTAGCTTGCGGTACAATTAAAAAGAACCGCGCAGGTTTCCCAGGACAACTTGTACGCACACGGCTACGAAGGGGGGAGACCTCAGCTCTGCGCCAAGAGGAGCTGTTGGCACTTAAGTACAGAGACAAGAAGGATGTATACCTTTTTACCACCATCCACACAGAGAGGACGGTGGCGGTTTCTGTACGTGGCAGAGCTGAGATCATAAGGAAGCCAGTGTGCATCAAGTCTTATAACCGGCATATGGGTGGGGTTGATCTGGCTGATCAGCTGCTGCAGCCCTACCTAATTATGCGGAAGACAAGGGCCTGGTACAAAAAGGTTGCAATTTACCTAATGCAGATTGCAACCCACAACGCTTTTTTGTTGTTCAAAAAAGCAAACCCCAGAGTTAAAAAAACTTTTTTACAGTTTCAGCTCCAGATTATTACTGGGATTTTGTACCATGATGCACCTGCTCCCCGGGCGGTGATGGGAGAGAGCAGAGTTGGGGCTACTCATTTTATTTTTAAAATCCCCCCTACTGCCGCAAAGCAGAAACCACAAAATAAATGCAGAGTCTGTACCAAGAGGGGGAAGAGAAGGGACACCATATATCACTGTCCTGATTGCCCTGGACAGCCTGCACTCTGCATTGGGGACTGCTTCAAGCGGTACCATACAATGGTCAATTTTTAAAAAAATAAATACATTTGGTGTTATATATATATATTATTTTTTTTGGTTATGTTTACTGTTAGATGGGGTTTTTTTTTTTTTTACTTTTACTGTGCCAGATTTTTACATTTCACTACTACTTTTTTCTAAAATTGGGCCTGTTTTTTTTTTTTTTAACCAAAACCCCTGTCAAACCTATGCATGGGGGACATAGGTGTTCTCAGGGTGCCTTGCAAAAAACAACCTGAAGTATGTTTTTGTAATAACTTACAACAGTCTCTCCTAAATCATAGTCAAAAAGCAATGTGTCTGTAAAAATGAAAATTGAAAAATTACCACCATACACTTTCTCCAATTTTTTGGGCTAAAACGGTTGCTTCAAAGGCATCAAAGAACACCATATACAATACCTTGGGGTGTCAACATTTCAAAAATATACACTTTCATGGCAATAAATAAAAGTGGGGTATGCGATAGGCCACAAACTAAAGATAGGCCTATCAGAAGAAATACTCTCATTGTTAATAACTAAAATCACAAGTCATAAATTTGTAACATAACCTTCCCAAAATCCTGGCAAACCTATGCATGGGGGGCATAGGTGTACTCAGGGTGCCTTGCAGAAAACAACCTGTAGTATTCTTTTGCAATAACTTACAACAGTCTCTCCTAAATCATAGTCAAAAAGCAATGTGTCTGTAAAAATTAAAATTGAAAAATAACCACCATACACTTTCTCCAATTTTTTGGGCTAAAACGGTTGCTTCAAAGGCATCAAAGCACACCATATACAATACCTTGGGGTGTCAACTTTTCAAATATATGCACATTCATGGAAAAAAAATAAATTGGGGTATGTTAAAAGACCCCCCAAAAAGACGATAGGCAAAGAAAATATGTTAAATGTGAAAAAAAATCACAAACGCATGTCAGACATTTGGCATTGCACCCCCCAAACAAGCCACAAAACCTATGCATAGGTGGTATCACTGAACTCAGGAGATGTTGGTGACCACATATTGGTGTCTTCTTTGGTAGTAACACATAACAGGAGCTGTGAATCCATGTCTAAAGTACAATGTATGTGAACAATAACACAAAAATATGAATGCCCAATAGTTTGACAAAGACTAGTGGTTAAATTAGTGCATGGAAAGTGTTAAAATACCTGCATTTGAAATACCCTAGGAAGTCTACTTTTCAAAAATATATGGTTTGATTGAGGTAAATTACATTGGCCGGCTTCAGAAATGTCTTAAATAGGACATGGGTGCATGGGATGTGAAAATTCAAAGTGGAAAAAATGTAATGGGCTTCCTAAAAATAAGGCCTTTTAGCCCCCAGAGAACCCAACACACCTATACATGGGTGGTATCACTGTACTCAGGAGAGGTTGTTGAACACATATTGAGGTGTTTTTTGGCAGTAACACATAACAGGAACTGAAAATCCATGCCTAAAGTACAATGTGTGAGAAAAATAACACAAAAAAATGACTACCCAAAAGTTTGACAAAGACTGGTGGTTGAATTAGTGCATGGAAAGTGTTAAAATATCAGCATTTGAAAAACCCTAGGGTGTCTACTTTTCAAAAATATATGGCTTGATGGGGGTAAATTCCATTGGCCAGCTTCAGAAATGTCCCAAATAGGACATGGGTGCATGATGACCGATGTGAAAATTCCAAGTTGAAAAACTGGAATGCGCTACCTAAAAATAAAGCCATTTAGCCCCCAGAGAACCCGACACACCTATACATAGGTGGTATCACTGTACTCAGGAGATGTTGTTGAACACATATTGAGGTGGTTTTTGGCAGTAACACATAACAGGAACTGAAAATCCATGCCTAAAGTACAATGTGTGTGAAAAATAACACAAAAAAATGACTACCCAAAGGTTTGACAAAGACTAGTGGTTGAATTAGTGCATGGAAAGTGTTAAAATACCAGCATTTGAAATACCCTAGGGTGTCTACTTTTCAAAAATATATGGTTTGATGGGGGTAAATTCCATTGGCCAGCTTCAGAAATGTCTCAAATAGGACATGGGTGCATGATGACCGATGTGAAAATTCCAAGTTGAAAAACTGGAATGCGCTACCTAAAAATAAGGCCATTTAGCCCCCAGAGAACCTGACACACCTATACATAGGTGGTATCACTGTACTCGGGAGATGTTGTTGAACACATATTGAGGTGGTTTTTGGCAGTAACACATAACAGGAACTGAAAATACATGCCTAAAGTACAATGTGTGTGAAAAATAACACAAAAAAATGACTACCCAAAAGTTTGACAAAGACTAGTGGTTGAATTAGTGCATGGAAAGTGTTAAAATACCAGCATTTGAAATACCCTAGGGTATCTACTTTTCAAAAATATATGGTTTGATGGGGGTAAATTCCATTGGCCAACTTCAGAAATGTCCCAAATAGGACATGGGTGCATGATGACCGATGTGAAAATTCCAAGTTGAAAAACTGGAATGCGCTACCTAAAAATAAGGCCATTTAGCCCCCAGAGAACCCGACACACCTATACATAGGTGGTATCACTGTACTCAGGAGATGTTGTTGAACACATATTGAGGTGGTTTTTGGCAGTAACATATAACAGGAACTGAAAATACATGCCTAAAGTACAATGTGTGTGAAAAATAACACAAAAAAATGACTACCCAAAAGTTTGACAAAGACTAGTGGTTGAATTAGTGCATGGAAAGTGTTAAAATACCAGCATTTGAAATACCCTAGGGTGTCTACTTTTCAAAAATATATGGTTTGATGGGGGTAAATTCCATTGGCCAGCTTCAGAAATGTCCCAAATAGGACATGGGTGCATGATGACCGATGTGAAAATTCCAAGTTGAAAAACTGGAATGCGCTACCTAAAAATAAGGCCATTTAGCCCCCAGAGAACCCGACACACCTATACATAGGTGGTATCACTGTACTCAGGAGATATTGTTGAACACATATAGAGGTGGTTTTTGGCAGTAACACATAACAGGAACTGAAAATACATGCCTAAAGTACAATGTGTGTGAAAAATAACACAAAAAAATGACTACCCAAAAGTTTGACAAAGACTAGTGGTTGAATTAGTGCATGGAAAGTGTTAAAATACCAGCATTTGAAATACCCTAGGGTGTCTACTTTTCAAAAATATATGATTTGATGGGGGTAAATTCCATTGGCCAGCTTCAGAAATGTCCCAAATAGGACATGGGTGCATGATGACCAATGTGAAAATTCCAAGTTGAAAAACTGGAATGCGCTACCTAAAAATAAGGCCATTTAGCCCCCAGAGAACCCGACACACCTATACATAGGTGGTATCACTGTACTCAGGAGATGTTGTTGAACACATATTGAGGTGTTTTTTGGCAGTAACACATAACAGGAACTGAAAATCCATACATAAAATACAATGTGTGTGAAAAATAACACAAAAAAATAACTACCCTAAAGTTTGACAAAGACTAGTGGTTGAATTAGTGCATGGAAAGTGTTAAAATACCAGCCCACAGAGAACCCGACACACCTATACATGGGTGGTATCACTGTACCCAGGAGATGCTACTGAAGACATATTAGGGTGTTATTTGGCAGTAACCCTTACCATTTTATCAGTAAATGTATTCTTAAATTGCTATTTGTCAAAAAATCTAATTATTTTTTTCCCCCCCAAAACTTTGGCATTTATTGGTGGTAAAATGGTTGCATGAAAAAAGTCAAAATACCCCAAGTTTAATACCTTAGGTTGTCTTCTTTTAAAAAATATATACATTTGAAGGGTTATTCAGGGATTCCTGACAGATATTGGTGTTACAATGTAACTATCGCCAATTTTGAAAAAACATGGTTTTGAAATAGCAAAGTGCTACTTGTACTTATTGCCCTATAACTTGCAAAAAAAGCAAAGAACATGTAAACATTGGGTATTTCTAAACTCAAGACAAAATTTAGAAACTGTTTAGCATTGGTATTTTATGGTGGTTGTAGATGTGTTAGAGATTTTGGGGCTCAAAGTTAGAAAAAGTGTGTTTTTTTTCATTTTTTCCTAATATTTTATAATTTTTTTATAGTAAATTATAAGATATGATGAAAATAATGGTATCTTTAGAAATTCCATTTAATGGCGAGAAAAACGGTATATAATATGTGTGGGTACAGTAAATGAGTAAGAGGAAAATAACAGTTAAACACAAACATCGCAGAAATGCAAAAATAGCCTTGGTCCCAGATGGTCAACAAATTGAAAAGTGGCCTGGTCACTAAGGGGTTAAATGACTTGTTATACCAACTGCAGAGTATAAAATATTTGAGAAATTGCATTTTCAGGTTAATTTGTGTATCTGAAGTAGCTGGTTTTGTGCGTTGAAACCACAGCCTATTACAATGGGTTGAGCTTCAGGTAATATCAGATCTCATTATGTTAACACTTGGTGAACACACACTTGCTTCCTTATCTTATATTTGTCTGGAACACCAAAGCTCAATACATAGAGAGAACAATGGAAAATTATCATTTCTTTCATGTAATTAGCAAGAGTCCATGAGCTAGTGACGTATGGGATATACATTCCTACCAGGAGGGGCAAAGTTTCCCAAACCTTAAAATGCCTATAAATACACCCCTCACCACACCCACAATTCAGTTTTACAAACTTTGCCTCCTATGGAGGTGGTGAAGTAAGTTTGTGCTAGATTCTACGTTGATATGCGCTCTGCAGCAGGTTGGAGCCCGGTTTTCCTCTCAGCGTGAAGTGAATGTCAGAGGGATGTGAGGAGAGTATTGCCTGTTTGAATTCAATGATCTCCTTCTACGGGGTCTATTTCATAGGTTCTCTGTTATCGGTCGTAGAGATTCATCTCTTACCTCCCTTTTCAGATCGACGATATACTCTTATATATATACCATTACCTCTGCTGATTTTCGTTTCAGTACTGGTTTGGCTTTCTACAAACATGTAGATGAGTGTCCTGGGGTAAGTAAGTCTTATTTTCTGTGACACTCTAAGCTATGGTTGGGCACTTTTTTAATAAAGTTCTAAATATATGTATTCAAACATTTATTTGCCTTGACTCAGGATGCTCAACATTCCTTATTTTCAGACAGTCAGTTTCATATTTGGGATAATGCACTTGAATCAAATATTTTTCTTACCTTAAAAATGTGACTTTTTTCCCTGTGGGCTGTTAGGCTCGCGGGGGCTGAAAATGCTTCATTTTATTGCGTCATTCTTGGCGCGGACTTTTTTGGCGCAAAAAATCTTTTCTGTTTCCGGCGTCATACGTGTCGCCGGAAGTTGCGTCATTTTTTGACGTTCTTTTGCGCCAAAAATGTCGGCGTTCCGGACGTGGCGTCATTTTTGGTGCCAAATAATGTGGGCGTCTTATTTGGCGCTAAAAAAATATGGGCGTCGCTTTTGTCTCCACATTATTTAAGTCTCATTTTTTTCTTTGCTTCTGGTTGCTAGAAGCTTGTTCCTTGGCATTTTTTTCCCATTCCTGAAACTGTCATTTAAGGAATTTGATCAATTTTGCTTTATATGTTGTTTTTTCTCTTACATATTGCAAGATGTCTCACGTTGCATCTGAGTCAGAAGATACTTCAGGAAAATCGCTGTCTGGTGCTGGAACTACCAAAGCTAAGTGTATCTGCTGTAAACTTTTGGTAGCTGTTCCTCCAGCTGTTGTTTGTATTAATTGTCATGACAAACTTGTTAATGCAGATAATATTTCCTTTAGTAATGTACCATTACCTGTTGCAGTTCCATCAACATCTAATGTTCAGAATGTTCCTGATAACATAAGAGATTTTGTTTCTGAATCCATCAAGAAGGCTATGTCTGTTATTCCTCCTTCTAGTAAACATAAAAAATCTTTTAAAGGGGGGGCGGAGCTTAGCCACGCAGGCGAATGGCTGTGTACTGAAAAGCTCCTGAATTCTTTGGCAGTACATAAACATAAAAATGGCATTTCCCTAACCTTTTTACCATAATTTATGAGGGACAACCTGGCTCAACATCCTGCCTGACAGAACTTCATCACTTTAGCCTACCCGCCTCGTTATATACTGTAAAAGTTGCGAGAGCGTCAGAGGATCGCATCTGGAACTGAGCTTGAGGCCTTTGACACCGGAGGTGCCGCAGCTCATATTGGCTACTGCCTCTCTACCCGGAGCTCTAGGATACCGCACAGACTTAGGAGAGGAGCGTGGAGAGGTCCATAGGCGGCCACAGCAGCTAGGTGAGGAATTTACACCACCATTTGCACCAGCCACGTGACCGCACTACACAAGATCCGCCGCTCACGGCATATACATAGGCCCAGGCTCAGACCTCAAATTACCTGCGCGCGAGGATCGCGCTCCTTGAGCTGCTCTTATATCCAGCTAAGACCCACCCTACCCGCACTGATGCCTTCGTAGAAGTCAGAGTTGAAGTGTTTTTCCTGGCCTCCACCCTGACAGTGCACGGGTGGGGCGGCGGCCTCGCCAGCAAACTTCACTATCACCCAAAATTAGCACCGCAGTCACTCCTCACTAAGCATAGACCCAGCATAATCTGGGACCTGATAAAAGTTTAACATCCCCTTAACACAGGAGGTGAGAGAAGAGAGAGGTACTGGGAATCATTCAGGGAGACATAGGGTCTGGAACAAAAAGAAGAATAAAAATAAGGTGAAGGGACAAAACAAAAAGACACAAGAGAGACAAACAAAGTCATAACACAAATAAAAAGTGATAAAGACAACATAATAAAAATATCCCAGACAAAGGTACACAGCCCATTCATTGTACCAATAGCGCAGGCAGGCAGATAGATCCAGCAATTATACCCCTTCAGGCTGGGACTCACTCAGATATGCCTTGCAAGAAAAACATAAATAAAATTGAAAAAGGCGCACCAACTCGCACTTTGAGTGACTACCTAAAACAAGCTGATCATAACATCACGGAGGCCACAGGCAGCCTAGAATCCCCTCAGAGCACAACTCAGCCACTCCTGCAAACTGCAGACATGCAGGCGACACAGCATATTACAAAAGAGGACTTGCAACACCTCTCCTCCAAAGAGGACATTAGAAACGCAGTGAAAGAAATGCGAGACATGTTTAATGACCTCAAGAAAGACATCAACTCACTAGATACCAAATTGACACACTCTGAGACTAAACAAGCTGAAACCACTACGTCAGTCACGCAGATGCAATTGGAAATTCAGCAGCAGTCAGAAACCATACAAATTCTATCTGACAAATTAGAAGATTTGGACAATAGGGGCCGCCGCAATAATCTTAGATTCAGAGGTGTATCCGAAACAATACACCCTCCAGCAATCGAGGGTTACCTGCAAAGTCTGTTTCGTACACTTAAAAACACTCCATTGTCCCCTGACCTGCCATTGGAACGTGCCCACAGGGCATTGCGGGCCAGACCGCCTCCTAAAGCACCTCCTAGAGACATAATAGTACGCTTTTTAAATTTTAAAGACAAAGAGGAAATACTTCAATGTGCACGCACCAAGCAGCCAATCCAGCATGCAGGCGAGGTTTTACAGATTTTTTCTGACCTTTCACCAACCACCTTGCTAAAAAGAAGGGAATTGACCCCCATCACAGCGAGGCTAAGGGCTCACAAGATTCCATACCGCTGGGGCTTTCCTGTTTCAATAATCGCCACACGAAACAACAAAACAGTAATTCATCGCCCCGGATCAGATGTCCAAGCCTTCTTGGCCGGCCTTTCGGTGGAGGATGACACGCCTCCGCGGGGTGCTGACTTGGAGGCCTCCGCCTCGGCTCCCTGACGGAGTGGAGGGACTCAACTTTTGCCACCAGATGTGACGGATAGTCACAATATATGAAGCAGTCCACCCAGTATCCTTTTTGTGTTTTTGAACCGGGGGGAAACTGTCTCTCTCCACCTTGGGTCTTGTAGAACATAATGGCCTTTGACCTGACAGTATTCTCACGGACTTCCTAGGTCTGATCTGCATCTACCTTGGGTCTACTATACAAAAAAAAAAAAAACACATAAAAATGTCTTCACACATGTTGCTCCTGATGGGTGGTTGTTATTGTATGCATGCATGTGTCCGTTACCCGGGCCTTCGGCACGGGACACTTTAGGTTTCCATGTTGATGTTTAAAACTGTTTGTATTTTGTACTGTTAGGCACTCTCTTACCGAATATAATGCAACAAATTGCCATGTTCTCCATGTCCCTCCCTCCCCCCCTACCCTCTGCCCTATTTCCCTTTCCTCACCTTCTCCCTCCCCCCCCCTTTATCTCCCTCCCTCCTTCCCTCCCTTTCCTCTCTTCCTTCCCCCCCCCTCTCTTTCTTTCCTTCCCCTCTTTCTCCCTTCCCTCCCCGCTCCCCCCTTCCCCTCTTTTACTCACCCTTCTCCCGTCTCTCCCTTTCCCATTGTCCTCCTTGCTCCCCCTCCTTTTCCCCTCAAGCCAGACCTAAGACATTACCATAGTAGGAGATTTTACACATCCTGGATAAATTTCATAAAGTAACAAAGATTAGATTTTCCAAGGTAGTGCGCTCCCTTCTCTGTCTCTCCTCATGCTGGAGTGGTTTAACATGGCGATTTGCGTAGTCGCCGATATAGAGAAATTCTCGAATAAGGGATCTTTGCCCGTGTCCCCAGCAGAGGAGACTCTATGTGCACATGTTACTGTTTAAAAATGTTTGTGTTTTACATTGTTAGACTCTATCTTAATGAATATACTGTAACAAATAGCCTTGTTTTCACATATCCTCCCTTCTTTCTCGCTCTTCCCCCCCTCCCCTTCTCCCCACCTCCCTCCACCTCCCTTTCCCCTCCCCTTTCCTTCCCCTTCCCCCTCCACCTTACTTCTCCCCCTCCTTCCTCCCCTTCTCCTCCCTCCCCTCCCCTACCTCTCCTTCCCCTCCTCCACCCCCTTTCCTTCTGACTCCTCCCTCCCTCCATTTTTTCCTCTCCCCTCCCATTTGTCCTCCTTTTCCCCTCCTCCTTTACCCATGAAGGTTTGCCTAAGACAATACCAGGGCGCGGGATTCCTTACGCCCAGGAAATATTCCATGATGTAATAAAGATTGTACTTGCCAAAGGATTACTTTCCCTTCTCTACCTCTACTTCTGCTCGAGTAGCTTTTCTTAGCGTCTTGTGCAGTTGCTGTTTCCTTCTTTATAGAGGTCTTCTTTCCTTTATTCTTGAACGCTATTTACTTTTCTCTTCTGGTGCCTGAATAATCTAAAACTTTCAGGCAACTCCTCTATTTCTTCAATTTTCCCTCTTTTCTTTTTTCTTTTTTTTTTTTTTCCCTCTCCCCCCTTCCCTTTCCCCTCTCACAAAGATGACTCACACACAAAGCAGGTTCAACCTACATAGTCTTAATTTCACTACGATTAACGCAAAGGGCCTGAATGACCCGGGCAAGAGATCAATCGCACTTAGAGAACTCAGTAAATTGCATAGTCACATCATCTTTCTACAGGAGATTCATTTCCGTAGGGGCAGGGAGCCAAAGTGGAACCCCAGGCAGTATCCAACGGCAATATTTGCCTCTGGAGACACCAAAAAAGGCGGGGTCGGCATTCTTGTCCACCACTCCGTTCCATTAAAAATTTCACATACAGAGAAAGACCCTGAAGGCAGGTTCTAACTTCTCACAGGCACACTTTATGACCATCCTTTGACGTTAGCCACACTTTACGCACCAAACTCAGACCAACACCACTTTCTTAAAAAAATTTCAAAGCACTTACTGGATCTCGCCAGGGGCCCTGTTTTCTTTTCAGGAGATCTTAACGTCCCATTGGATGCAAGTGTAGATACTTCTACCGGTACATCCAGCATCTCCAGTAAACTTCTTAAATCAGTTAAGACAACCATTTCAGACTTACAACTACATGATGTTTGGAGATCACTTCACCCGACAAGTAGAGACTACACATACTTTTCACCACCGCACAACAAATACTCTCGCATAGATTACTTTCTCTTTGACTCAACCAGGTTAGATATGGTAACTAAGAGCACAATAGGTCCAATAACCTGGTCGGATCATGCCCATCTAACTTGTACTGTACAATGGCCAGACATACCACCTACAGTGTACGTATGGAAGCTGGACGAGTTTCTTCTGGAACATCCAGAGGTGAAAACGGATATCCAGAGAACTCTCCTGGATTACTTAACACATAATGACCCCTCACATACCTCAATCACGTCCTTTTGGGAGGCTCACAAATGCGTAGTCCGGGGCGAATTCCTCAAGCATAAGGCCCGCTTGACTAGAATACAAAACTCGAAACACAAACAGATCCTAGATAATATTATAAATCTAGAAACTGCACACAAGCGAGATCCAAGCGACAAGGAGGTATACAAATCCTTAGTGAGCGCCAAAGAACAGCTTAATAAACACCAATGCGAGGTCTTGCACCGTAAGATGCTGACAACAAAACAACAATACTATGAAGGGGGCAACAAACCTGGCAAGCTGTTAGCTAGAAGTATACGCAGGCAGCAATTGAAATCGCATATACACTATATACAGAACGCGGATGGCACAATACTGAGAGGTAGTAAACAAATAGCGAATTCCTTTCACGACTATTACACTAAGCTTTATAATATTTCTCGCACACAGGACGCCTCACAACAACCACATAACACAATGCATAGACAAACGCTAATAGATGACTATCTGACCTCAATGAACCTCCCCCATTTAGATGACGAGGATAGGGACTCCCTAGACACCCCAATTACTATTGAAGAACTCTCTCAAGCTATAAAAGACCTCCCTGGCGGGAAGAGCCCTGGCCCAGACGGGTTTACCCCCAGGTACTACAGGACTTTCCTGGAGATTTTGGGACCCTCCATGTTATCTCTTTTCAATTCACTTATGCGCGACCCGACGCTTGCCGGCTCGATGCTAGAGGCCCACGTAGCTGTTATACCCAAACCGGGAAAGCCCCCTACATCCCCCGCAAACTTTCGCCCAATCTCCTTGCTTAACTCGGACGTGAAAGTCTTCGCCAAGATATTGGCTAGACGCCTTAATAAATTCCTTCCAGCCTTAATTGACTCCGACCAGGTTGGCTTTATACCTGGTCGAGAGGCACGTGATAATACCAACAAAGTGATCCAGTTGATCAGTCATGCTCAAAATGAGGGTGTACCCCTGGTCCTCTTCTCGACCGACGCGGAGAAGGCCTTCGACCGGGTCGATTGGCTTTTTCTGCGTCGGGTCATGAGGGTAATGAACTTTGGCGAATCTTTCATAAATATGACTTTCGCTCTCTACTCAGCACCAAATGCCCGGATTCGGGTTAACGGCACGCTATCTGATACTTTTAATATTACGAATGGGACCAGGCAGGGGTGCCCTCTGTCCCCACTTCTTTTTGCGCTCTCTATTGAAGCGCTAGCATGCAGGATAAGAGGGAACCCAAGGATCACGGGACTGAGAGTGGGAGATATTGAAGTTAAGCAGGCCCTTTACGCGGACAATATCCTTTACACCCTCACTAACGCTGAGACCTCTGTCCCAGAGCTCCTGCGTGAATTAGAACAGTACGGGAGGTTTTCCAACTTCCATCTCAACTTAACTAAGTCTGAGATATTGAACATTAATGCTCCTACGGAGCTAATCCGGACGCTAGCGTCAAACCATGACATTACCATGGCTTCTTCTAAACTAAAATATCTTGGGATATATCTATCAGCCAACCCTGCCGATCTTTTCAAAAACAACTATCTACCACTGAAAAGGGAAATAACCAATGATCTATCATCCTGGAAAAATAAAATGCTGTCATGGCTGGGAAAGATTGGTTTAATTAAAATGAATATATTACCACGCATATTATATATTTTGCAAACAGTTCCTATCTCGCTGCAAAATGATTTTATAGCTCAGTTACAACGCTCCCTAGAACAGTTTATATGGCAAGGCACAAGACCTAGCGTTTCTAAGAAGACTCTATACCTCCCTCGAGATAGGGGCGGCCTGGGGTTCCCTGACTTGGCCAAATACAGGCGAGCAATATTACTGCAAAGACTGATTGAATGGGCACGAAACACACCGCAAAAACAGTGGGTCAGACTTGACGGTCAAATCTTCAAGCGACACAACATCGGCGCTATGGCGTGGGTGCCTGCATCGAGCCGCACTCGGCTCATACTTAACTATCACTTAACTCTCGCTACTTTTCAGGAGTGGGATAGATTACTAGCCACTAGCACCCATATATCTTCGATATACTCCCCAATGATTCCGATCATAGAAAACCCTGAACTCCCATATCATGCCTTGGGCACTCGACTGGGTTCTGATTACAGCCTACGCGACGGAATCTTGCATTTTGCGCTTGAGGCAGGGAGGCTTCGGTCACAGCACGATCTATCGGAACGGCACAGGGAACTCTTCCAGTCCTGGCTTAGATATCATCAGCTAGCACATTTCCTGCTGCACCACAGGTGTAGGGGCAGCTTTAGCAGAGATCTCACTCCATTTGAGGCTCTATGTGTGGACATTTCTCCGTCTAGACGGTTGATATCTAAAGTCTATAAACTTTTACTCCTGCCTCCAGACGCCCAACTACCAGCTTACACAACGGCTTGGCAGGGCGATCTCAATAATGCAATAGATGTAGAGGACTGGAACAGAGCGTTCATATTAACAAAGAGATCTTCTGTCTCGGCGGTCGTTCAGGAAATCCATCTTAAATTGTTGACTAGATGGTACTACACACCAGCGAGATTACACAAGCTATTTCCATCTGCGAGCCCCCTGTGCTGGAGGGGTTGCGGGGGCCATGGCACGCTCCTTCATATTTGGTGGGCATGCCCCAAGCTACAGAGCTTTTGGTCGGCTGTGCTCGAGACCATGTCACACAAGTTACAAACTCCTGTCCCGCGCACACCCGAGACAATGCTACTTCTTCACCTCCCCAAGACCAGGGATGGCCCCTCTAAGGCCTTAATGCTGATTATGCTTACAGGCGCCAAAAGGCTTATCCCTCGTAGATGGAAGTCCTTGCGGGTCCCTGCCCTTGCCGAGTGGCACTCCTCAGTGGAGGATTTGTTGATCTTGGAAAAACTGCATTACTTGAAAATTAAACAACTGGAAACCTATGTGATGATGTTAGCAATTTGGAACGGCACCGCACTCTAATGCCCATAGTTAAATAGGGTGGTGTTCACCTTACGAACATCCACCTATCTCAGATCAGAATATTATTATTATACCTCCCTTACCCAATACCCTTCCTCATCCCTCACCAAATATTTTTTTTTTTCTTCTCCCCCTTTAGCTGTGTACACCCTTCTTCTTTCACTCTTCTTTCTATCCTTTCTCTTTTCTGAATCCTCCTAAGCACAACACTTGTATTACAAGTTTATTAATGATTTGTATATTTCATACTCCTTGTATGATGTAAATCTGTTATAATTATAAAATTATCAAGCTTTTACAAACTGTTGGGAATTAAGGACTGATACAGACATTTTTGATTGTTGTTTATTTGAAGCGGGAACACCCACCTTACCTGCTGGGTGGAACCTCGTTTCGCTCGTAATTTATGTTTCTGAATCGATCTATGATATCAATAGATTGTCAGTGGGTCACTGTTTTGTTTTTTTTGTTTTTTTATATATGTTTTATTCTTTTTCTGGCTCAAAGACCTGCACTGTGTAATGAATGTCTTTACTCCTGTACCACTAATTAATATTCTTGATAAAGCTTGTTTGAAAAAAAAAAAAAAAAAAAAAAAAATCTTTTAAAACTTCTCTTTATACAGATGAATATTTAAATGAACATCATCATTCTGATTCTAATGACTCTTCTGGTTCAGAGGATTCTGTCTCAGAGGTTGATGCTGATAAATCTTCATATTTATTTAAAATGGAATTTATTCGTTCTTTACTTAAAGAAGTACTAATTGCTTTAGAAATTGAGGATTCTGGTCCTCTTGATACTAAATCTAAACGTTTAGATAAGGTCTTTAAATCTCCTGTGGTTATTCCAGAAGTTTTTCCTGTTCCTGGTGCTATTTCTGAAGTAATTTCCAGAGAATGGAATAATTTGGGTAATTCATTTACTCCTTCTAAACCTTTTAAGCAATTATATCCTGTGTCGTCTGACAGATTAGAATTTTGGGACAAAATCCCTAAAGTTGATGGGGCTATTTCTACCCTTGCTAAACATACTACTATTCCTACGTCAGATGGTACTTCGTTTAAGGATCCTTTAGATAGGAAAATTGAATACTTTCTAAGAAAAGCTTATCTGTGTTCAGGTAATCTTCTTAGACCTGCTATATCATTGGCTGATGTTGCTGCAGCTTCAACTTTTTGGTTGGAAACTTTAGCGCAACAAGTAACAGATCATGATTCTCATAATATTATTATTCTTCTTCAACATGCTAATAATTTTATCTGTGATGCCATTTTTGATATTATCAGAGTTGATGTCAGGTTTATGTCTCTAGCTATTTTAGCTAGAAGAGCTTTATGGCTTAAAACTTGGAATGCTGATATGTCTTCTAAATCGACTCTACTTTCCATTTCTTTCCAGGGTAACAAATTATTTGGTTCTCAGTTGGATTCTATTATCTCAACTGTTACTGGTGGGAAAGGAACTTTTTTACCACAGGATAAAAAATCTAAGGGTAAAAACAGGGCTAATAATCGTTTTTGTTCCTTTCGTTTCAACAAAGAACAAAAACCTGATCCTTCATCCTCAGGAGCAGTTTCAGTTTGGAAACCATCTCCAGTCTGGAATAAATCCAAACCTTCTAGAAAAGCAAAGCCAGCTTCTAAGTCCACATGAAGGTGCGGCCCTCATTCCAGCTCAGCTGGTAGGGGGCAGTTTACGTTTTTTCAAAGAAATTTGGATCAATTCTGTTCACAATCTTTGGATTCAGAACATTGTTTCAGAAGGGTACAGAATTGGTTTCAAGATAAGACCTCCTGCAAAGAGATTTTTTCTTTCCCGTGTCCCAGTAAATCCAGTGAAAGCTCAAGCATTTCTGAAATGTGTTTCAGATCTAGAGTTGGCTGGAGTAATTATGCCAGTTCCAGTTCTGGAACAGGGGCTGGGGTTTTATTCGAATCTCTTCATTGTACCAAAGAAGGAGAATTCCTTCAGACCAGTTCTGGATCTAAAAATATTGAATCATTATGTAAGGATACCAACGTTCAAAATGGTAACTGTAAGGACTATCTTGCCTTTTGTTCAGCAAGGGCATTATATGTCCACAATAGATTTACAGGATGCATATCTGCATATTCCGATTCATCCAGATCATTATCAGTTCCTGAGATTCTCTTTTCTGGACAAGCATTACCAGTTTGTGGCTCTGCCGTTTGGCCTAGCTACAGCTCCAAGAATTTTTACAAAGGTTCTCGGTGACCTTCTGTCTGTAATCAGAGAACAGGGTATTGTGGTATTTCCTTATTTGGACGATATCTTGGTACTTGCTCAGTCTTTACATTTAGCAGAATCTCATACGAATCGACTTGTGTTGTTTCTTCAAGATCATGGTTGGAGGATCAATTCACTAAAAAGTTCATTGATTCCTCAGACAAGGGTAACCTTTCTGGGTTTCCAGATAGATTCAGTGTCCATGACTCTGTCTTTGACAGACAAGAGACGTCTAAAATTGATTTCAGTTTGTCGAAACCTTCAGTCACAATCATTCCCTTCGGTAGCCTTATGCATGGAAATTCTAGGTCTTATGACTGCTGCATCGGATGCGATCCCCTTTGCTCGTTTTCACATGCGACCTCTTCAGCTCTGTATGCTGAATCAATGGTGCAGGGATTACACAAAGATATCTCAATTAATATCTTTAAAACCGATTGTACGACACTCTCTAACGTGGTGGACAGATCACCATCGTTTAATTCGGGGGGCTTCTTTTGTTCTTCCGACCTGGACTGTAATTTCAACAGATGCAAGTCTTACAGGTTGGGGAGCTGTGTGGGGATCTCTGACGGCACAAGGAGTTTGGGAATCTCAGGAGGTGAGATTACCGATCAATATTTTGGAACTCCGTGCAATTTTCAGAGCTCTTCAGTCTTGGCCTCTTCTGAAGAGAGAATCGTTCATTTGTTTTCAGACAGACAATGTCACAACTGTGGCATACATCAATCATCAAGGAGGGACTCACAGTCCTCTGGCTATGAAAGAAGTATCTCGAATTCTGGTTTGGGCGGAATCCAGCTCCTGTCTAATCTCTGCGGTTCATATCCCAGGTATAGACAATTGGGAAGCGGATTATCTCAGTCGCCAAACGTTGCATCCGGGCGAATGGTCTCTTCACCCAGAGGTATTTCTTCAGATTGTTCAAATGTGGGAGCTTCCAGAAATAGATCTGATGGCGTCTCATCTAAACAAGAAACTTCCCAGGTATCTGTCCAGATCCCGGGATCCTCAGGCGGAAGCAGTGGATGCATTATCACTTCCTTGGAAGTATCATCCTGCCTATATCTTTCCGCCTCTAGTTCTTCTTCCAAGAGTAATCTCTAAGATTCTGAAGGAATGCTCGTTCGTTCTGCTGGTAGCTCCGGCATGGCCTCACAGGTTTTGGTATGCGGATCTTGTCCGGATGGCCTCTTGCCATCCGTGGACTCTTCCGCTAAGACCAGACCTTCTGTCGCAAGGTCCTTTTTTCCATCAGGATCTCAAATCCTTAAATTTAAAGGTATGGAGATTGAACGCTTGATTCTTGGTCAAAGAGGTTTCTCTGACTCTGTGATTAATACTATGTTACAGGCTCGTAAATCTGTATCTAGAGAGATATATTATAGTAGACATGTGCGGTTCGTTTCGGATTAATTCGGAAATTCGGTAAATTCGGTAAATTCTGAGATTCGGATCGATTCGGATTTCCGAATTAAAATACTTCCGAATCTACCGAATGAATCCGAAATAGCTGCCGTATCTCCGAATAAATCCGAATTAGCTCGTTAAAATTCGGCATTTCCCCATAGGAAACAATGGGAGTTTAGGCTGAAAAAAAACTAACACCGCAGCCCCATTGTTTCCTATGGGGAAACACTAAGTCTGCACCTAACACCCTAACATGTACCCCGAGTCTCTAAACACCCCTAATCTAACACTTATTAACCCCTAATCTGCCGCCCCCGCTATCGCTGACACCTGCATTATTTTATTAACCCCTAATCTGCCGACCGAATATCGCCGCCACCTACATTATAACTATTAACCCCTAATCTGCTGTCCCTAACACCGCCGACCCCTACATTATAGTTATTAACCCCTAATCTGCCCCCCCAACGTCGCCGCAATCTAACTACAAGTATTAACCCCTAATCTGCCGACCCGATATCGCCGCCGCCTACATTATAGCTATTAACCCCTAATCTGCTGTCCCTAACACCGCCGACCCCTACATTATAGTTATTAACCCCTAATCTGCCCCCCCCAACGTCGCCGCAATCTAACTACAAGTATTAACCCCTAATCTGCCGACCCGATATCGCCGCCGCCTACATTATAGCTATTAACCCCTAATCTGCTGTCCCTAACACCGCCGACCCCTACATTATAGTTATTAACCCCTAATCTGCCCCCCCCCCAACGTCGCCACAATCTAACTACAAGTATTAACCCCTAATCTGCCGACCGCAAATCGCCGCAACTATAATAAACGTATTAACCCCTAAACCGCCGCACTCCCGCCTCGCAAACACTATAATACATTTTATTAACCCCTAATCTGCCCTCCCTAACATCGCTGCCACCTACCTACAATTATTAACCCCTAATCTCCCGCCCCCAACGTCGCCGCTACTATAATAAGGTTATTAACCCCTAAACCTAAGTCTAACCCTAACACTAACACCCCCTAACTTAAATATAATTTAAATAAAACGAAATAAATTTACTATAGTTAAATAAATGAATCCTATTTAAAACTAAAGACTTACCTGTAAAATAAACCCTAAGATAGCTGCAATATAACTAATAGTTACATTGTAGCTATTTTAGGATTTATTTTTATTTTACAGGCAACTTTGTATTTATTTTAACTAGGTACAATAGTTATTAAATAGTTAATAACTATTTAATAACTACCTAGCTAAAATAAATACAAATTTACCTGTAAAATAAATCCTAACCTAAGTTACAATTACACCTAACACTACACTATCATTTAATTAATTAAATAAATGACTCATATTTAAAACTAAATACTTACCTGTAAAATAAACCCTAATATAGCTGCAATATAACTAATAGTTACATTGTAGCTATTTTAGCATTTATATTTATTTTACAGGCAACTTTGTATTTATTTTAACTAGGTACAATAGCTATTAAATAGTTATTGACTAATTAATAGCTACCTAGTTAAAATAATTACAAAATTACCTGTAAAATAAATCCTAACCTAAGTTACAATAAAACCTAACACTACACTATCATTAAATAAATGAACTACAAGTACCTACAATTATCTACAATTAAATAAACTAAAGTACAAAACCCCCCCACTAAATTACAAAAAATAAAAAAACACTAAATTACAAAAAATAAAAAAATATTACAAGAATTTTAAACTAATTACACCTAATCTAAGCCCCCTAATAAAATAACAAAGCCCCCCAAAATAAAAAAAAATGCCCTACCCTATACTAAATTACAAAAGTTAACAGCTCTATTACCTTACCAGCCCTGAACAGGGCCCATTGCGGGGCATGCCCCAAAGAAAACAGCTCTTTTGCCTGTAAAAAAAAACACAATCCCCCCCCCCCACATTACAACCCACCACCCACATACCCCTACTCTAACCCAAACCCCCCTTAAATAAACCTAACACTACCCCCCTGAAGATCTCCCTACGTTGAGTCGTGTTCACCCAGCCGGGCTGAAGTCTTCATCCGATGGGGCAGAAGAGGACATCCAGACCGGCAGAAGTCTTCATCCAAGCGGGGCAAGAAGAGGTCTTCCATCCATCATACAAGTACCAAAATACAAACAAACACTAAATTACCAAAAATAATAAAATATTACAATAATTTTAAACTAATTACACCTAATCTAAGCCCCCTACTAGCTATTAATATAGCTTCAATATAACTAATAGTTACATTGTAGCTATTTTAGGATTTATATGTATTTTACAGGCAACTTTGTATTTATTTTAACTAGGTACAATAGTTATTAAATAGTTAATAACTATTTAATAACTACCTAGCTAAAATAAATACAAATTTACTTGTAAAATAAATCATAACCTAAGTTACAATTACACCTAACACTACACTATCATTAAATTAACTAAATAAATGAATCCTATATAAAACTAAAGACTTACCTGTAAAATAAACCCTAATATAGCTGCAATATAACTAATAGTTACATTGTAGCTATTTTAGCATTTATATTTATTGTACAGGCAACTTTGTATTCATTTTAACTAGGTTCAATAGCTATTAAATAGATATTGACTATTTAATAGCTACCTAGATAAAATAATTACAAAATTACCTGTAAAATAAATCCTAACCTAAGTTACAATTAAACCTAACACTACACTATCATTAAATAAATTAACTACAAGTACCTACAATTAAATACAATTAAAAAAACTAAACTAAAGTACAAAACCCCCCCCACTAAATTACAAAAAATAAAAAAATATTACAAGAATTTTAAACTAATTACACCTAATCTAAGCCCCCTAATAAAATAACAAAGCCCCCCAAAATAAAAAAAAAATGCCCTACCCTATACTAAATTACAAAAGTTAACAGCTCTATTACCTTACCAGCCCTGAACAGGGCCCTTTGCGGGGCATGCCCCAAAGAAAACAGCTCTTTTGCCTGTAAAAAAAAAACACAATCCCCCCCCCCACATTACAACCCACCACCCACATACCCCTACTCTAACCCAAACCCCCCTTAAATAAACCTAACACTACCCCCCTGAAGATCTCCCTACCTTGAGTCGTGTTCACCCAGCCGGGCCGAAGTCTTCATCCGATGGGGCAGAAGAGGACATCCAGACCGGCAGAAGTCTTCATCCAAGCGGGGCAAGAAGAGGTCTTCCATCCATCAGAAAAGTACAAAAAAACAAACAAACACTAAATTAGCAAAAATAATAAAATATTACAATAATTTTAAACTAATTACACCTAATCTAAGCCCCCTACTAGCTATTAATATAGCTACAATATAACTAATAGTTACATTGTAGCTATTTTAGGATTTATATTTATTTTACAGGCAACTTTGTATTTATTTTAACTAGGCACAATAGCTATTAAATAGATATTTACTGTTTAATAGCTACCTAGTTAAAATAATTACAAAATTACCTGTAAAATAAATCCTAACCTAAGTTACTATTAAACCTAACACTACACTATCATTAAATAAATTAACTACAAGTACCTACAATTAAATACAATGAAATAAACTAAACTAAAGTACAAAAAAAAACAAACACTAAATTACAAAAAAATTTTAAACTAATTACACCTAATCTAAGCCCCCTAATAAAATAACAAAGCCCCCCAAAATAAAAAAATGCCCTACCCTATACTAAATTACAAAAGTAATCAGCTCTATTACCTTACCAGCCCTTAAAAGGGCCTTTTGCGGGGGCATGCCCCAAAGAAAACAGCTCTTTTGCCTGTAAAAAAAAACACAATACCCCCCCCCCCACATTACAACCCACCACCCACATACCCCTACTCTAACCCAAACCCCCCTTAAATAAACCTAACACTTGCCCCCTGAAGATCTCTCTACCGTGTCTTCACCCAGCGGGCTGAAGTCTTCATCCGATCGGGCAGAAGAGGACATCCAGACCGGCAGAAGTCTTCATCCAAGCGGGGCAAGAAGAGGTCTTCCATCCATCATACAAGTACCAAAATACAAACAAACACTAAATTACCAAAAATAATAAAATATTACAATAATTTTAAACTAATTACACCTAATCTAAGCCCCCTACTAGCTATTAATATAGCTTCAATATAACTAATAGTTACATTGTAGCTATTTTAGGATTTATATGTATTTTACAGGCAACTTTGTATTTATTTTAACTAGGTACAATAGTTATTAAATAGTTAATAACTATTTAATAACTACCTAGCTAAAATAAATACAAATTTACCTGTAAAATAAATCATAACCTAAGTTACAATTACACCTAACACTACACTATCATTAAATTAACTAAATAAATGAATCCTATATAAAACTAAAGACTTACCTGTAAAATAAACCCTAATATAGCTGCAATATAACTAATAGTTACATTGTAGCTATTTTAGCATTTATATTTATTGTACAGGCAACTTTGTATTCATTTTAACTAGGTTCAATAGCTATTAAATAGATATTGACTATTTAATAGCTACCTAGATAAAATAATTACAAAATTACCTGTAAAATAAATCCTAACCTAAGTTACAATTAAACCTAACACTACACTATCATTAAATAAATTAACTACTAGTACCTACAATTAAATACAATTAAAAAAACTAAACTAAAGTACAAAACCCCCCCCCACTAAATTACAAAAAATAAAAAAATATTACAAGAATTTTAAACTAATTACACCTAATCTAAGCCCCCTAATAAAATAACAAAGCCCCCCAAAATAAAAAAAAAATGCCCTACCCTATACTAAATTACAAAAGTTAACAGCTCTATTACCTTACCAGCCCTGAACAGGGCCCTGTGCGGGGCATGCCCCAAAGAAAACAGCTCTTTTGCCTGTAAAAAAAAAACACAATCCCCCCCCCCACATTACAACCCACCACCCACATACCCCTACTCTAACCCAAACCCCCCTTAAATAAACCTAACACTACCCCCCTGAAGATCTCCCTACCTTGAGTCGTGTTCACCCAGCCGGGCCGAAGTCTTCATCCGATGGGGCAGAAGAGGACATCCAGACCGGCAGAAGTCTTCATCCAAGCGGGGCAAGAAGAGGTCTTCCATCCATCAGAAAAGTACAAAAAAACAAACAAACACTAAATTAGCAAAAATAATAAAATATTACAATAATTTTAAACTAATTACACCTAATCTAAGCCCCCTACTAGCTATTAATATAGCTACAATATAACTAATAGTTACATTGTAGCTATTTTAGGATTTATATTTATTTTACAGGCAACTTTGTATTTATTTTAACTAGGTATAATAGCTATTAAATAGTTAATAACTATTTAATAACTACCTAGCTAAAATAAATACAAATTTACCTGTAAAATAAACCCTAACCTAAGTTACAATTACACCTAACACTACACTGTCATTAAATTAACTAAATAAATTAATCCTATATAAAACTAAATACTTACCTGTAAAATAAACCCTAATATAGCTACAATATAACTAATAGTTACATTGTAGCTATTTTAGCATTTATATTTATTTTACAGGCAACTTTGTATTTATTTTAACTAGGCACAATAGCTATTAAATAGATATTTACTGTTTAATAGCTACCTAGTTAAAATAATTACAAAATTACCTGTAAAATAAATCCTAACCTAAGTTACTATTAAACCTAACACTACACTATCATTAAATAAATTAACTACAAGTACCTACAATTAAATACAATGAAATAAACTAAACTAAAGTACAAAAAAAACAAACACTAAATTACAAAAAAATTTTAAACTAATTACACCTAATCTAAGCCCCCTAATAAAATAACAAAGCCCCCCAAAATAAAAAAATGCCCTACCCTATACTAAATTACAAAAGTAATCAGCTCTATTACCTTACCAGCCCTTAAAAGGGCCTTTTGCGGGGGCATGCCCCAAAGAAAACAGCTCTTTTGCCTGTAAAAAAAAACACAATACCCCCCCCCACATTACAACCCACCACCCACATACCCCTACTCTAACCCAAACCCCCCTTAAATAAACCTAACACTTGCCCCCTGAAGATCTCTCTACCGTGTCTTCACCCAGCGGGCCGAAGTCTTCATCCGATCGGGCAGAAGAGGACATCCAGACCGGCAGAAGTCTTCATCCAAGCGGGGCAAGAAGAGGTCTTCCATCCATCAGAAGTCTTGATCCAGGCGGCATCTTCTCTGTTCATCCATCGGGAGCGGAGCGGCAGCATCCTGAAGACATCCCACGCAGAGCATCCTCTTCTTTCTTGATCCGACGACTAGGTGACTGTACCTTTAAGTGACGTCATCCAAGATGGCGTCCCTTGAATTCCGATTGGCTGATAGGATTCTATCAGCCAATCGGAATTAAGGTAGGAAAAATCTGATTGGCTGATTCAATCAGCCAATCAGATTCAAGTTCAATCCGATTGGCTGATGGAATCAGCCAATCAGATTGACCTCGCATTCTATTGGCTGTTCCGATCAGCCAATAGAATGCGAGCTCAATCTGATTGGCTGATTGGATCAGCCAATCGGATTGAACTTGAATCTGATTGGCTGATTGAATCAGCCAATCAGATTTTTCCTACCTTAATTCCGATTGGCTGATAGAATCCTATCAGCCAATCGGAATTCAAGGGACGCCATCTTGGATGACGTCACTTAAAGGTACAGTCACCTAGTCGTCGGATCAAGAAAGAAGAGGATGCTCTGCGTGGGATGTCTTCAGGATGCTGCCGCTCCGCTCCCGATGGATGAACAGAGAAGATGCCGCCTGGATCAAGACTTCTGATGGATGGAAGACCTCTTCTTGCCCCGCTTGGATGAAGACTTCTGCCGGTCTGGATGTCCTCTTCTGCCCGATCGGATGAAGACTTCGGCCCGCTGGGTGAAGACACGGTAGAGAGATCTTCAGGGGGGTAGTGTTAGGTTTATTTAAGGGGGGTTTGGGTTAGAGTAGGGGTATGTGGGTGGTGGGTTGTAATGTGGGGGGGGTATTGTGTGTTTTTTTACAGGCAAAAGAGCTGTTTTCTTTGGGGCATGCCCCGCAAAAGGCCCTGTTCAGGGCTGGTAAGGTAATAGAGCTGATTACTTTTGTAATTTAGTATAGGGTAGGGCATTTTTTTTATTTTGGGGGGCTTTGTTATTTTATTAGGGGGCTTAGATTAGGTGTAATTAGTTTAAAATTCTTGTAATTTTTTTTATTTTTTGTAATTTAGTGTTTGTTTTTTTTGTACTTTAGTTTAGTTTATTTCATTGTATTTAATTGTAGGTACTTGTAGTTAATTTATTTAATGATAGTGTAGTGTTAGGTTTAATAGTAACTTAGGTTAGGATTTATTTTACAGGTAATTTTGTAATTATTTTAACTAGGTAGCTATTAAACAGTAAATATCTATTTAATAGCTATTGAACCTAGTTAAAATAAATACAAAGTTGCCTGTAAAATAAATATAAATGCTAAAATAGCTACAATGTAACTATTAGTTATATTGTAGCTATATTAGGGTTTATTTTACAGGTAAGTATTTAGTTTTATATAGGATTAATTTATTTAGTTAATTTAATGACAGTGTAGTGTTAGGTTTAATTGTAACTTAGGTTAGGATTTATTTTACAGGTAATTTTGTAATTATTTTAACTAGGTAGCTATTAAATAGTCAATATCTATTTAATAGCTATTGAACCTAGTTAAAATAAATACAAAGTTGCCTGTACAATAAATATAAATGCTAAAATAGCTACAATGTAACTATTAGTTATATTGCAGCTATATTAGGGTTTATTTTACAGGTAAGTCTTTAGTTTTATATAGGATTCATTTATTTAGTTAATTTAATGATAGTGTAGTGTTAGGTGTAATTGTAACTTAGGTTATGATTTATTTTACAGGTAAATTTGTATTTATTTTAGCTAGGTAGTTATTAAATAGTTAATAACTATTTAATAGCTATTGTACCTAGTTAAAATAAATACAAAGTTGCCTGTAAAATAAATATAAATCCTAAAATAGCTACAATGTAACTATTAGTTATATTGAAGCTATATTAATAGCTAGTCGGGGGCTTAGATTAGGTGTAATTAGTTTAAAATTATTGTAATATTTTATTATTTTTGGTAATTTAGTGTTTGTTTGTATTTTGGTACTTGTATGATGGATGGAAGACCTCTTCTTGCCCCGCTTGGATGAAGACTTCTGCCGGTCTGGATGTCCTCTTCTGCCCCATCGGATGAAGACTTCGGCCCGGCTGGGTGAACACGACTCAAGGTAGGGAGATCTTCAGGGGGGTAGTGTTAGGTTTATTTAAGGGGGGTTTGGGTTAGAGTAGGGGTATGTGGGTGGTGGGTTGTAATGTGGGGGGGGGATTGTGTGTTTTTTTTACAGGCAAAAGAGCTGTTTTCTTTGGGGCATGCCCCGCAAAGGGCCCTGTTCAGGGCTGGTAAGGTAATAGAGCTGTTAACTTTTGTAATTTAGTATAGGGTAGGGCATTTTTTTTATTTTGGGGGGCTTTGTTATTTTATTAGGGGGCTTAGATTAGGTGTAATTAGTTTAAAATTCTTGTAATTTTTTTTATTTTTTGTAATTTAGTGTTTGTTTTTGTAATTTAGTGGGGGGTTTTTGTACTTTAGTTTATTTAATTGTAGATAATTGTAGGTACTTGTAGTTAATTTATTTAATGACAGTGTAGTGTTAGGTTTAATTGTAACTTAGGTTAGGATTTATTTTACAGGTAATTTTGTAATTATTTTAACTAGGTAGCTATTAATTAGTCAATAACTATTTAATAGCTTTTGTACCTAGTTAAAATAAATACAAAGTTGCCTGTAAAATAAATATAAATGCTAAAATAGCTACAATGTAACTATTAGTTATATTGCAGCTATCTTAGGGTTTATTTTACAGGTAAGTATTTTGTTTTAAATAGGATTCATTTATTTAGTTAATTTAATGATAGTGTAGTGTTAGGTGTAATTGTAACTTAGGTTAGGATTTATTTTACAGGTAAATTTGTATTTATTTTAGCTAGGTAGTTATTAAATAGTTATTAACTATTTAATAACTATTGTACCTAGTTAAAATAAATACAAAGTTGCCTGTAAAATAAAAATAAATCCTAAAATAGCTACAATGTAACTATTAGTTATATTGTAGCTATATTAGGGTTTATTTTACAGGTAAGTATTTAGCTTTAAATAGGATTCATTTATTTAACTATAGTAAACTTATTTCATTTTATTTAAATTATATTTAAGTTAGGGGGTGTTAGGGTTAGACTTAGGTTTAGGGGTTAATAACCTTATTATAGTAGCGGCGACGTTGGGGGCGGGAGATTAGGGGTTAATAATTGTAGGTAGGTGGCGGCGATGTTATGGAGGGCAGATTAGGGGTCAATAAAATGTATTATAGTGTTTGCGAGGCGGGAGTGCGGCGGTTTAGGGGTTAATACATTTATTATAGTGGCGGCGATTTGCGGTCGGCAGATTAGGGGTTAATACTTGTAGTTAGATTGCGGCGACATTGGGGGGGGCAGATTAGGGGTTAATAACTATAATGTAGGGGTCGGCGGTGTTAGGGACAGCAGATTAGGGGTTAATAGCTATAATGTAGGCGGCGGCGATATCGGGTCGGCAGATTAGGGGTTAATACTTGTAGTTAGATTGCGGCGACGTTGGGGGGGGCAGATTAGGGGTTAATAACTATAATGTAGGGGTCAGCGGTGTTAGGGACAGCAGATTAGGGGTTAATAGCTATAATGTAGGCGGCGGCGATATCGGGTCGGCAGATTAGAGGTTAATACTTGTAGTTAGATTGCGGCAACGTTGGGGGGGCAGATTAGGGGTTAATAACTATAATGTAGGGGTCGGCGGTGTTAGGGACAGCAGATTAGGGGTTAATAGCTATAATGTAGGTTGCGGCGATATCCGATCGGCAGATTAGGGGTTAAATAATGTTATTATAGGGTTTGCGATGTGGGGGGGCCTCGGTTTAGTGGTTCATAGGTAGTTTATGGGTGTTAGTGACTTAGTGTACTAAAGGGTGTTAGTGTACTAAAAACATACCGAATTTCGGAACGGAATAGAACCGAATTCAGCCGAATCCGAATAAATCCGAAACGAATTTATTCGGATCCGAATAAATCCGAAACGAATTTATTCAAATTTTGCCGAATCCGATTCGATCCGAAACGAAATTCGAAAAGTCCGAATCGATCCGAACCGAAAACGAACCGAATTTTTTAGCCGTGCACATGTCTATATTATAGAGTCTGGAAGACTTATATTTCTTGGTGTCTTTCTCATCATTTTTCTTGGCATTCTTTTAGAATTCCGAGAATTTTACAGTTTCTTCAGGATGGTTTAGATAAAGGTTTATCCGCAAGTTTTTTGAAAGGACAAATCTCTGCTCTTTCTGTTCTTTTTCACAGAAAGATTGCTAATCTTCCTGATATTCATTGTTTTGTACAAGCTTTGGTTCGTATAAAACCTGTCATTAAGTCAATTTCTCCTCCTTGGAGTTTGAATTTGGTTCTGGGGGCTCTTCAAGCTCTTCCTTTTGAACCCATGCATTCATTGGACATTAAATTACTTTCTTGGAAAGTTTTGTTCCTTTTGGCGATCTCTTCTGCCAGAAGAGTCTCTGAATTATCCGCTCTTTCTTGTGAGTCTCCTTTTCTGATTTTTCATCAGGATAAGGCGGTGTTGCGAACTTCTTTTGAATTTTTACCTAAGGTTGTGAATTCCAACAACATTAGTAGAGAAATTGTGGTTCCCTCATTATGTCCTAATCCTAAGAATTCTAAGGAGAAATCGTTGCATTCTTTGGATGTTGTTAGAGCTTTGAAATATTATGTTGAAGCTACTAAGTCTTTCCGAAAGACTTCTAGTCTATTTGTTATCTTTTCCGGTTCTAGAAAAGGCCAGAAAGCTTCTGCCATTTCTTTGGCATCTTGGTTGAAATCTTTAATTCATCATGCCTATGTCGAGTCGGGTAAAACTCAGCCTCAAAGGATTACAGCTCATTCTACTAGGTCAGTTTCTACTTCCTGGGCGTTTAGGAATGAAGCTTCGGTTGACCAGATTTGCAAAGCAGCAACTTGGTCCTCTTTGCATACTTTTACTAAATTCTACCATTTTGATGTTTTTTCTTCTTCTGAAGCAGTTTTTGGTAGAAAAGTACTTCAGGCAGCGGTTTCAGTTTGAATCTTCTGTTTATGTTTTTCATTAAACTTTATTTTGGGTGTGGATTATTTTCAGCAGGAATTGGCTGTCTTTATTTTAACCCTCCCTCTCTAGTGACTCTTGCGTGGAAAGATCCACATCTTGGGTAGTCATTATCCCATACGTCACTAGCTCATGGACTCTTGCTAATTACATGAAAGAAAACATAATTTATGTAAGAACTTACCTGATAAATTCATTTCTTTCATATTAGCAAGAGTCCATGAGGCCCGCCCTTTTTTGTGGTGGTTATGATTTTTTTGTATAAAGCACAATTATTCCAATTCCTTATTTTATATGCTTTCGCACTTTTTTCTTATCACCCCACTTCTTGGCTATTCGTTAAACTGAATTGTGGGTGTGGTGAGGGGTGTATTTATAGGCATTTTAAGGTTTGGGAAACTTTGCCCCTCCTGGTAGGAATGTATATCCCATACGTCACTAGCTCATGGACTCTTGCTAATATGAAAGAAATGAATTTATCAGGTAAGTTCTTACATAAATTATGTTTTTATTACTTAACTATGATGCCCGCCACTGAGGGTGTAACTTCTTCTGCTGGCTGTGTTTACTTAGGCTTGTCAATAGCGTATACGCCAGTATCAAAACTTTCAGTATAGGTTGGGAAACCACAAGCTAAATCAGCTATTTCAAATGCTGAAATATGAGTAAAGGAGCTACTTGCAACCAATTTAATACACTCTAGCAGGTAAAAAGGATCATTGGGAATAATTTAAAGGGGAGAAAGTTTTTGGGTGAACTGTCCCTTTAAAACAGTTTGAATCTAATTAGCATGCAGTTTAATTTATTAGCAAACACCTGCTCTGCGACAGGGACCTGGGCACTTTGCATAATACACAGGGATGTAACGCATTGCTGTGCAATGCCTTGCAGCCTTTTATATCACCTGCATGCTCATATGTTTTAAATAGATTGCTATTGTCACTTGCAGTTATTCTTCATGAGCAACAAAGCACAACAAGCACAATATATCAGATACATCTCCAGCAGCCACTGCATGTCATATATGCAGATTCAGATGATTCACCACTTGCAGACTGGCTGAAACAACAGCAACAAACAATTATGTATGAGTGAATTGCACTCCCACTTTCGTTGCAAAATATATGCTTCATGAAAACATGACATCCACTCCATTGCTTTAACAGCCCACTCAAACCTTAATATGTCACATATAATTGATCAGCCCATCTGTAGACAGGCTAGACAAAAAAAATGGATATCTACTCATCCTGCCAACCCTACACAGGCTAAAATCCCTGAGACTGGCCGCTGACAATGTTTAAATCTGTAGAATTGCCACTGATGATTGACACATGTAGCTGTTGAATGAAAATGTACTATCTTGTGGAATTCCCTGCCTCGCTCCATAAGACTCTCCCCTAGTTTTAACAGCTTCAAGCACTCCCTAAAAACTATACTATTCAGGGATGCATACAACCAACACTAACCTTTCCTAATGCCATTGCTTTCCCCTTGAACCCCTTAGATTGTAAGCCTATGGGCCAAGCAGTTTACAGATCGCTTCATAAGAGCCGACTACAACAGTGAAACTCTCGGCAGGGCCCTCTACCCACTTGACCCCTACAAAAGCTATCCTGTACACCGACTATGTTTACAGCGCTGCGGAATCTGTTGGCGCTCTACAAATACCTGATAATAATAATAATAATAATAATAATACTATACACTTTTATATTTGGCAAGAAGCTACTAAATTCCAACCACAAACAGACCAAAGCCATACATGATCCCCTAGATAGGGGGTTTAGGGCTATATGGCATGAGATATATACATTCTGAAAGGTTTAAAAGGTAGAAAATGGAACAATTTGTACCTCCATCATCAGTTGATTCTGCTACATTTGGGTAAAGTAATTTTCCTGAGGAGACAGGTAGTGTTTATATGCACTATTTCCAGCTCACACACACTTCTAGACAGCTAGTATATTGTCTGTCTAAACCTGATCCTTGGGGGATAAAAAGAAAAAATTTATATATGTGAACTAATAAATTTGAAAATTGTGTCCTATATTGCACTTCACCTTTGAATCATATTAATGTGTTTATGTAAATATTATATTTTCTAAATATTTGTATCCAATTCAGTCAAAGTGTGGAACCTGCATAACAAGCTATGATAACACAAGATATTCTTTCATGATGTTATCTGTATGTTTAAGATGTTTATTTTGTAAGAACGTTTTAGGCAAAATGTAATGTTTTTTTTTATTTTAATACATATTTCTTTGTGATATATATTTAAAATGATGTGACAATCACAAAAAAATAAAACAATTATTTTGTTTAACCTGTTTGTTGTTTAATCAGAGATTATCTACTAATGTACACACCACCATTTCTTGTTATGAGAAGTAGAAATTCCACAATTTTCAGAGACACTTTCACTGAAATTGGGCAAATGCAAAAATTAATTATATTGCAAATTGTTTTAACATGAATAAGTAAATATTTTATATTAAAATCTCTCTCTGTTTGCTGTCACTTTAACATCTGTTACACAATTGAGGCTGTTAGGCAGTGGGGCCCATGAAGCTATCAATAATATGATACATATAACTGATACAGGTAATGTCAATCAAAGGTGTTTAGATGTACCTTGTAAGAACTCAACAAATTATTTTGTCTCAAACCTTGCAGTCCCCAGGAATCTTCCCACCCCACCAAGAGGATCTGGCTCCTCCTCCACAATCCTATCTGGTACTTCACCCAAAAGGCCATTGTTGTGCACAAGATTGTGCAGGCACCAACATACAATGAGTATCTCACTGACCTTTTGAGGGAAGTAGATAAAGATCTCACCGGATTGATCTAAACATCTGAACCGTAATTTTGTGCAACAAAGGTGCACTCAATCATGGTTCAGCACTTCCGCTAGACTAGGATTGTGGGTGATAAGCATGTGTAGCCAAGCCATGCACCCATATCCAGTGTTAACTAGGGGAAGGGACAAGCAATGTGAAGTTATATCATAAAGGGAGTGCTGGAGGCATTTGGTGGGCAGGAACAGATAGTCCACATACAGCACCTTGGATGCAAAGGACAACTGTTGAGTGATTCTTATCTCAAATTTGGGAGGAGTTAGCATCTGTGAGGGCATGGTCTGTCTGGGTGCCTATTCTGACTCGCCCCATGTGTTGGTGTGTGTGTCAGTCTCAGGCCCGTGGGAGGTGTCAGTGCCTGTCAAATTCAGACCCTGTGGAATGGGTTACTGTAATTTTTTGTGGGAGGAGTCAGTGTGGGACCCGTGGGAGGTATTGCTGTTTGCATGTCACTCAGTAGGCGGTATTTGCTATGTAAGTGCTATGGTTTCTAGATATGATTCTGTGTGAGGCAGTCACATTGTGTTGTGACCAGCAATGACTGCTATGCAGGGTATATGAGGAGGAGTCGCTAAGTATCAGGGTTCAAACTATGTCAGCTCAAGGAAGGATGGCACTGGGCCTTGGTGCTTCTGGCTGCAGGATGCACTCTGTGATTAGTTTCTTGTTACGCCGGGCTATTCTGGGGGAGCCCCTGTTGTGGGCGGATTTCCAGAGATGCGACGAATCGCAGCCTGTACTGCATGGACATACTCAGATACATTGGCTGCATCAATGCCATTAAGGTTTTAAATGGGAGAATGCGGGTGTCAGGTGGGAGCACACCATAGTTATATCCATATCATCCCACATACACTCAGGAACACCCCAAATATTGAGCTCATTCAACATAAACACAAAACACCCCAAAATATAGACCACACTCTTCTTACACACAGAACACCCTCACCTGTAGGGCTCATTCAACAGTACGTACAGATTACCATACTATAGAAGCAACTGTGAGTAGTACACTTTTTTTTATTTTTTTTGAGGGGGGTTCAGATTTATGTGCCCACAGGTGCCTGAGATGCAAGTTAGGCCCTATGGGCCTTGGATATATTTATATAAAGTAATCATATCACCTCTCAAGCCTTTTTTTTTTCTAAAGTAAACAGACCTCGTTTGGCTAACCTCTGTTCATAGTTTAAATCCTTCATTTCCCTTATTTGTTTTGTGGCCCTTCTCTGAACTTATATTAATGCAATGTCTCTTTTTAAAATTGTTCCCTAGAACTGCACTCTATACTCAAGGTCAGATCTTATTATGCCTCTTTTAATACATGCTAGTATCTTAGCCTAAGAAGCTGCCGCCTTGCATTGCACACTCATGTTTAGCATGATATCTATAAGTATGCCTAAATCCTTTTCTTTCTCTGTTTTAAGTCTAGTTCCATTTAAATAATAGGTAGCCTGCATATTTTTACTTCCAAAATGTAGAGCCTTACATTTACCAATATTAAAGCAAGTAGATCCTACACTGACCTAATCACTTTACACAATGCTGTATCATCTGAGTTGTTGCTATTTAAATAATATGATCCATTTACTACAACACAATGTTCCCTGTCTTTTATCCATATTTATCCACACGCTAACATCAATTATTCACAGTCCCTTAATTTTGTACAATGTAATCTCTCATGTGGCACTGTATCAAAAGCCTTTGCGACATCCAAGTAAACCATATTAACGGATTCACCTTTATCTATATTTTTGCTTACCTGCTCATAGAATATAATTAGATTTGTTTTTGACATTATGTATTACTCATAAACCCATGCTGATTAGAATTTATAATCTTATTTTCCAAATATACTATTAAATATCTATACAATAAATCCCAGCAAGCGAGTCTTAGATATCTAGTTCATCATCTGAAAAAAGGTTCTAAAATGTACATCCATTCGCATTCACACAAACCCTAAACACCATGCCAATCCGTTCAATTGAGCTGAGAAAATTCACACTGCATCAGATAGCAGAAAAAACAGAATTTATGTTTACCTGATAAATTACTTTCTCCAACGGTGTGTCCGGTCCACGGCGTCATCCTTACTTGTGGGATATTCTCCTCCCCAACAGGAAATGGCAAAGAGCCCAGCAAAGCTGGTCACATGATCCCTCCTAGGCTCCGCCTACCCCAGTCATTCGACCGACGTAAAGGAGGAATATTTGCATAGGAGAAACCATATGATAACGTGGTGACTGTAGTTAAAGAAAATAAATTATCAGACCTGATTAAAAAACCAGGGCGGGCCGTGGACCGGACACACCGTTGGAGAAAGTAATTTATCAGGTAAACATAAATTCTGTTTTCTCCAACATAGGTGTGTCCGGTCCACGGCGTCATCCTTACTTGTGGGAACCAATACCAAAGCTTTAGGACACGGATGAAGGGAGGGAGCAAATCAGGTCACCTAAATGGAAGGCACCACGGCTTGCAAAACCTTTCTCCCAAAAATAGCCTCAGAAGAAGCAAAAGTATCAAACTTGTAAAATTTGGTAAAAGTGTGCAGTGAAGACCAAGTCGCTGCCCGACATATCTGATCAACAGAAGCCTCGTTCTTGAAGGCCCATGTGGAAGCCACAGCCCTAGTGGAATGAGCTGTGATTCTTTCAGGAGGCTGCCGTCCGGCAGTCTCATAAGCCAATCTGATGATGCTTTTAATCCAAAAAGAGAGAGAGGTAGAAGTTGCTTTTTGACCTCTCCTTTTACCAGAGTAAACAACAAACAAGGAAGATGTTTGTCTAAAATCCTTTGTAGCATCTAAATAGAATTTTAGAGCGCGAACAACATCCAAATTGTGCAACAAACGTTCCTTCTTTGAAACTGGATTCGGACACAAAGAAGGCACGACTATCTCCTGGTTAATGTTTTTGTTAGAAACAACTTTCGGAAGAAAACCAGGTTTAGTACGTAAAACCACCTTATCTGCATGGAACACCAGATAAGGAGGAGAACACTGCAGAGCAGATAATTCTGAAACTCTTCTAGCAGAAGAAATTGCAACCAAAAACAAAACTTTCCAAGATAATAACTTAATATCAACGGAATGTAAGGGTTCAAACGGAACCCCCTGAAGAACTGAAAGAACTAAGTTGAGACTCCAAGGAGGAGTCAAAGGTTTGTAAACAGGCTTGATTCTAACCAGAGCCTGAACAAAGGCTTGAACATCTGGCACAGCTGCCAACTTTTTGTGAAGTAACACAGACAAGGCAGAAATCTGTCCCTTCAAGGAACTTGCAGATAATCCTTTCTCCAATCCTTCTTGAAGAAAGGATAGAATCTTAGGAATTTTTACCTTGTCCCAAGGGAATCCTTTAGATTCTCACCAACAGATATATTTTTTCCATATTTTGTGGTAAATTTTTCTGGTTACAGGCTTTCTGGCCTGAACAAGAGTATCAATAACAGAATCTGAGAACCCTCGCTTTGATAAGATCAAGCGTTCAATCTCCAAGCAGTCAGTTGGAGTGAGACCAGATTCGGATGTTCGAACGGACCTTGAACAAGAAGGTCTCGTCTCAAAGGTAGCTTCCATGGTGGAGCCAATGACATATTCACCAGATCTGCATACCAAGTCCTGCGTGGCCACGCAGGAGCTATCAAGATCACCGATGCCCTCTCCTGATTGATCCTGGCTACCAGCCTGGGGATGAGAGGAAACGGCGGGAATACATAAGCTAGTTTGAAGGTCCAAGGTGCTACTAGTGCATCTACTAGAGTCGCCTTGGGATCCCTGGATCTGGACCCGTAGCAAGGAACCTTGAAGTTCTGACGAGAGGCCATCAGATCCATGTCTGGAATGCCCCACAGTTGAGTAATTTGGGCAAAGATTTCCGGATGGAGTTCCCACTCCCCCGGATGTAATGTCTGACGACTCAGAAAATCCGCTTCCCAATTTTCCACTCCTGGGATGTGGATTGCAGACAGGTGGCAGGAGTGAGTCTCCGCCCATTGAATGATTTTGGTCACTTCTTCCATCGCCAGGGAACTCCTTGTTCCCCCCTGATGGTTGATGTACGCAACAGTCGTCATGTTGTCTGTTTGAAACCGTATGAACTTGGCCTTTGCAAGCTGAGGCCAAGCCTTGAGAGCATTGAGTATCGCTCTCAGTTCCAGAATATTTATCGGTAGAAGAGATTCTTCCCGAGACCAAAGACCCTGAGCTTTCAGGGGTCCCCAGACCGCGCCCCAGCCCATCAGACTGGTGTCGGTCGTGACAATGACCCACTCTGGCCTGCGGAAGTTCATCCCTTGTGACAGGTTGTCCAGGGACAGCCACCAACGGAGTGAATCTCTGGTCCTCTGATTTACTTGTATCGTCGGAGACAAGTCTGTATAGTCCCCATTCCACTGACTGAGCATGCACAGTTGTAATGGTCTTAGATGAATGCGCGCAAAAGGAACTATGTCCATTGCCGCTACCATCAAACCTATTACTTCCATGCACTGCGCTATGGAAGGAAGAGGAACGGAATGAAGTATTTGACAAGAGTTTAGAAGTTTTGTTTTTCTGGTCTCTGTCAGAAAAATCCTCATTTCTAAGGAGTCTATTATTGTTCCCAAGAAGGGAACCCTTGTTGACGGAGATAGAGAACTCTTTTCTACGTTCACTTTCCATCCGTGAGATCTGAGAAAGGCCAGGACTATGTCCGTGTGAGCCTTTGCTTGAGGAAGGGACGACGCTTGAATCAGAATGTCGTCCAAGTAAGGTACTACTGCAATGCCCCTTGGTCTTAGCACCGCTAGAAGGGACCCTAGTACCTTTGTGAAAATCCTTGGAGCAGTGGCTAATCCGAAAGGAAGTGCCACGAACTGGTAATGCTTGTCCAGGAATGCGAACCTTAGGAACCGATGATGTTCCTTGTGGATAGGAATATGTAGATACGCATCCTTTAAATCCACCGTGGTCATGAATTGACCTTCCTGGATGGAAGGAAGAATTGTTCGAATGGTTTCCATTTTGAACGATGGAACCTTGAGAAACTTGTTTAGGATCTTGAGATCTAAGATTGGTCTGAACGTTCCCTCTTTTTTGGGAACTACGAACAGATTGGAGTAGAACCCCATCCCTTGTTCCCCTAATGGAACAGGATGAATCACTCCCATTTTTAACAGGTCTTCTACACAATGTAAGAATGCCTGTTTTTTTATGTGGTCTGAAGACAATTAAGACCTGTGGAACCTCCCCCTTGGGGGAAGCCCTTTGAATTCCAGAAGATAACCTTGGGAGACTATTTCTAGTGCCCAAGGATCCAGAACATCTCTTGCCCAAGCCTGAGCGAAGAGAGAGAGTCTGCCCCCCACCAGATCCGGTCCCGGATCGGGGGCCAACAGTTCATGCTGTCTTGGTAGCAGTGGCAGGTTTCTTGGCCTGCTTTCCCTTGTTCCAGCCTTGCATTGGTCTCCAGACTGGCTTGGCTTGAGAAGTATTACCCTCTTGCTTAGAGGACGTAGCACTTGGGGCTGGTCCGTTTTTACGAAAGGGACGAAAATTAGGTTTATTTTTGGCCTTGAAAGACCTATCCTGAGGAAGGGCGTGGCCCTTACCCCCAGTGATATCAGAGATAATCTCTTTCAAGTCAGGGCCAAACAGCGTTTTCCCCTTGAAAGGAATGTTAAGCAATTTGTTCTTGGAAGACGCATCCGCTGACCAAGATTTCAACCAAAGCGCTCTGCGCGCCACAATAGCAAACCCAGAATTTTTCGCCGCTAACCTAGCCAATTGCAAAGTGGCGTCTAGGGTGAAAGAATTAGCCAATTTGAGAGCACGGATTCTGTCCATAATCTCCTCATAAGGAGGAGAATCACTAGTGATCGCCTTTTCTAGCTCATCGAACCAGAAACACGCGGCTGTAGTGACAGGAACAATGCATGAAATTGGTTGTAGAAGGTAACCTTGCTGAACAAACATCTTTTTAAGCAAACCTTCTAATTTTTTATCCATAGGATCTTTGAAAGCACAACTATCTTCTATGGGTATAGTGGTGCGTTTGTTTAAAGTAGAAACCGCCCCCTCGACCTTGGGGACTGTCTGCCATAAGTCCTTTCTGGGGTCGACCATAGGAAACAATTTTTTAAATATGGGGGGAGGGACGAAAGGTATACCGGGCCTTTCCCATTCTTTATTTACAATGTCCGCCACCCGCTTGGGTATAGGAAAAGCTTCTGGGGGCCCCGGGACCTCTAGGAACTTGTCCATTTTACATAGTTTCTCTGGGATGATCAAATTCTCACAATCATCCAGAGTGGATAACACCTCCTTAAGCAGAGCGCGGAGATGTTCCAACTTAAATTTAAATGTAATCACATCAGGTTCAGCTTGTTGAGAAATTTTCCCTGAATCTGAAATTTCTCCCTCAGACAAAACCTCCCTGGCCCCCTCAGACTGGTGTAGGGGCCCTTCAGAAACAATATCATCAGCGTCCTCATGCTCTTCAGTATTATCTAAAACAGAGCAGTCGCGCTTACGCTGATAAGTGGGCATTTTGGCTAAAATGTTTTTGATAGAATTATCCATTACAGCCGTTAATTGTTGCATAGTAAGGAGTATTGGCGCGCTAGATGTACTAGGGGCCTCCTGAGTGGGCAAGACTGGTGTAGACGAAGGAGGGGATGATGCAGTACCATGCTTACTCCCCTCACTTGAGGAATCATCTTGGGCATCATTTTCTCTAAATTTTGTGTCACATAAATCACATCTATTTAAATGAGAAGGAACCTTGGCTTCCCCACATTCAGAACACAGTCTATCTGGTAGTTCAGACATGTTAAACAGGCATAAACTTGATAACAAAGTACAAAAAACGTTTTAAAATAAAACCGTTACTGTCACTTTAAATTTTAAACTGAACACACTTTATTACTGCAATTGCGAAAAAGTATGAAGGAATTGTTCAAAATTCACCAAAATTTCACCACAGTGTCTTAAAGCCTTAAAAGTATTGCACACCAAATTTGGAAGCTTTAACCCTTAAAATAACGGAACCGGAGCCGTTTTTATCTTTAACCCCTTTACAGTCCCTGGTATCTGCCTTGCTGAGACCCAACCAAGCCCAAAGGGGGATACGATACCAAATGACGCCTTCAGAAAGTCTTTTCTATGTATCAGAGCTCCTCACACATGCGACTGCATGTCATGCTTCTCAAAAACAAGTGCGCAATACCGGCGCGAAAATGAGACTCTGCCTATGATAAGGGAAAGCCCCTAGAGAATAAGGTGTCCCAAACAGTGCCTGCCGATATTATTTTACAAAATACCCAGATTAAAATGATTCCTCAAGGCTAAATATGTTTATTATATGAATCGATTTAGCCCAGAAAATGTCTACAGTCTTAAAAAGCCCTTGTGAAGCCCTTATTTATTGTCTGTAATAAAAATGGCTTACCAGATCCCATAGGGAAAATGACAGCTTCCAGCATTACATCGTCTTGTTAGAATGTGTCATACCTCAAGCAGTAAAATTCTGCTCACTGTTCCCTCAAATGAAGTTAATTCCTCTCAACAGTCCTGTGTGGAACAGCCATCGATTTTAGTAACGGTTGCTAAAATCATTTTCCTCTTACAAACAGAAATCTTCATCTCTTTTCTGTTTCAGAGTAAATAGTACATACCAGCACTATTTTAAAATAACAAACTCTTGATTGAATAATAAAAACTACAGTTAAACACTAAAAAACTCTAAGCCATCTCCGTGGAGATGTTGCCTGTACAACGGCAAAGAGAATGACTGGGGTAGGCGGAGCCTAGGAGGGATCATGTGACCAGCTTTGTTGGGCTCTTTGCCATTTCCTGTTGGGGAGGAGAATATCCCACAAGTAAGGATGACGCCGTGGACCGGACACACCTATGTTGGAGAAATAATATATATGTTCATACTTCATCTAGTCACATAATATCACAGAAAATAAATATAAACATTTAATCTATTCACACTAAATGATACAAAATTCTACACCCCCCAGGCGTCCCAAGGGGGTGATGACCGGCACTACCTGCACCAAAAATAGAAAAAAGAAAAATAAATGAAAAAATGGTCTCTCAGCCTTAGCGGTGAAGATCTTGTGTATGTATGTGACTGTGTGTGTATTTATGCATGTGTTTGTGTATGTTTGTGGAACCAACAAATTACAGACCTTGTTACTACAGCATGGGGGGGGGGGCAGCGGGTAAACAGTGTCACTATACAGTACCACTATATACAGTATGGGGGGTGGAACATGTCACTGACTACTATGGTCACTTTATAAAGTACTGGGGTGGGTAGGGTCAGGCCAGCCATCTCACTGGCAGATTACAGACTGTGTCACTAACTTACTATATACAGTACTGGGGGGTTAAATAGTGTCACTATATATATACAGTAATAGGGGGTCAAACCATCTCACAGACTGTGGGCACAGGGTACCTCCTTTTGACATGTAATCTGATTCCCATTTTTTTCTGTGTTAAATGTAAAAAAAAAAAAAAAATGTATTAAATTCACCTTTTTTTGGAGGGGGAGGAGTGGTGGGGGGGCCCCTTCTTAGATTCTTGCACCTGGGCCCTGTGGTTTCTAGTTACGCCTCTGCTTGCGTGAATTACATAATATACTGTGTATATATGATAGTCCTTTATATATATGGATATAGGTTGCAATAATTGTTGTACTTTCACCTTTGTGAGAATTAAAATGCATTTAAGATATCTAAGACTCGCTTGCTGGGATTTATTGTATAGATATTTATTAGAGTAAGGGACCAGACTCTATCCCGTGCATGAGCATATTACATGCTAGTTTATTTTTTTATTTAGAAGGTAGTGCTGTCACGTGATATTATTATTGATACTTTTAAATATGTTCAACCTTATGAAGTACTATGTCTGAGGGTAATGAGTCTTGCAAAATTAAGAGTAGAAGTTTGGCTATGACAATAATAAATTCCCTTAAAACCCTTGGGTGTATTCCATCTGGGCCTGGAGTTGTACTTACCTTAGTATTAACCAGTTTTTCCTGATGTCATCTAGAGATAACGTAGTTATTGGTATGGGCCTCTGTGTTCTAGTTTGTTTCTATGTCTCTACCATTAGTTCCTTCTCTGTATATACTGAAGAAAAGACATGGTTTAGGACCCCAGCCTTCCCCGGGTCACTGTTAATCATGCTACCCTTTTCACATTTTAATGTACCTATATTTTCTTTCTTAGATTTTTTTTACCATTTACATACTTTAAAAAAACTTTTCAGGTTTGTTTTGGAATAGTTTGCAATTACTCGTTACTTTTTAATTGTGTCTAATCGAATCGCTCTTTTGCATGTTTTGTTAAATTCCTTATATATCTGGAATGATTAATCCATAAATTTTTTAGTTAAATAATTTCAATGCCCTAAATTTTTTTCCCTAATTTCTCTTAACACTTTTGTATTTAGCCACATTGTCTTGTATTTATTTTCTTTACTTTTATAACCATGTGGTATGTGTTGGAATGTATATTTATTTAGCAAAGTTTTAAATGTTCTCCATCTGTCCTCTTGTGTTTTTATTGGAGAATAATTTGTCCCAATTTATGCTGTTTAACGATTTCCTTAAAAGGGAAAGTCAAGTCAAAATTAAACTTTCATGATTCAGAAAGGGTATGCAATTTGAACAACTTTCCAATGTACTTTTACCATCAAATTTGCTTTGTTCTCTTGATATCCTTTGTTGAAGGCTAAACCTAGGTAGGCTCCTATGCTAATTTCTAAGCCCTTGAAGACCGCCTCTTATCTCAGTGCATCTTATTAACTTTTAACAGCTAAAAAGGGCTAGTTCATGTGTGCCATATAGATAACATTGTGCTCACTCCTGTGGAGATTTTTTATAAGTCAGCGCTGTTTGGCTAAAATGCAAGTCTGCCAAAAGAACTGAGATTAGAGGGCAGCCTGCAGAGGCTTACATACAAGGTAATCACAGAGGTAAAAGGTATATTAATATAACAGTGTTGGTTATGCAAAATTAGGAAATGGATAATAAAGGGATTATCTATCTTTTTAAACAATATAAAATGTCATGTAGACTGTCCCTTTAAATCATTGAATTCCTTTTTAAAATGAAAAGTTTTGTAATACTGCGTATAGAAAGTTATTTCAAAAGTGACCGTGCTATAATCACTTAGATATTATTTCTGTGTTATTTGATAGCAGTAAATCTTGCATAGCTTTATTTCTATTTGGTTCCTCTATTAATTGTGACATGAAGTTATTTTTTTAGTGTATCTAAAAATATACCCCCTTTATTTCTATTGCTAGTTTCATTGGCCCAATTTATTTTGGGGTAGTTAAAATCTCCCATAATTACAACCTTGGTAGTATCAGCCAGCAGCCTTTTTCGGATTTGTATTAGCAGTTGGGATCATCCATGCCACTAATATTGGGGGGGGGGGTCTTTTTTGGATCCCCCCCACCCACATTTTTCATTTTAACCCACAGTTTCTCTACATTATCACCTGTATCATCACAAATATATTCCCCTATTCTCCAGAATGCATATTCTGTAGTGGCAGCTTCGGCCTCCAATGTACATAGCACTATATCTCCACTGGTCAACCTGTGCAATGTGTAAGATCTCTCTGAGCCCCTCTAATGCAAAGCAACATCCCAAACCCCTAGTATGGTCAAGGTAGGCAGGGTGCAAAGCAATAGGAAGACAGGAATGTCAGTAAGTAGCGGAGGGATAAATGTAGTGTCCTCATATACAAGGTAAACTGTCATCCAGCCAAAACAATAAGGGTCAGCACACACAGCACTCTCCCCCACAGGCCTCTTCCCAGTCATCCTAGAATTGATGTTGAGATGCCACATTCTCAGGACATAACTATCAGAACCTCTCAGGTTGTATAGAGGTTTTCAGTAAATGAGTCATCCTCATCATGTAGCTCATCTGAGGTACCCTCTATTTCATTCTGTAGGGAATAAAACCGTGTCTGCTCCAACTTTACAGCTCTACTGTGTTTGAAACTCAAGTGTAGTGAGTAAAGAATTAAATATAGTATTGATGTCCTGCATGAGAAATTATTATGATAGGTTTCCAAAAGATAAGCAAGTTCCTTAAAGCACATCTCCATATTAAACCAAGGTTGCTTGCAGTAACCAACTTTGTATACAATAAAGAAGAGAGACTAACACTACTCACTTTATACCCGGACTACCTGTGTGTGTGGGGAGTTGAGGCTTTTCCCATGCAGGACCTGCCAAAGTCCACAATGGGTCTAGATTGGATCAGTTGGGAAATGGGGAAAAAAATGACATCTTCGAAATCAGTAGTCAGTGCAGAGTCAGAGAGTGTACACATCTAGGCTGGATAGAAATATCAATAATAAATGGTGGGATGTAATTTTCCTTTGCACCGCTGCCAGTATTGTGACCTAGACACACCACATGAATTCTTGTACTTTTATGTTTTGGACTTTGATTTTCCTTGAGCGCTAATTTATTTGTTTGTGTATGAGCTTCTATTGGTAGTCCACATAAGAGGAGGTATACAAAATATAATTATAGCTGACTAATTTTAACTCACCTCTAAATCATTTTTTTAAGAAGTAGTAGGGGTTAGGTTTGTGATTTGTCAAGGGTATGGCAAAATGTATCGTCTCCTGGATGGACAAAAAGCCTTGAACAAAAAAGGTATCAGAGTAGAAAGAAAAAGCAGCACTCGTGGGACACCGACTTATAATAAAAAGTCCAAACTTTATTCCATAAGTTTAAAAAAATCAGGTAGGATCAGGGAATTAACCCCTTACGCGTTTCGTGCTCCAACTGAGCACTTAGTCATAGGGATAGTTGCTTAGACCGGACATGGCCTATTTAAAGGCACAGTGTCCAATCAGGCAATTTACAGAAAGATTAAAAAACAATAATATAAAAACATGTTAACACAAAACATGATCATCTAACAATATGTATGCATGAAGTTGCCAAACACCAGATAATATGAATATGAAAATATGCAATTTGTTACCACATCATAATTCCGTTGTTTTCATATTGAAAAACCTACTATATCAAAGACATGAGAGATTTTAATACAATAATAATGACATTAGTGTGCCAAGGACACCCTAAATATGGAAAATCTTTGATTAATGCCTATAGCTAACCTAGTACGTTTGCACTATGTAAGTGCTGAAATAATTGACATTTTATTTAAAAAAAAATCAAAAGAGATTTTGTGTGATATATTACATAATGCTGAACATGGTTAGTAATGACATTTAAGATGTTTTTATTTGGATAGTAATGAATTGATCCATATGGCATGATATGATATGATGAAATATCTGTGATAGACTAATATCAGTCTATAAATAGACTCATATCCCACTCTTTATTTAAACCTTCAGGGGTAACAGTTCTTAATTTATATATCCAGAACATTTCTTGTTTGAGTAACATTTTATTCCTGTTTCCCCCTCTAGTTGGTGGATAAATTTTATCTATGACTTTGACTGTCATATTAAATTTATTTGTCATATGCATGCTGAAATGGTGCCGTGCAATTGCTGAATTTTTATTATACATCTTAGTGTCATAAATGTGTTCCCTCATACGAGATCTTAATTCTCTACTGGTCTGACCTGTGTATTGCATGTGACACAGATTACACTCTAATAAGTATACAACATAATGACTCCTACAATTTGCATAAAAGCCAATATTATAGCTTTCTTTAGTGACATTACTCGAGAAAGTTTCCCCTCTACCTATGATATCACATGTGGAACATGGACCAGTACCACATTTAAAAGTACCTTTCTTATGTAGCCATGTACCTGTTCTCTGTTTTTTGGAGGACACTAAGCTAGGTGATAATTTATTGGCTAAGGTGGGCGCCTTTCTGGGAACAAACTTGCACTTATCTATAATCCCACCTAATATCTCATCTTGTTGTAAAATATGTAAATTTTTCTTTAAAATACCACATACTTGGTTGTATTGGTTAGAGTATTCTGTTGAAAATACAACAGGGAGATCTTTGAAATCCCTGTTGTCTTTCTTTTGTTTCGTCAATAGGTCCTGTTGTGTGTTAGCACTAACTTGTTGGATGCTATTGTCCAAAAGTTTATTGTTGTACCCTCTTTTAATGAGCCTGTCTTTGAGCATTGCTGCCTGTTTCTCAAAGAGTTCATCAGAGTTTGTATTTCTTCTGACTCTCAAAAGCTGGGCCCTGGGTATTGACCTAATTAAATGTGGTGGATGGCAAGATCTCGCGTGCAAGATAGAGTTACCTGCGGTTGGCTTACGAAATGTATCTGTCACTATGCTCTCTGTGTCAATCATGCCTGTTAATGTAAGATCAAGAAAATTAACAGTGTTGCAGTTACTTTCACCAATGAATTTTAAATTTAAATTGTTATTATTCAAAAATTCTACAAATTCTGTCACATTTACAGATTCATCAATTATAAACAACAGATCATCTATATAACGCATGTATGCGACAGTGGATTTCATGTATGGATTTTCTTCACTAAAAATAACATTATTCTCCCACCAACCTACATACAGGTTGGCGAAAGAGGGCGCAAATTTTGCACCCATGGCGGTGCCACAAACCTGTAAATAAAATTCACTGTCAAACATGCAATAATTATGTTTCAAAAGGAATTCAATTATTTCACAGATTAATATCTTAGTTTCTTCTGAAAAATTGGTGTCTTGATCTAAGAAATACCTAATAGCTTTGACACCTAAAGGGTGTGGTATGCAAGAGTACAAGGATGCGACGTCCGCCACAATCCAACGATAACCAATTTTCCATTTTACCTTTTGTAAATTGTTGATCAAATGTGAGGAATCTCTTAGATAACTGTAAAGTGTAACTACAATTGGTTGCAATATTGAGTCTATCCACTCCGACAGAGGCTCAAACAATGAGCCTATGCCGGAGATGATAGGTCGACCTGGTGGAGAAACTAGACTCTTATGTGTCTTTGGAAGGTGATGAAATATGGGAATTGATGGAAAATTTGGAACCAAGACATTAATTTCTTTCTTTGTTAGAATACCCAAAGATACTGTTTGTTCCAAGATCCTTAATAATTTCTTTTTAAATTCACATGTTGGATCTCTTGTTAACTTCCTATAGGTCAAGGTATCATTTAGCTGTCTTTTTGCCTCAAAAATGTAATCTGTTTTATTTAAAACAACTACGTTACCTCCCTTATCACTCGCTCTTATGGTGATGTTCTCATTGGCTTGTAAAATTTTCAGGGCTCTGAATTCCTCTTTAGTGAGATTGGGTTTAACTGGTGATGTTTTACACTTGCGTTCTAGTTCTAAAATATCCCTCTCCACTTGTTTTTGAAATATATTCAGAAATTTGCCTCTGAACTGAACAGGATAAAAATCAGAGGTTTTTTGTTTTGGTGTTGAAATATTAAATTCATCAGGACCTATGTTGGAAGTTTCTAAATCTCTCAATGTGTTTAGACTTGTTAAGTCTTGGAAATCAAAATGGGTAGTTTGTGTGTCTAACTGATATAATATTGAATTATCACCTGTTTCCTCTGTGGAAGGACTATCATGGTATTCAATGCCTCTATCATCCTTAAAAAAACGTTTCAACGTTAGTTTGCGCACAAACCTATTTACATCAATGATGGTTCTAAAGGCTGAAAAGCTATGGGATGGGGCAAAGCCCAAACCTTTACTTAATACACTTTTTTGTCCTTCAGTATTGAGAAACTGTGGTATTTACCCATCTCTCTCCCTCTCTCACACATACACACACATTTAGACACACACATTCCACCAGACTTCAGAAAATGAACTTCTGGTAGCAAATGCAGAGGGGGGTCAAGAAATGGGACAGAACTTTGAGAAGGTGGACTGTGACATTTCATTGATGATAACTGTCGTCCTCTGAAAATTAAAAAAGAGACAAAAAATTACTGCAACTTAACATGCATGCCAATCTGCATACTGTCCTATTAGCCCGAATCAGTGGCACTAAATCAGTCTTGACCAGGTCTTATAGATCAAGAAGAATGCTTGAACGTGTTAAGCAATACTTCTCGATTATTTCCACATCCCACCAACTGGGCCTGTCATGTCATGCCCTCCAGACTCCCCAGCAGCTCTCACCAACTGGGCAGGCCTCTCATGCTTTTCAGACTGTCCAGTAGCTCTTGCCAACTGTGCAGGCCTCCCATGTTCAAGCTTGCTCAAGAAGCATTAGGGGTAAGGTTTGTGATTTGCCAAGGGGGTAGTAAAATGTATCTTCTCTTGGACATGATGATCTAAAGCTCTCCGCTGTGGTGAGATGATCTAAGAAGTCTTGTCAGTATGGTGAGGTCCCTCAATTAATTTTAGAAAACATAATTTATGCTTACCTGATAAATTCCTTTCTCCTGTAGTGTAGTCAGTCCACGGGTCATCCATTACTTATGGGATATTAACTCCTCCCTAACAGGAAGTGCAAGAGGATCACCCAAGCAGAGCTGCTATATAGGTCCTCCCCTCTACGTCATACCCAGTCATTCGACCAAAACCAAACAAGAAAGGAGAAACTATAGGGTGCAGTGGTGACTGGAGTTTAATTTAAAATTTAGACCTGCCATAAAAAAACAGGGCGGGCCGTGGACTGACTACACTACAGGAGAAAGGAATTTATCAGGTAAGCATAAATTATGTTTTCTCCTGTTAAGTGTAGTCAGTCCACGGGTCATCCATTACTTATGGGATACCAATACCAAAGTTAAAAGTACACGGATGACGGGAGGGACAGGCAGGATCTTTACACGGAAGGAACCACTGCCTGAAGAACCTTTCTCCCAAAAACAGCCTCAGAAGAAGCAAAAGTGTCAAATTTGTAAAATTTGGAAAAAGTATGAAGAGAAGACCAAGTTGCAGCCTTGCAAATCTGTTCAACAGAGGCCTCATTCTTAAAGGCCCACGTGGAATCCACAGCTCTCGTAGAATGAGCTGTAATTCTTTCAGGAGGCTGCTGTCCAGCAGTCTCATAGGCTAAACGTATTATGCTACGAAGCCAGAAAGAGAGAGAGGTAGCAGATGCTTTTTGACCTCTCCTCTGTCCAGAATAAACGACAAACAGGGAAGAAGTTTGACGAAAATCTTTAGTTGCCTATAAATAAAATTTCAGGGCACGGACTACGTCTAGATTGTGCAGAAGTCGTTCCTTCTTTGAAGAAGGGTTAGGGCACAATGATGGAACAACAATCTCTTAATTGATATTCTTGTTAGTGACTACCTTAGGTAAGAACCCAGGTTTAGTACGCAGAACTACCTTGTCTGAATGAAAATCAGATAAGGAGAATCACAATCTAAGGCCGATAACTCAGAGACTCTTCGAGCCGAGGAAATAGCCATTAAAAACAGAACTTTCCAAGATAACAGCTTGATATCAATGGAATGAAGGGGTTCAAACGGAACACCCTGTAAAACGTTAAGAACTAAGTTTAAGCTCCACGGTGGAGCAACAGTCTTAAACACAGGCTTAATCCTGGCCAAAGCCTGACAAAAAGCCTGAACGTCTGGAACTTCTGACAGACGTTTGTGTAAAAGGATGGACAGAGCTGAGATCTGTCCCTTTAAAGAACTTGCAGATAAACCCTTTTCTAAACCTTCTTGTAGAAAAGACAATATCCTAGGAATCCTAACCTTACTCCATGAGTAACTCTTGGATTCGCACCAGTGTAAATATTTACGCCATATTTTATGGTAAATTTTCCTGGTAACAGGTTTCCTAGCCTGTATTAAGGTATCAATTACTGACTCCGAAAATCCACGCTTTGATAAAATCAAGCGTTCAATCTCCATGCAGTCAGCTTCAGAGAAATTAGATTTTGATGTTTGAAAGGACCCTGAATTAGAAGGTCCTGTCTCAGAGGCAGAGACCAAGGTGGACAGGATGACATGTCCACTAGATCTGCATACCAGGTCCTGCGTGGCCACGCAGGCGCTATTAGAATCACCGATGCTTTCTCCTGTTTGATCCTGGCAATCAATCGAGGAAGCATCGGGAAGGGTGGAAACACATAAGCCATCTTGAAGGTCCAAGGTGCTGTCAGAGCATCTATCAGGACCGCTCCCGGGTCCCTGGACCTGGACCCGTAACAAGGAAGCTTGGCGTTCTGGCGAGACGCCATGAGATCCATATCTGGTTTGCCCCAATGTCGAAGTATTTGGGCAAAGACCTCCGGATGAAGTTCCTACTCCCCCGGATGAAAAGTCTGGCGACTTCGGAAATCCGCCTCCCAGTTCTCCACGCCTGGGATGTGGATCGCTGACAGGTGGCAAGAGTGAGCCTCTGCCCAGCGAATTATCTTTGAGACTTCCATCATCGCTAGGGAACTCCTTGTCCCTCCCTGATGGTTGATGTACGCCACAGTCGTGATGTTGTCCGACTGAAACCTGATGAACCTCAGAGTTGCTAACTGAGGCCAAGCCAGAAGGGCATTGAGAACTGCTCTCAATTCCAGAATGTTTATTGGAAGGAGACTCTCCTCCTGAGTCCATGATCCCTGAGCCTTCAGGGAATTCCAGACAGCGCCCCAACCTAGTAGGCTGGCGTCTGTTGTTACAATTGTCCAGTCTGGCCTGCTGAAGGGCATCCCCCTGGACAGATGTGGCAGAGAAAGCCACCATAGAAGAGAATCTCTGGTCTCTTGATCCAGATTCAGCATAGGGGACAAATCTGAGTAATCCCCATTCCACTGACTTAGCATGCACAATTGCAGTGGTCTGAGATGCAGGCGTGCAAAAGGTACTATGTCCATTGCCGCTACCATTAAGCCGATTACCTCCATGCATTGAGCCACTGACGGGTGTTGAATGGAATGAAGGACACGGCAAGCATTTAGAAGTTTTGTTAACCTGTCCTCTGTCAGGTAAATTTTCATTTCTACAGAATCTATAAGAGTCCCCAAGAAGGGAACTCTTGTGAGTGGCAATAGAGAACTCTTTTCTACGTTCACCTTCCACCCATGCGACCTTAGAAATGCCAGAACTAACTCTGTATGAGACTTGGCAGTTTGGAAACTTGACGCTTGTATCAGAATGTCGTCTAGGTACGGAGCTACCGCTATTCCTCGCGGTCTTAGTACCGCCAGAAGAGAGCCCAGAACCTTTGTAAAGATTCTTGGAGCCGTAGCTAACCCGAAGGGAAGAGCTACAAACTGATAATGCCTGTCTAGGAAGGCAAACCTTAGGTACCGGTAATGATCCTTGTGAATCGGTATGTGAAGGTACGCATCCTTTAGATCCACTGTGGTCATGTACTGACCCTTTTGGATCATGGGTAAGATTGTCCGAATAGTTTCCATTTTGAACGATGGAACTCTTAGGAATTTGTTTAGGATCTTTAAATCCAAGATTGGTCTGAAGGTTCCTTCTTTCTTGGGAACCACAAACAGATTTGTTTGGCTCTGTCTTGAGGCAGGGCATGGCCCTTACCTCCAGTAATGTCAGCGATAATTTCTTTCAAACCGGGCCCAAATAATGTCTGCCCTTTGAAAGGTATGTTAAGCAATTTAGATTTAGAAGTCACATCGGCTGACCAGGATTTTAGCCACAGCGCTCTGCGCGCCTGAATGGCGAATCCGGAATTCTTAGCCGTAAGCTTAGTTAAATGTACTACGGCATCAGAAATAAATGAATTAGCTAGCTTAAGGACTCTAAGCTTGTCTATAATTTCATCCAATGGAACTGAGCTAATGGTCTCTTCTAGAGACTCAAACCAGAATGCCGCCGCAGCCGTGACAGGCGCAATGCATGCGAGGGGTTGTAATATAAAACCTTGTTGAGTAAACATTTTCTTAAGGTAACCCTCTAACTTTTTATCCATTGGATCTGAAAAGGCACAGCTATCCTCCACCGGGATAGTGGTACGCTTAGCCAGAGTAGAAACTGCTCCTTCCACCTTAGGGACCGTCTGCCATAAGTCCCGTGTGGTGGCGTCTATTGGAAACATTTTTCTAAATATAGGAGGGGGGGAAAAGGGCACACCGGGCCTATCCCACTCCTTGGTAATAATCTCTGTAAGCCTCTTAGGTATAGGAAAAACGTCAGTACACGCCGGTACCGCATAGTATCTATCCAGCCTACATAATTTCTCTGGGATTGCAACCGTGTTACAATCATTTAGAGCCGCTAATACCTCCCCTAATAATACACGGAGGTTCTCAAGCTTAAATTTAAAATTTGAAATGTCTGAGTCCAGTTTATTTGGATCAGATCCGTCACCCACAGAATGAAGCTCTCCGTCTTCATGTTCTGCCAATTGTGACGCAGTATCAGACATGGCTCTAACATTATCAGCGTACTCTGTTCTCACCCCAGAGTGGTCGCGTTTACCTCTAAGTTCTGGCAATTTAGATAAAACTTCAGTCATAACATTAGCCATGTCTTGTAAAGTGATTTGTAATGGCCGCCCTGATGTACTTGGCGTCGCAATATCACGCACCTCCTGAGCGGGAGATGCAGGTACTGACAAGTGAGGAGAGTTAGTCGGCATAACTTTCCCCTCGTTGTCTGGTGAAATTTTCTTGAAATGTACAGATTGGCTTTTATTTAAAGTAGCATCAATGCAATTAGTACACAAATTTCTATTGGGCTCCACATTGGCTTTTGAACATATTGCACAAAGAGATTCCTCTGTGTCAGACATGTTAAAACAAACTAGCAATTAGCCTAGCAAGCTTGGAAAATACTTTTCAAATAAATTTACAAGCAATATAAAAAACGTTACTGTGCCTTTAAGAAGCACACAAAAACTGTCACAGTTGAAATAACAATGAACCGGATTAGTTATAGAAACCAAATTTTCACAGTAAATGCATTAAGTTAGCAAAGGATTGCACCCACTAGCAATGGATGATTAACCCCTTAATACCAAAAAACGGATAACAATTGAAAATATAAGTGTTTTTATCACAGTCAAAGCACAGTCTCACAGGTCTGCTGTGAGTGATTACCTCCCTCAAAACTAGTTTTTGGAGACCCCTGAGCTCTGTAGAGACGTCCTGGATCATGCAGGGAGAAAAAGGCAGACTGTGACTGAATTTCTACTGCGCAATAAAAGCGCCAAAATAGACCCCTCCCACTCATAATACAACAGTGAAGGAAGCTCAGTAAACTGTTTTAATTCAAAACAAACGACAGCCATGTGGAAAATAACGCCCAAAACAATTTTTCACCAAGTACCTCAGATAAATAAACGATTAACATGCCAGTAAACGTTTAAAATATAATTTATGAAATGTTATTAAAAAGCCTGCTGCTAGCCGCTCACACTGCAGATTTAGGCTAAAAGTTTATATGTATACAGTATTTTCCTAGTGAAGTGCCATTCCCCAGAAATACTTAAGTGTAAACATACATACATATCAGCCTGATACCAGTTGCTACTACTGCATTTAAGGCTGTACTTACATTACATCGGTATTAGCAGTATTTTCTCAGTCAATTCCATTCCTTAGAAAATAATATACTGCAACATACCTCCTTGCAGGTGAACCTGCCCGCTGTCCCCTGTTCTGAAGTTACCTCGCTCCTCAGAATGGCCGAGAACAGCAAATGGATCTTAGTTACGTCCGCTAAGATCATACACAAACTCAGGCAGATTCTTCTTCTAATGCTGCCTGAGAAAAAACAACACACTCCGGTGCCGTTTAAAATAACAAACTTTTGATTGAAGAAATAAAAACTAAGTTTAACAACCACAGTCCTCTCACACATCCTATCTATTAGTTAGGTGCAAGAGAATGACTGGGTATGACGTAGAGGGGAGGAGCTATATAGCAGCTCTGCTTGGGTGATCCTCTTGCACTTCCTGTTAGGGAGGAGTTAATATCCCATAAGTAATGGATGACCCGTGGACTGACTACACTTAACAGGAGAAATGCTAATTTTACATTGAGATGTTTATCTCACAATGCAGGAATTTATATGTGAAGGAGAGACACATTATAAGGTCTAAAGAAATATCTGGTGGTGAGTTTTAGATCATCATGCTCAAAGCCTTGGATGAAATAAGTATTAGTATAGAGAAATTGACCTCCCTCTCTCACACACACACACACACACACATTTAGACATTCAGAAACACTCAATCATTCACACTTACACACAATCTACATTTCTATACAATTATCAGTATAATTTTCTAATAATTTAAAATAATACAAAATAAAAAAAACATTAATGATATTAATATTTTACCTAGAATACAGAATTCCAACTATCAGCTATTTTATTCTGATAATGAAAGAAAAGAGTATGTTGAAAATATTATAAATATTGTAATTAAATTGTTGACTCACCAGTGTTTTATGAAACAAGAACTAAATGCCTGTCTTGTGATGATATAAAGTCCACTTTGGCAGTACTTTGTATGAATTACATTAATAATTTAATTTTAACAATTTAAAATATTATGAAGTTATGCTTAAAACTGAAAATGTAAAAGAAGTGTTTGTCAGGCACTAACTGAACAACAAGTCCAGGCTAAATACACATACAGATAAATGTTCTGATAACATTATAATGATAAAGTGCTGTTTGAATAGCTCAATGAAGTTAAGTGAAAGATAGATAGATAGATAGATAGATGATAGATAGATAGATAGATGATAGATAGATGATAGATAGATAGATAGATAGATAGATGATAGATAGATAGATAGATGATAGATAGATAGATAGATAGATAGATAGATAGATAGATGATAGATAGATAGATAGATAGATAGATAGATAGATAGATAGATAGATACTGTACTATGAAAATATAAGTTCTTTTAAAATTAAGCTTCAAAAGGATACAAAACGTCAGTTTTAAGGAGATTGGAAGGGTATGAAAGAGAAAGGAAAATATGCAGTGCTTATATTCTTTGACAGGCCTCCTATGGGCACTTGGTAATATTAATAATTAATATATTTTTTCTTTGATGTCTTCTAAACACGAGCAGCACTCTCAGAACTTAAATTTAAATTCTGAGTAAGAGGATGCTGAGGGTAATGTATGAAATGTTACTATCATATGCTACTTTTTTACTCTGACACAAGCATCTGAAGGATCACACTATAACTAGGAAAGCAGTGTCAAAGAAAGAATAAGTATTAAAGGCAAATATGTACAATAACACTTCAGATGAATGCAATATCACCTAGATTACGAGTTTTGTGTTCATTTTTTAATGCTGAAAAAATGGCAATTTCAGCGTTAAAACAGCAACGCAGCCATTACGAGTCTTGTCGGTTTAACTGTACCGCAAGTCTTTTAGCCTGTAACGCAACGTCAGTCCCGCACTCAAAAAATGACGTTTTTTCATGGGATTGCCATAGCGCTGCCATAATGAGTTTTGAAGGGAGGCTAAAAAACTTGCGCTTCAGCCTATACCGACACGATCTGTACCGCCATCTGAGATCAGTAGTTATGAGTTTTACGCAACAAAACTGTTACATAAAACTCATAACTAAAGTGTTAGTACACTAACACCCATAAACTGCCTATTAACCCCTAAACCGAGGCCCTCCCGCATCGCAAATACTATATTAATGTTAATAACCCCTAATCTGCCGCTCCCGACATCGCCGCAACTAATAAAATGTATTAACCCTATTCCGCCGCTCCCCGACATTGTCGCCACTATACTGAAAGAATTTAGGCAGCTCTCATTCCTATTGGCTGATTCGAATCAGCCAATAGGAATGAGAGCTGCTTAAATCCTATTGGCTGATTTGAACAGCCAATAGGATTTTAGCAGCCCTAATTCCAATTGGCTGATTTAAAATTTTCAGCCAATAGGAATGCAATGCTACCCCCAGTATAAAAGGGGTACCTTGCATTTGAATCCTCAGTGTGCGGCGGACGATCGCATGAAGAGGACCTCCACGTCAGATTGATGGACCTCCATCTGGACCCCCGCCTTGGACCTCCGCCTCTGCGCAACGACAGCTCCACCTCCGCAGGGATGAAGAAGATGCCGGTCCCTCGATGGATGAAGGTGATGGATGAAGGATGAAGATGGAGCCGCCTGGATGAAGATGGAGCCGCTGGGATAAAGATCGTTCAAGCCGGCCTTCAGAAACTGTGAGTACCTAAAGAGGGGTTAGTGTTAGTTTTTTTTTTGGTGTTTTTTTCTTTAGAGTATGGTTTAAGCTTTTCTTAAAAGAGCTGAATGACCTTTTAAGGGCAATGCCCATACAAATGACCTTTTCAGGGCAATGGGTAGATTATGTTTTTTAGTTAGTTTTTTTTTATTTTGTGGGTTTGGGGTGTTGGGGGTTTATAATGTTAGGGGGTGTTTGTTTTAATTTTTTAGAAAAAGAGCTGATTTCCTTAGGGCAATGCCCTACAAAAGGCCCTTTTAAGGGCTATTGGTAGTTTATTTTAGATTAGGGTTCTTTTATTTTGGGGTGTTTTTTTTTTTTAAACGGGGAATAAGAATAGGAATAATTTTTATTATTTTGAATAATTCCTTTGTTATTTTGTGTAATTTTTTTTTTTTTCTTTTTGTGGTGTTTTTTTTTTTAGAATAGCCATTTTTTTATTTTTAATGGGCAGCAAAAGAGCTTTTCAGGGCAATGGGTAGATTATGTTTAACTTTATTTTTATTTTGTGGGTTTAGGGGGTGGGGGTTTGTATACTGTTAAGGGGTGTTTGTTTTTCTTTTGTAGCAAAAGAGCTGATTTCTTTAGGGCAATGCACTACAAAAGGCCCTTTTAAGGGCCCTTGATAGTTTATTATAGATTAGGGTTTTTTTTATTTTGTGTTTTTTTTTTTTTTCAAACAGGTTATTAGAAGAGGAATATTTTTATTGTTTTGGATCATTTCGTTTGTTATTTTTTGCAATGGTAGTTTTTTAATTTTTTGTAATTTTAGTGTTTTTTATTTTTTGTAATGTTAGTTTTTTTTTGTAATGTTAGGTTTTAGTGTAAGGCAGCTTATTTCACAGGTAAGTTTGTATTTATTTTAACTAGGTAGTTAGTAAATAGTTAATAACTATTTACTAACTAGTCTACCTAGTTAAAATAAATACAACCTTACCTGTTAAATAAAAATAAAACCTTAGAACCTAAGCTAGCTACAATATAACTATTTGTTATATTTTAGCTAGCTTAGGTTTTATTTTTATTTCACAGGTAAGTTTGTTTTTAGTTTTAAATTTATTTAGGTATTATTTAGTTAATAATTGTAACTTTAATTTAGGTCTATTTTAATTATGTTAAAGTTAGGGGGTGTTAGGTTTAGGGTTCGGTTTAGGGTTAGGTTTAGGGGTTAATATAGTTTAATTTAGGTTGTTGTGATGTGGGGGGCTGGCAGTTTAGGGGTTAATAGGTTTATTTAGTGGTAGTGATGTGGGAGGCCAGAGGTTTAGGGGTTAATAACTTTATTTAGTGGCAGCGATGTCGGGAGTGGAAGAATAGGGGTTAATATCTTTATTATAGTGTGGGCGACGTTGGGGTGCAGGGGGAATAGGGGTTAATAACTTTATTATAGTGGCGGCAATATCGGGAGTGGCAGATTAGGGGTTAATAGATTTATTTCATGGGGTTTATAATAGGGTGTTAGGGTGTTAGGTTTAAATGAAACTTTTTTTTCCCCATAGACATCAATGGGGCTGCGTTACGGAACTTTTCATTCCGCGATCACAGGTGTCTATGGGGAAAGCGTGCATGAGCACTCCAAAGCAGCGCTTGTATTTTGTGCGGTATGGAGCTCAACGCAACCATATCGCATGTACAAGCCGGCTTTTCAAAAACTCATAATGGCAGCGCTTTGGAGGGTGAAATAACGCAACTTTTGCTGCGTTCATTTTGCACCCTCTATAGCGCAAAACTTGTAAACTAGGTGATTATTTTTAAAGATTAGCACCAAAGTTCAACGTCAGGCACATTCTATTACTAAGTACTACAAGCAAATAATGGTTAATTTACTTTCTATATATGACAGACACAAAGGCAGTTAATACATTGCTCTCAATGTTACTCGCAGCTGGGGGATAATATCACTGATCTGTATATTACTGGTAGCGGAGGGGAGTAATTATTGCTCTCTTTGTTACTCTGCTAACTGCTATGAAGAAGAAAATATTAGGCAGCCATAGAAGATAAAATCACAGTTCTTTGTGCTATTGAAACCATGGGGCCAATTTACTAACCCCCAAATGCTGCTATATGCAGCTGTTTCTGCGCGATCCTTCAGGCTCACCAGAAACAGGAGTTAAGAAACAGCAGTCTTAAGACCGCTGGTCCTTAACTCGTCAACCGCCTCTGAGGTGGCAGACATCCATCCGCCTAATCTTATACGATCGGGTTGATTGACACCCCCTGCTAGCGGCCGATTGGCTGCGAATCTGCAGGGGGCAGCATTGCACAAGCAGTTCACCAGAACTGCTTGTGCAATGTTAAATACCGACAGCGTATGCTGTCGGCATTCAGCGATGCAGGGCTGACATGATTCGCTATAGCGAATCATGTCCACCCGGGGTATGATAAAGCTACCCCATATGTGTAAAATAACTGCTTTGCACTATTAAATGTGCTGCTTTATGGGTAACTGGCAACCAAGGGACTATATGGCATTGTGTATGCTACTAGCATCTAAGAGTGTGTCACCAGCTAAAAGAGTGGTTAAAATGGCTGATTTGTGTATTACTAGCATCCAAAGGGATACAACTGTATTCACTAGGGTCACTATTTGACTGTTTTGGAATTAGGGCCTACGACAGAGCCATGTTCATGGTTATGAGGAGAGGCCAATAAAAACACCCATGGTTTAAGACCCTTGACAAAGCAAATCTCTTGCATACATTATTGAACTCACATTTACATAGATGAAAACAGTTTAGAAGTTTAATTTGGACTTTGCTTTCACAAAGGCGTAATCTCATTTGAAAGTATTTTTTACCAAGGTGTGTATCCTTATTAAAATACGTTCACAAAGGCACATTCTCATCATCTTTGAAGCTACAATATCACATTTTACCGTTTCAGTACTGTTGAAATCAAGTTTTAGAAGAGCTCATAAGTCCTTCAATAGAAACCCATAGTCTTTTTCTGTACCCTGTATGGTGCTGGTCATTTAGCCCTAAAGGACCTGGGCTATCCTGGGCTCTTTGTGCAGCGATCTCGCTGACAGTGGCAAAATCACGCTATTTCTGCATGCCCCACAAGGATCCCTCTCTGCATCGGTTTGCAGTGGTACTGTACGTCGGTGGTGAGGAAGGGTCAGGTGGGAGGTGAAAGGGTGGCCCATCGCTGGAGGGGGCGAGACGTTACACCACAGAAAAGGTTTTCCACACCAAAAGGGAGGGTGGAAGAGAGGGAGGGAGAGAGGAAGGGAGGAATCCACTACCTGCAGAAAATGTGTTGGAAGAGGGGGCCCTACAGAATGATCGCTTGAAGGGGGGGCACTATACTACAGAAAAATGTTGTTTTTTTTAATAAAAAGACAGCTGTCATTTCCTAAGGTGGTGGACACTAGTAAGAGGGGGGAGGGTTAGAGAGCTGTTTGGGGGGGATCAGGGAGGTGGGAGGATAAGGGGGAGAATCCTACACTTCAGAAACATTTTTTGTTTTTTAAATGCCATAAAACTTTACATTGGCAAACTGCCAATACCTAAGATGGTGGTGACCAGTGGGGGGTGACACGTAAGGATCAGGGGGTGGGAGGTATCAGGTGGGAGGGTAATTGTTACACTATAGCTAAAATTAACCTTACAAGCTACCTAATTAAACTTTTCACTTCAGAATTTCAAGTGTGGTATGCAGCTGCAATTACCAAAAGCCAATGGAAAAGCCATGCATGTCTGCTATTTCTAAACAAAGGGGATCCAAGAGAAGCTTTTACAACCATTTGTGTTATGACTGCATACGTGATATATAAATAATTTCAGTGAGAACCCCAAAGTTTGTTAAAAAATTAAATTAAAACATTTTTTAATTTTATTGCATTTGGCAGCAAAATAGTGGCATGAAATATACCAAAATGGGCCTAGATCAATACCTTGGGTTATCTACTTAAACAAGAAAATATAGTTTTGATAGGTAAATAAAAAAACAACGCTCTTTTTATGTTTAAATGAAGTGATAGCAAAAATGCTAAAATGCTCTGGTCTTTTGGGTAAGGTTTTGTCTGATCATTTTATTAGATAGTGTATCTATGAGTGCAACACTTTATTTTAATGTACTTATGTTGTGTTTGGAGCAACTTTTTATTTAGCCCTAATCCTTTATGCGATTAAGTGGTCTTAAAAGGGATATAAGGTAGAGGTAACAATATTTAAAAACAAGGGATAGTTAGTATTAATGAGGTAGGGAATAGGGAAGTTGATAGTTTTAAAGGGATAAGGGTTATATATTCTTAGCGGGGGAAGGGTTAAGGGGTATATTGTAAAATTATTGACTGTCACTGGTAAAATTCCTTTTCTGTGTGACTGTCATCAGGAGCTTACAACTAAAGATATCTACCCTGTTGCACCTTAAAACAATCTCCTCCTTGAAGACTGGTTAATTCCTGGTCCTTTAACATTATTTCTCCCCATCCCTTTTAAGACTACCTCTTTCTACACATTTAAGACTATTTCCCATTACCTTTATAAGAAATATCTTCCACTGCCCTTTTGGAACTATGCACCACTCTACACTTGCCCTTTAAGACTACCTATCCCTGCCCCTTGAAAACTACCTACCCTCTGCCCCTTAAAGATTATATATCCCTACTCTTGCCATTTAAGACTACCTGATACCCCAAAACCTAAAGGTCAATCCTGACACCTTAGCCTTACTCTTTAAGACTATTGCCATAACCTTTTTAAGACTGCCTTCCCCCACACTTAGACTATCTAGACTATCTAACCCATAACTTTACTTCAATAGCCTACATCTGTCAACCTCTTAACTTCCTGTCCCTTTAAGAGTACTTACCTCTTTCCTTTTAAGATTATTTTAACTGCACCTTTCAGACTACTTCCCTTATCTAAAACCTACCTCATTTCTTATCTACCTCCTACCTTTTCCCTCAACTCTATTTCCATTTAAGGCTATTTCCCCTTACCTTTTAAAAATGATTATTCATACCCATTTAAGACTACCCCCCTGCCCCATTAAGACTATCTTCCTCTACACCTTAAGACAATCTACCCCTAACCCAGTTCTAGACTATCTACCTCCTAACTCCTGTCCCTTTAAAACTATATACCCCATCCCCTGTTGACTATTACCCTCAACTCCCTGCACCTTTAAGACTTCTATCCCTTGTCCCTTTGAGCCTACCTGACCCCCCTAACCCCATCCACATTTAAAACTACTTTACCTCCTAATCCCCTGCCTCTTTAACACTACCTAACATTAACTGCTACCCCCTACTCATTTAAGGCTTCCTAACCCCTAATCCCCCTTATTTTAGATGGTTGTTACTTTGAATTGTCAGGTCTTTGAAGTATTTTGAATTTATGTGTTACTCCTTTTTAATATTTTATTTTTGTAAATGTAACTCCTTTGATACAGTATTTATGTCACTCTTTTGTTATATAACTCCTTTGAGCTGCTCCTTCTTTGAACGGATGCCTAACATAGGGCTCAGTAAAAGAATCTGATGATTCCTCTCCATAAGCCATTTGTCTGTTGATGTCTTCAACGTTTGAGCAATGTGTGATCAAGGAAGATATGTACTTTTCCTTTAAAGCGTTTGGCAATTTTTATTAAAAAAACAAACTAATTTCCTGGCCAGTAGTCTTCTTATGCCAGCGTCAGGTGAAAAAGGCAGTGTGAGGGACAACACTAAAAAAATGGACTGGAATGCTGTAAGTGACTGCAGACCAAAAGTAAAACTAAAAAACAAACAAAATCAAAATCTAAAAATAAGAGTTGAGGTCAGGTAGAGGGTCAAATCCAGTTGGGCACCAGACAAGCAGAATCAGCAGGCAAAAGAACAGTCAGAAATTCAAGCAAAGGTAAAAATCCAGATAAAATACAAGCACAAAAGCACAAAATACACAGGAAAAACACCCAGAGACAAGTTCTATACAACGGTCAGACTAAAGGGAGATTCAGGTATTATATCATTTGGAGGTTTTTGGATACCTCAGAATGCAGAGAAAGGTGGTGCCTCTTGCAGGTTGGCTATTTATACATGAAAATCCAGATTTTAGTGTGTTGCTGTTTCACAAGTATAAATTCCGCTTTGAAAATAGCCAACTGGCATGAAGGGCCCCCTTCTTCTTCATGTATGTGAAACCTTCAAATGCACAAGTCTAGTATTTATAGGCTATGATAATGGAAACTACTAACACCTGAACAGCAGGTGTAGCCAAAGAGTAGAAGAAAAAAAAAAAAAAAGCTTGACAAGAAAATGTGTCTATGCAGCTAAACTGCTTTTTTTTTAAAAAAAAAATATATATATATATATTGTACAAGATAGGTCTGAGACTGGATACCCCTTTCAATCTAAAAGGTATTATGTCTTCTTACCAAAAGGTTTAGAGGCTAGAATGTGTGAGACTTTAGGATAAACATCTATCATCTGAGGTTTAGGAAGCCTGACAGGACAGTAACTGGCTTCAACAAGGAAACATGAAAGACCAGATGGCCCTTCATTGTAAATGGAAGAGCTAGACGGTAAGACAAAGGATTAATATGTGCCACAATAGGATAGGTTCATTTGAAGCAAGATCATAGCTTAACAGAAGCAGAAGGTTGTTTTCTCTTTTTGTCAGCTGCAGCAATTGCAGAAGATTTATTTAGGATCGGCTGAACACAATGCTAAGGGGCAGACAAAGAATGTGCATGTTGATTGGCAGCTGGCACATCGGAAAGAGTCGGAACTCAAGGGAAGGTATGATGTTGATAACCCAGGGCAGCATGAGCAGTTGTATTTTAAAGAGAGCAGTTCCATTGTGTATTATGTGCCAGATATTTTTTTATTTTTTTTTATTCTAAAAGGCATTACTGTATATTCAAAAATATACTTCCATAGCTTTATTAGTGCATTCTGAAAGACCATTAGTTTAGGGTGGCAAGCTGAAGACAGAGATAAAGTGGTTACCAAAATCTTACAGGCCGCTCTCCAAAACTTAGACAAAAATTGTACATCTCGGTCTGAAACACTGTCAGTATGAAGTCTGTGTATTCACACAGGGTTGGACTGGGTCCAAAAGTAGGCCTTGGAATTTTAAGGCAGAACCCCTCCCTCCTCAATCTGTTATTTGACCATACACAGGGGCGTATTACTGCATAGGCCAACGAGGCCCGTGCCTAGGGCGGCAGATTTTGTGGGGCGGCACTTCTCTGTTGCACTAAATATGTGCCTGAAGGAAAAAAAAATTCAAATTTGTGCGGTGGTCACGTGACCGGCTTTTTGCCATGTCACGTGACGTTTTTGACAAGCTGCCCACCCGCCCGCCTTCCTGTCTAGCAAGCCGCAACACAAGAACTTTGTTATCAGTGGTGAGGAGCCTAAGGACTGGAGGGGGCTGAACTGGCTTAACTCAGGTAGGGAAGGGCAGGGCAGCCACAGCCAAAAGCATTAGTTCACATGCTGACAGAGTCAGAGGACTCAGTGACACTTCAGTGTATTTTCTGTAGCTGTGTACACTGTACAGTCAGTGTGGTTTCGCCTTCATCTAATGCCGCCCTCCTCCTCTGCTATTTTATTACCTGCGGTGCCCTGTACAGTTACACAGTGTGTGCTTGTGTATACTGTGTGTAGCGAGCCTGTAGGCAATAAAATAGCAGAGGAGGAGGGCGGCATTAGAGGAACTAAGTCTCAAGTTACCCGCTCATTTTAAAAGCATTTTTTTTTCTTCTTAATGTGGCTGCCGCTGGGCAGTATATTAGGCATGCAAACGGAGCTTATTAAAAAGGCAGGGGGAAATAAGGCTCAGTAAATTTTGCCATGCTCACTGAAATGAAAAGAAAAAAATACTTACTTTTTAATAAGCTCCGTTTGCATGCCTAATATACTGCCCCACTGCCCAGCCACATTAAGAAGCAAAAAAAAAAAATGCTTTTGAAATGCCGGTATGTGCACTAAGGGCTCGATTTATCAAACATATTCTCCTTAATTTGCGCCTTAATTCACGCCGTCGTAATATATCTCCTATTTATCATTAAGAAATACTCCTAAAAATGTGCAAATACGACTGCAAAATTCTCGCCCTTCAATGTCCCTCGCCTAGGCGCACATTTGCGCAAATTAAAGCTTTAAAACGCCCTTTTCAGGGTGTATATTCAAGAATACGACCTATTTCTCTCCAAAATAGATATTTATCATTATTTTGCGCCATTGGAGAGCCTAAAGTTCTCCTCCTAATACGACTACTAATGTTCTCCATGAAGAGATAGGAGAACATCTAATTTACTCCATATTTTCAGCGCAAGAAGATGGATTATTTCCTTATTTTGTCTGCAATTTCTTTAGCAAGGGGCCATGAAAATCGAAGAAATGAACAGATTTTGCCAATACGTAGACGGCAAAGAGTTCCACGAGTTTTTCTACCTCGTTGTGGACTACAGGCATTATCTGATTATCAGATAAAAAAAAGATTTCGCCTAAACAGGGAGAGCATACAAAATCTATATGTTCTAATACAGAATGATCTAGAGCCACAGACTAGAAGAACAAGGGCAATACCTGGAATGCTCAAGTTATTGGCAGTTTTGCATTTCCTAGCCACGGGCTCTTTTCAGGCTGTGTCCAGTGCAGTGGTTGGCATGAGTCAGCCTTCTTTTTGTAGACATTTGAGGACTGTGTTAAAAGCGATTTTGAAGCATCTAAATAAATTTATATATGTGCCAAGGAATGTACATGAATGGCACCAAGTAAAATCTGGTTTTTATCAAGTTGCCGGCATTCCAAATGTCCTAGGTGCAATTGATTGCACACATATTGCAATTAGACCACCAGCTTTAAGGGAGGAGCAATATCGAAATCGGAAACACTTCCACTCTCTCAATGTTCAAGCAGTATGTGACTCTAACCTTCGGTTTTGGGCAGTAAGATCAGGTTTTCCAGGGTCATGCCACGATTATCACATATTAAAGCAGTCTGCTTTATTTGCAGCATTTGAACGTGGAGAGATGCCACACGGTTGGCTATTAGGTGAATATTAAAATTTTTATATTTATTTATAAAATGTCATATTTTAACCTCATAAACCTGTTGTTACATGTCGCTAATTTGTAATTGTCTTATATTTTTGAAGGTGACAGCGGGTACCCCTGTAGGCCTTGGCTCTTGACACCTGTACCAATACCTCATACACGATCAGAAATCAAGTTCAACGAATCTCACAGGTCGACAAGGAGTGCTATTGAGCGTACATTCGGGGTACTGAAAATGAGATTTCGGGTGTTGGACCGTTCTGGTGGTGATCTACAATATTCCCCAGAGAAATGTAATGACATAATTCTGGTGTCATGCATAATGCACAATATTGCTATTTCCCAACTAAATATAGATGAGGTGTGTCTGGAGGATGTTCCAGAAGATGTTTATGTTCCTCATGAAATTGTCACAAGACATACCACAAGAGCTGGAGTGGAAAATCGTCTTGAAATTATTGAACGATTTTTTAGATGTAAGTCTACTTAATAAAATTGTATTAACATGTTAATATTGTTTGTTCTATATAATTAATTACATCTTTTTTCTTTTTTTCAGGAAATTTTATGATTGGATTCAAATACCTTGGTTTAATTTAATAATTAAAATTGATAGAATTGTGTATATATATATATATATATATATATATATAATTTTATTTTTATATAAGAGAAATTACATAGTTTGATACCAAAGTTGTGTTGTGTTATTTATATATCTATATCTCTCTCTCTCTCTCTCTCTCTCTCTCTCTCTATATATATATATATATATATATATATATATATATATATACATATATATATATATATATATAGAAATACATTTTTTTTTAATTAAAAATAGAATTTATATAGTTTATAACCAAAGTTGTGTTGTGTTATTTATACATATCTTTTTCTCTTTTTGAATAAAAAATGAATATTTTGAAACAAAAAAATGGTTCGTTATTTACTTTGAATAAATTTTTTTTATTTATTAATATTTATTAATATAAAAAACTTTATTAAACAACAAAAATTAACATCAAAACAGTGAACTCTAATAAACATTAACCAAGGCTATAAGTGCGTTAAATATTTTAGAACCCGTAACTTGAAGGTATATATGGAGAATAGAATTAGAAATCAGGATGTCGTCTATTCAAGAACTCTAACTTTTTCTGATAATACTCCTTTTGCACTGTTAATTGTTCTTGAAGTATATTATTTCTTTGTTTTTCCAATTCTATCATTTGTTTAAAAAATTCATTTTGTTCGTTTCTGAAAGACAATGCCATATCTGTTAATCTTTCAACCTCATTTGGTCTCTCCGGTTCATCTATCGGGCATTGTTCTGCATCCTCAATCTCTTCCTCACATTCTGATTCCTCTACATGTGGTGTTTCAACTTGTGTTGATGTTTGTCCCTCTATTTGTGTCTCATCATCATCATCCTCCTGACAAACTGTGTCAGTCACAAGTGGTTGTAATGTGATTTCTATTTCATCTATGAATGTAAAAAATAATTATTTTAAAAAATTAATAAAATTAATTAAAAAAAAAAAAAAAAGGTCAATAATTACCATCAAATAATGTAATTGACGAATCTTGCATAGTTTGTAGTAATCCCATGACACCTGTAACAAAAATACATTGATATTCATATATATGTTTTTAAATTAAATATCTTTACATAAACAGAATTTTCATGGCGAAAAGTAAGAAACGTAGTAATACATATTCATTGTCCATTCTTTTCATTAATACAAATGATATTATCATTTTTGTAATATACTTGTACTTACTGGTAGTTTCTTCCCTGCATGGTATACCACATGAAGATGTTGTGGGTTGTTCACTAGTCAACTCAGACTCGGATGGTAGGTCCACCTGGGCATTTTCTAATTCATTTTCTAATGCCTGTTCATGTTCTTCTATAGTAGATATAAACAAATTAAAATTTAATTAAAATTAAATATTGAGAAACTGAATATACAAAATACATGTTAAAGAAATAGTGTAGTGTAAATTATTATTTCATTATTCTGATAGAGCATTGAATTTCAAAAAATGTTTATAATTCAATACTATTAAAATTTTTATATTTTCTTCTTTTTGGATTATCTCTAATTTCCCAAACAAAATATCTAAGTTTAGAAGCGTGGCCATTTTTGGGTGTGACACCTGTTTAGCGCTTGCTGATTGGTTTCTTTTTAAATGTAGCCAGCCAATTAACAAGCGGTATCCAGGTCCTCATCCAAAAATGGTCCTGCTTCCAAGCTTACAAGCATACTTTGTTCAATACATATTAAAATAAAAAAAATAAAAAATATTCATATAAAAAAATTATTAACAGGGTATGCTCTGTCTGAATCTTGAAATATAAGTTAAGAATATATTATACTATTCGTTTAATAGCAATCAATTAGATATTTACCTCGAAAATCCATGGTATCTGATGGTACATCAAGTCCCACCACGACAGCATCCCCCATCCTGGCATACAGCATCTGTTCGTAGTCAAGCAGTTCAGCCCTATATGCGGGGCCTCCACCAGTTCCTTTTGATAACTGCTTTTCCTTGCATACTTTTCTTTTAATATTCTTACGAATATCATTCACCCGCTTCCGACAGGCCCTGACGTCTTTCGGAAAACTACCCTCTGCTGACACAGCACGACTAATTTGTTCCCAAATAGCCTTTTTTCTTTGAGGGTTGACAGATTTTGCTTGATATCCGATAATAATATCGTAATGTTCGATGACCACTTCAACTAGAATACAGTTCTGTCGATGACTAAACATCACACTTCGGCCACTTTTCGTTTTTCCAGCTAGTCCAGTAGCCATCGCAAATTTAGATCAAAAAATGGCGCTAATAAAAATAGTGTCTTCGTTAGAAGTCAGAATAAAGTAATGAACAATTATCACTAACAACTTTTGTTCCAGAACGTTACAGAAATGGGGCGTTATATGAATAGATTACTGAATAATTTAAATAAAATTAGTAACTGTAATTTGATTGCACAATTAGAATTTACTTTATTCCTATTGGTCAAATGTGTATTTTTTTCAAATTGATGTGTTTTTATTATTATATACATTCTTTTTTAAAATTCGAAACTATTTGTATGTATCAATTGGGGTAACAACGAACATAGCCCTAAAAATAAATTTAAACTAGGAAAACAAATGTATCGACTGTAGAAATATCGTCACAGTTATTGCGCATTGTAACAATTGCCAGTTATCTTCTATCGACTGTAGAAATATAGTGCACGTTATTGCGCACTTGTAACAACTTACATGTAATCTATATTGATACAAAAAGATGTAACTTGTTTAATATTTTTTCTTTAATATTGATAAATAATGAAGTTTCGACTCGATTACTTATTTCTTTTAAAAATAAATCATTTTTAAAATGGGTATATTTTAATGCGCACTAACAATAACAATTAGTTCCGTTATTGGGTGGAGTTTTATGGTTAGAGAGATACATACATACATTTGAAGATGAATCGTTCCAAGAAGTTTTCCATTGGTGAATTACTGATTATCACCTATACAATGGAAAAGTATTTTCCGAAAAAAAAGAAGGGGATATTCACATTGGAACAGGATAGAAGAAATCCAATTTTATCAGAGATGGTGCGACGGGTCAGACGTCTGTCTGGCCATAATAGGACTAGAAAACAGTGCCTGAAGCGTTATAATGATCTAATCCGGAGACAATCTAAATTAAGGACCCTAATAAGAAGCTATGTTATGAAATGTAAGTATTTATGTAATAGTTGTGTATCAATTTTTTAACTCTATTGTAATCTGTCATTAGTTGTTACTTTGTTTATCTTGAACTTTGTGCAGAAATATAATTGCAAATTTTGTATCCATTTTAGATTTATTGCGGTTTGTGAAACAGTATTAACAATGTAATTGTTTCAGTCTGATGTTGTACTGTACAATCGATTAACAATATAAATACAATTGTATTTCAATTTTTAACAGTCAAAAATAGAAAAAGGCCCCGTTATCTGCGCCCAATAAAATGGAATCCATCCAGTCCAGAAGCTGATTGTGATCCACTACCGACTGTTTTTCTGGAGTCTGAGGCTATAATGACAACAGGTATGAATATAGTTACTAAAATGTTTAATATTAAGATAACTCATCATTGATATTAACATTTATATGTTCAAAATTTTTACAAAAAGGGAAAAAGAAAAAAAGGCGACAACGTCGCAGAAGGCCAATGCCCATCATTGATGATGAATCTGACAATGAAGGTAGATTTCCTTAACATATATCTTACAAATAAATAAAATTATTCTATTTAATGACTATAATCATATTAATTATAGACATGATTGAAGAAGATACAGACCAAAATGCCATTGAAGATATAATTGTTGAAGAGGAAAATAATAATATGAATCAAGATTCACCAAATAGCGAGCAACAACAAGACACTAATATATGTAGGTTCATATGTCTATTCAGTCACTCCTTATATGTCATTATTTGTACTAAAATAGAACTTTTGTTTTAGTGAATAATTATTGAAAAGAGATATGGATTTCAATCAGCATTGTTCTATTACATAAGTATTCCTGTTATAATTATGTATGTCTTTCAGCTATTCAAGATGAAGGACAGAACCTTGAACATGAAGAAGAAATGCAATCTAATTCATCCAATGTAACGGAATTTTATGATTGGAGTGAGTTCTTTTGTATCATAACAATCTTTAGCTTTCACTATTGTGTGGAACAAAAGATGCATGTGCGTGTACACAGTATTATCAAGATGACATGCTTTTAAATAACAACAGAGGTGTAGATAAAACCTTCTAACAAGAGATTAGTCTTTTGTCTGTGTTTCTTGTTAGCATTAGTTAAAACACTATTGATCTTGTAATACTTTACTGAAATGTATTCAAGTCATGACATAACTATTTTTCTATTTCTCATTGGTATAGTGCCTGAAGATCAAGAAATAACTATAAACAAAAAAGAAATTTTGGATACCCTGCTGGAAGTTGAAAATAATTTGATGAGGACATACATAAAAGTGCAAAACTTAAGAGAAAAATATCAATCCTTTTAATTAGGAACAATAAAGAAAAAAATTATTTCTTTTCAGTTTTAAATAAAAAAAAATATTATGATATGAAAATAACTTTTATTTTGGTTTACAATAAATACATATATTTTTCAATTTAAAGGTGTGTGTGTGTTTATTTAATCTAAAAAAACCTATATTAATGCTGAGGGGGGAGGTGGATATAAATATAAGAGTTGGGTTAGATCAAAGGGTTGGGTTATATCTTTGAAATACATAAACTCATGTTTAGATAAGTAGTTCAAAAGTTAATACAAAGATATAATTTGTAATACAATTTTGAATGAGATCTTGATGTGCTTTCTTAAATAATATAAACATTGATACAACAAATAATAAAGTAGATATAAAAAAATTGTGTTATTTCAACATTAAATTTTAATCTTACCATTTAACTTAAGATTTATATGTGAGAGAATGTGATAATATGATCACAATTATTATATTCAAATTTTTAAAACATTGTTAGCGATTATCGTAAATATAAATAAATTTTGTGTTTATTGAAAAGCACACATCGAATTTGTAACATTGATAACTGAACAATACAAATTAAAAAGTAATCAATGAGAATTCACATTTATTTCTCATATGCGCTTTAATTTAAGACATTTTTAATAATAAATATGGCGCAAATATATGAATAACGGCGAGATTTATCAATATCACGCCACATCTCGCCTTTGGAAAGTAACGTAGAAATACGACCCCTTTTATGATAAATAATGGCGCACATGTGCGCCTATCGGATGGCGATATGCAGAGTACTTGACGGAGAACGGAACGGCGATCTTGAACAAAGTTTGATAAATCGAGCCCTAAAGACTCCGACTCCTACTCCTGAGGTAAAATCAGGCTGTGGAGTGGAGAAGTGCAGGGATGACAGCTGGAGAATGTCTGCTCTCCCAGACTCCCACGGAACTCAGTGAAAGCAGCGGGAGTTGGGCTGTCAGTATGAACACAACAGCCGACAAGGGGGGTATGATGTTTATTAACTAAAAAAATGCTGTCTCTTTTTTTGCTGCTGGTCTTCTTTCTTTACTGCATTGTCAGTAACGAAAGCTGTGTCTCCAGCAAGCTTTTACTCAGTGCTATTTCTGACACTTTTGAAAGAGTGGGGGAAGGGAGCAGACATGGGGCTGGGACTTAGTAGTGTGTGTGTATATATATATGAGAGACATGTACACACACATTATATATATATATATATAACTCACTCTGTATATATATAATATGTGTGTGTGTGACCATAGTGAATGCAAGCCCTGGTGAACATCTACTTAAAGACTTTTTTTTTTTTTTTTTTTTTACACCCTGACCAAAAAAAAAAGTCTATAAAAAAATGCCTTAAAACTGGGGTGGGGGGGCAGCAAAATTTTGAGTGCCTAGGGCAGCACAAAACCTAAATACGCCCCTGACCATACACCAAAAATAACACGTATAATATACTGTTATACATTGAACAAACCACCAATCAAGGCACAATCACTGTTTGTTTGCCACTGAAAAACTGTAATAATTTTTACTAGAAGCATTTTTGCTAATGGACGAATGTTGTAAAAATGCTTCTATTTAAAATTTAAATGTACCCATGCGCCCAGCATACAAGTACACATCATCGATGAGCTGAGTGAGGAAATGCAGAGGGAAAAGAGCAACATTTTCATTTTATGGATAGCATACATTAAATACACTTCACAGACTCACCAAATTACACAGCATACACACACATGCCACACTATACAGCATACACTTTACTCACACTAGAAAAAATGCTGTCACAATAGACATACACACTAGCATACACACAAATATGCAAAAATTATGCAGCAAGTACACATACTGTATATGTATACAGACTACACTGCATTTACATTAACTCTCACACACAGACTATAGATAGAAAAGGACACATACAACACACTTACACACTATGCACACATAAAACATACACACTGTCCGCATGCACATATACATGTACACACACACACATTAGACACACTAGACAGCATACAGTGACCCCCTAATTAGGCAATACATTCCCCATTACTATCAACAGATAACCATAATAAATACACAACCACACCAGAATTTGGGTTATAAAGGCCGCGGCTATTTATTACAACACTAGTACATAAATAATCAACAACGGTGTAAAATTAACATTCTTATAAATCCTTTTACCTCAACACTGCTTGCCAGTAACACCCCCCTAAGTGTTACCGCCCAGACATATGTGCAAACCTCTCGTGACCCACCAGGAGGTACTCCACTTCAAACACCACCCTTGAAGGAAGGCAAGCACTCCACCAAACAGGATCAGTTACCCCCCTTGAAAGAACGCAAGCACTCCGCCAAACAGGATCAGTCACCCTAGAAGTAATTCACAGGGAGGGCGGCTGGAGATTCTTTTTACGTGCTGATCCAGAATGAAGAGACCCTAATTTCTTGAAACCTCCTGTTAAATACCCCTTCACTTAACACCACCGACCAACTTCATTCCTTTTTTTTTTTATATATATATATATATATATATATATATATATATTGACCATTTCAACATACAATTCCATTAATTTGAGAAAAAAGAAAAATAATAACAAGCAGTATTCTGTCAATATTATACAGGTTGTACAAATTATACAAATTATACAAATTAATGCCTCAGCTTTACTATTGCCAGAATATGAATATACCTCTGTAAAAACAAAGCTATAAAAGAGAAAGAAAAAAAATAGGTAGATGATATTCATATATTGCTATCGTAAACGGAGCAATTTTAACTTAGGCAATACTAATATTCTCATTTGTAAAAAAAAAGGACATAAGTTAATTGTCATGCTGAATGGTGGTTTTCTTAATTAATAAAAATGAAACAAAACGAGACGAATAAACAAACATAAGGGAGAGGAGAGAGAAAAAAAAGAAAAAAAAAGGAGTGGAATAGCTCCCCATCTCCTCTCCAGCACCCCTACACCAACAAACTACATGAGGTCATATTCACCATTGGCAATGGCTGCTTCCATATAGATAGTACCCCTAAAAGGGGAGATTATTTGTTTTTGAATTTCTATAGGGAAGCTGGTAATAATGTTTTTCCATTTATGGAAAAATAGCTTAATTTTATAATCTGAATCTATTGAAGTGTCCATTTGTTCTAGTATTAGTTGGTTTTTAAGATTTTGTATAAATTCCTTCAAGCTTGGGGCTTTCTGCGCTTTCCAGTATTTTAATATCAAGAGTCTTCCCGTGAGGATTAGCATATTTAGTTGACAAATGTTTTTGTATAATAATTCCTCTTGACCTATTAAGAAAAAGATATGCTTGTCCTTGAACTGTATATTACTTTTGTTAATTTTGCACGCCCAATTTGTAACTTTATACCAAAATTTTTTAATTTTTCTACAACTCCAGAAGCAATGCTCTAGGTCAGCATTTATAGTTTTACATTTCTGACAGCGTACTGAAGTTTTATCCCATCTGGCCTTTACCTGTAGAGTAATGTATGTTCTATTTATGATTTTTGAATGTGATTCTCTCAAGGAAGAGGCAATTGTAGTTCTATCAACCCGATTGAAGCTTGCTTGAATTTGCTCTACTGTAGTCTGCCATGTGTCTGCTAGTCTTTGCACATTATTCTGCCCGAAAGTGTTATTAATAAGTTTATATAAAGTTGAAATACTATACTTCCCTGCCCGAAAAAGAATTATGGCAGGTTCTATTTTGTCCCAGGTCTCTATTTCTACCCTATTCTGCAATATTCCTTGTAAGTAGTGTCTACACTGCAGGAATGCATAAAATTCCTTATTTATTATCTAAAATTCTTGTTGGATTTGGGCAAAAGATTTACATACCCTTGACTCGCTATCTATTAGTTGAGTAACCTTAATAAGCCCTTTCGATGCCCAATTTTTAAAAGTCTTGGAGTCTATTCCTGGTGTAAAATTAGGATTACCTTAGATAGGTAGGTATTTGGAATATGACACTGCCATGTCTAACTGTTTGAGTATCCTTTGCCATGTTTTTATCACCATCTGTATAACAGGGAATCCTTTAATCTTATGTGGGCATTTGTCAGAGGGAGTGTGCAGCAAGGCGGTAAGCGAATATGGATATGACAGGGTTTCTTCAGTGTGTAAGGCTGCATAATAATCTGCTCCCGTTAGCCAGTCCAGAGCTATCTTCCCAATACAACTTACATTGTAGATCTCTATGTCCGGAAATGCGAAATCTCCCTCTCTTCTAGATAATGAGAGCTTTTTATATGCTATTGCCCTTCTTTTCTTATCCCATAAAAATTGTATGCAAGCTTGTTTAAATGCCTTAAGGTCCTGTTTTTTTTTATCAAAATTGGTAAGTTTTGCATTAAGTATAACAGTTTGGGAAACAATAGCATTTTTATTAAATTTATTTTACCAGTTAGGGTAAGTTTAAATTTTGCCCATTTTTCCAGATCATGTTTTATTTTCAGGAAGATTAGAGGGTAATTAAGATCATACCACTCTCTGAAGTTAGTCGACAATTTAATACCTAAATAAACAAAAAATTATTTCGCTTCCTTAAAAGGGAAGGATTGCACAGATTTCTTATTTTTATATAAGAATAATTGATTTTGTAGCCTGTAAAGGCACTGAAGTCTTGCAGTATTTGTATTAGAACTGGGACATTTTTTTTGGTGTTGGAAGTTAATACTAGCAGATTGTCAGCATATAGTAATATTGTTATTCTCCTTTTGCCTAACCAGGGGTTCTAGGGCCAGGTTAAACAGATAAGGGGACAATGGGCATCCCTGTCTAACCCCCTTATGTATAATAAAATATTTTGACAGGGTATCATTTACAATAACGGCAGCTGTGGCCGACTTATATATTGGAGAAGTAAATGGAAGAAAAGGACCTTCGACTCCATACTTTTGTAATGCTGTAAAAAGATGGTCCCAGATGATGGAGTCGAAGGCTTTCTCCGCATCAATTGAGACTATTGCAGCATCTGATCCTAATTTGACACCTCTCTTATCTGATTGCTTTTGAAAAAGATTAAGTATTAATTGTAATTTACGAAGATTGCGTGTACAGCTTCTTCCCGGCATAAAGCCGACTTGATCTTTATGTATTAATAGGCCAATAAGTTGTTTAATTCTATGCGCTATTATAGACATCAATATTTTATAGTTGCTATTTAGCAACGAGATCGGTCTATACGACCCTACTTCTGGGTTTTTATTTTTTTATGAATCAGAACGACTAAGGATGCGGCAAAATATTTTGAACATTTAATATTTTCAATAAAATATTGATTAAATAGGGATGTTAGCAATGTCTTCAGCGAGAATTTTATATAGCTCTGCAGGGAGCTGATCTGGCCCTGCGGCTTTGTTTGTTGACAATTTTTTAATGGCATTCATTACTTCTATAACTGTGATAAGAGAGTTTAATTCATCTAAACTAGCCCGCTCAAGTCTTGGGACCTGTACTTCCCTCCAGAAGTTATTTTTAGCTTGTATATTAGCTGTTGTTTCAGCATAAACTTCCTGGAAATATAAGGAGATGTGATTTTGGATTTCTTTAATATTTGTGATTCGCCCTGTTGGGGTCTTGATAGAACCAATTGTGACTCTCTTTTTTTGTAGTTTGGTTATGTTTGCAAGGAATTTGCCGGCTTTCCCTCCATGCCTATAAAAAAAACATAATTTATGCTTACCTGATAAATTCCTTTCTTCTGTAGTGTGATCAGTCCACGGGTCATCATTACTTCTGGGATATTACTCCTCCCCAACAGGAAGTGCAAGAGGATTCACCCAGCAGAGCTGCATATAGCTCCTCCCCTCTACGTCACTCCCAGTCATTCGACCAAGGACCAACGAGAAAGGAAAAGCCAAGAGTGAAGTGGTGACTGGAGTATAAATTAAAAAATATTTACCTGCCTTAAAAACAGGGCGGGCCGTGGACTGATCACACTACAGAAGAAAGGAATTTATCAGGTAAGCATAAATTATGTTTTCTTCTGTTAAGTGTGATCAGTCCACGGGTCATCATTACTTCTGGGATACCAATACCAAAGCAAAAGTACACGGATGACGGGAGGGATAGGCAGGCTCTTTATACAGAAGGAACCACTGCCTGAAGAACCTTTCTCCCAAAAATAGCCTCCGATGAAGCAAAAGTGTCAAATTTGTAAAATTTGTAAAAAGTATGAAGCGAAGACCAAGTTGCAGCCTTGCAAATCTGCTCAACAGAGGCCTCATTCTTGAAGGCCCAAGTGGAAGCCACAGCTCTAGTAGAATGAGCTGTAATTCTTTCAGGAGGCTGCTGTCCAGCAGTCTCATAAGCTAAACGAATTATGCTACGAAGCCAAAAAGAAAGAGAGGTAGCAGAAGCTTTTTGACCTCTCCTCTGACCAGAGTAAACGACAAACAGAGAAGACGTTTGTCGAAATTCCTTAGTTGCCTGTAAGTAAAATTTTAGAGCACGAACTACATCCAGGTTGTGCAGTAGACGTTCCTTCTTCGAAGAAGGATTTGGGCATAAAGAAGGAACAACAATCTCTTGATTGATATTCCTGTTAGTAACTACCTTAGGTAAGAACCCAGGTTTAGTACGCAGAACTACCTTATCCGAATGAAAAATCAAATAAGGAGAATCACAATGTAACGCTGATAATTCAGAGACTCTTCGAGCCGAGGAAATAGCCATTAAAAATAGAACTTTCCAAGATAACAACTTTATATCAATGGAATGAAGGGGTTCAAACGGAACGCCCTGTAAAACATTAAGAACAAGGTTTAAACTCCATGGTGGAGCAACAGTCTTAAACACAGGCTTAATCCTGGCCAAAGCCTGACAAAAAGCCTGGATGTCAGGAACTTCTGACAGACGTTTATGTAACAGAATGGACAGAGCTGAGATCTGTCCCTTTAATGAACTAGCAGATAAACCCTTTTCTAAACCTTCTTGTAGAAAAGACAATATCCTAGGAATCCTAACCTTACTCCAAGAGTAACCTTCGGATTCACACCAATATAGGTATTTACGCCATATCTTATGGTAAATCTTTCTGGTAACAGGTTTCCTAGCCTGTATTAAGGTATCAATAACTGACTCAGAAAACCCACGTCTTGATAAAATCAAGCGTTCAATTTCCAAGCAGTCAGCTTCAGAGAAGTTAGATTTTGATGTTTGAAGGGACCCTGTATAAGAAGGTCCTGTTTCAGAGGTAGAGACCAAGGTAGACAGGATGACATGTCCACCAGGTCTGCATACCAAGTCCTGCGTGGCCACGCAGGTGCTATTAGAATCACTGATGCTCTCTCTTGTTTGATTCTGGCAATCAATCGAGGAAGCAACGGGAAGGGTGGAAACACGTAAGCCATCCTGAAGTCCCAAGGTGCTGTCAGGGCATCTATCAGGACTGCTCCTGGATCCCTGGATCTGGACCCGTAACGAGGAAGCTTGGCGTTCTGTCGAGACGCCATGAGATCTATCTCTGGTTTGCCCCAACGTCGAAGTATTTGGGCAAAGACCTCCGGATGAAGTTCCCACTCCCCCGGATGAAAAGTCTGACGACTTAAGAAATCCGCCTCCCAGTTCTCCACTCCCGGGATGTGGATTGCTGACAGGTGGCAAGAGTGAGACTCTGCCCAGCGAATTATCTTTGATACTTCCATCATAGCTAGGGAGCTTCTTGTCCCTCCCTGATGGTTGATGTAAGCTACAGTCGTGATGTTGTCCGACTGAAACCTGATGAACCCCCGAGTTGTCAACTGGGGCCAAGCCAGGAGGGCATTGAGAACTGCTCTCAATTCCAGAATGTTTATTGGCAGGAGACTCTCCTCCTGACTCCATTGTCCCTGAGCCTTCAGAGAATTCCAGACGGCACCCCAACCTAGAAGGCTGGCGTCTGTTGTTACAATTGTCCAGTCTGGTCTGCTGAATGGCATCCCCCTGGACAGATGTGGCCGAGAAAGCCACCATAGAAGAGAATTTCTGGTCTCTTGATCCAGATTCAGAGAAGGGGATAAGTCTGAGTAATCCCCATTCCACTGACTTAGCATGCACAGTTGCAGTAGTCTGAGGTGTAAGCGTGCAAAGGGTACTATGTCCATTGCCGCTACCATTAAGCCGATTACCTCCATGCATTGAGCCACTGACGGGTGTTGAATGGAATGAAGGGTGCGGCAAGCACTTTGAAGTCTTGTTAGCCTGTCCTCTGTCATTTCTACAGAATCTATAAGAGTCCCCAGGAAGGGAACTCTTGTGAGTGGAACGAGTGAACTTTTCTTTTCGTTCACCTTCCATCCATGTGACCTTAGAAATGCCAGTACTAACTCTGTATGAGACTTGGCAGTTTGAAAGCTTGAAGCTTGTATCAGAATGTCGTCTAGGTATGGAGCTACCGAGATTCCCCGCGGTCTTAGTACCGCCAGAAGAGCACCCAGAACCTTTGTGAAGATTCTTGGAGCTGTAGCCAATCCGAATGGAAGAGCCACAAACTGGTAATGCCTGTCTAGGAAGGCAAACCTTAGGTACCGGTAATGATCTTTGTGAATCGGTATGTGAAGGTAAGCATCTTTTAAATCTACAGTGGTCATGTACTGACCCTCTTGGATCATAGGTAAAATTGTCCGAATGGTCTCCATCTTGAACGATGGAACTCTTAGGAATTTGTTTAGGATCTTTAAGTCCAGGATTGGTCTGAAAGTTCCCTCTTTTTTGGGAACCACAAACAGATTTGAGTAAAACCCCTGTCCCTGTTCCGATCGTGGAACTGGATGGATTACTCCCATTAACAAGAGCTCTTGTACGCAGCGTAGAAACGCCTCTTTCTTTGTCTGGATTGTTGACAACCTTGACAGATGAAATCTCTCTCTTGGAGGAGAGTATTTGAAGTCCAGAAGGTATCCCTGAGATATTATCTCTAGCGCCCAGGGATCCTGGACATCTCTTGCCCAAGCCTGGGCGAAGAGAGAAAGTCTGCCCCCCACTAGATCCGATCCCGGATCGGGGGCCCTCAATTCATGCTGTTTTAGGGGCAGCAGCAGGTTTCCTGGTCTGCTTGCCCTTGTTCCAGGACTGGTTAGGTTTCCAGCCTTGTCTGTAGCGAGCAACGGCTCCTTCCTGTTTTGGTGCAGAGGAAGTTGATGCTGCTCCTGCTTTGAAATTACGAAAGGAACGAAAATTAGACTGTCTAGTCTTAGCTTTGGCTTTGTCCTGAGGCAGGGCATGGCCTTTACCTCCTGTAATGTCAGCGATAATCTCTTTCAACCCGGGCCCGAATAAGGTCTGCCCTTTGAAAGGTATATTAAGCAATTTAGACTTAGAAGTAACATCAGCTGACCAGGATTTTAGCCACAGCGCCCTGCGTGCCTGAATGGCGAATCCTGAATTCTTCGCCGTAAGTTTAGTAAGATGTACTACGGCCTCCGAAATGAATGAATTAGCTAGTTTAAGGACTCTAAGCCTGTCCGTAATGTCGTCCAGAGTAGCTGAACTAATGTTCTCTTCCAGAGACTCAATCCAGAATGCCGCTGCAGCCGTGATCGGCGCAATGCATGCAAGGGGTTGCAATATAAAACCTTGTTGAACAAACATTTTCTTAAGGTAACCCTCTAATTTTTTATCCATTGGATCTGAAAAAGCACAGCTATCCTCCACCGGGATAGTGGTACGCTTAGCTAAAGTAGAAACTGCTCCATCCACCTTAGGGACCGTTTGCCATAAGTCCCGTGTGGTGGCGTCTATTGGAAACATTTTTCTAAATATCGGAGGGGGTGAGAACGGCACACCGGGTCTATCCCACTCCTTAGTAACAATTTCAGTAAGTCTCTTAGGTATAGGAAAAACCTCAGTACTCGCCGGTACCGCAAAATATTTATCCAACCTACACATTTTCTCTGGTATTGCAACTGTGTTACAATCATTCAGAGCCGCTAACACCTCCCCTAGTAATACACGGAGGTTTTCCATTTTAAATTTAAAATTTGAAATATCTGAATCCAGTCTGTTTGGATCAGAACCGTCACCCACAGAATGAAGTTCTCCGTCCTCATGTTCTGCCACCTGTGACGCAGTGTCTGACATGGCCCTAATATTATCAGCGCACTCTGTTCTCACCCCAGAGTGATCACGCTTACCTCTTAGTTCTGGTAATTTAGCCAAAACTTCAGTCATAACAGTAGCCATATCCTGTAATGTGATTTGTAATGGCCGCCCAGATGTACTCGGCGCTACAATATCACGCACCTCCCGATCGGGAGATGCAGGTACTGACACGTGAGGCGAGTTAGTCGGCATAACTCTCCCCTCGTTGTTTGGTGAAATTTGTTCAATTTGTACAGATTGACTTTTATTTAAAGTAGCATCAATACAGTTAGTACATAAATTTCTATTGGGCTCCACTTTGGCATTGCAACAAATGACACAGGTATCATCCTCTGAATCAGACATGTTTAACACACTAGCAAATAAACTTGCAACTTGGAATACAGTTCAATTAGAATAATATTAAAAACGTACTGTGCCTTTAAGAAGCACAGAAGATCTATGACAGTTGAAAATTAATAAATTGAAACAGTTATAGCCTCAATCCCTGTAAACAACACAACTTTAGCAAAGATTTAATCCCATTAGCAAAGATAACAAATTCTGAAATCAGGAAACAAATTACAGAATAAACGTTTTTTTATCTCAGTCAACTATAATTCTCACAGCTCTGCTGAGAGAAATTACCTCCCTCAAAATAAGTTTTGAAGACCCCTGAGCTCTGTAGAGATGAACCGGATCATGCAGGAAATACAATGAGCTGCTGACTGAAATATCTGATGCGTAGCAAAAGCGCCAAAAAACGGCCCCTCCCCCTCACACACAGCAGTGAGAGAGAACAGAAACTGTCAGAAAAAAGATTAAGCAACTGCCAAGTGGAAAAATAGTGCCCAAACATTTATTCACTCAGTACCTCAGCAAATGAAAACGATTTTACATTCCAGCAAAAACGTTAAACATAATTTCTAGTTATTAAACAGCTTTATGTACTTCTTACAGTGTAATTCTAGTGAAGTACCATTCCCCAGAATACTGAAGTGTAAAGTATACATACATGACATTATATCGGTATGGCAGGATTTTCTCATCAATTCCATTGTCAGAAAATAAAAGCTGCTACATACCTCTATGCAGATTCATCTGCCCGCTGTCCCCTGATCTGAAGTTTACCTCTCCTCAGATGGCCGAGAAACAGCAATATGATCTTAACTACTCCGGCTAAAATCATAGCAAAAACTCTGGTAGATTCTTCTTCAAACTCTGCCAGAGAGGTAATAACACACTCCGGTGCTATTTTAAAATAACAAACTTTTGATTGAAGATATAAAACTAAGTATAATCACCATAGTCCTCTCACACATCCTATCTAGTCGTTGGGTGCAAGAGAATGACTGGGAGTGACGTAGAGGGGAGGAGCTATATGCAGCTCTGCTGGGTGAATCCTCTTGCACTTCCTGTTGGGGAGGAGTAATATCCCAGAAGTAATGATGACCCGTGGACTGATCACACTTAACAGAAGAAAAGCTTCTTTTTAAGATCATCTTTCTGTGTTAAAAATAGCTCTCTTTCTTTTTTAGCTCTTTGATAGGTTACCCATAACACCCTAGAAGGATTGCTAATATATGAATTATATGCATTGCACAATTGTGAAGCCAACTCAGTATCTCTAGCCGTGTATTTGCGTTTTAGGACTACCAAATATGTTTTGATTTTGCCCCTTATCACCTCTTTAAAAGTCTCCCATAAAGTTTCCATTTTTATATCTGGCGATGCATTCATCTGTAGAAAATCTATCCATTTTATTCTTAACCATGTCTTAAATTGTGTGTTGGCCACTAAGTATCTAGGGAAGAAAAGTCTACTTAAATTACCTTCTTGTGGGTTTCTTATTTTAAGATTGAGTGTAATGATGGCATGATCTGAAATAATTATTTCTTGTATTTCAGCCTTCATTTCTAATTTTAACAATTTCTCACTTATTAGGAAATAGTCTATCCTAGACATTGTGCGGTGTGAGTATGATTCACCTGTATATTTTCTCGTATCTGGGTTTTGCACCCGCCAGATATCTTTAAGACCAACTTCATTCCTAACACAAATTTGTTACATTATGCCTTCCTTGGGGTCTAAAGCCCCTCCTTCAATATTATTCATCCAGGGCTGCCTTGACCCCCTAATTAGGCAATACATTCCCCACTACTATCACCACCCTTGAAGAAGGCAACTTCATTCAGATGGACTCCATCTTGTATGAAAAAACATTGGCCAGATACCCCCTCAAATTCCACATGCCTAATAGAAATCCCCCCCCCAGTGTGCCTCACAAAGCTACTCATCACCCTGTTGATATTCTTGCAAGAGCAATCCAATCTCCTACTGTCCCAGGCTGCCCTCCAGATGAGCCGTGGAATAATCTCGGACCAGACTATCTTCAACTTTGGAAAGAGCTCTAACAACCTCTCAACATCCCTCTTCATCCTGATAATAAGGTATTTTTGACCCACGTAACCCAAATAATTCCCCCCAGCGTGTGTCACTATAACAGAACAATCTGACAAAATTGATCACCTTCAGGATAACCTGGTCCCACTTTATGCCTCTGATACCGAACCAAGCAGAGCCACTTCTTCAGCCAAAAACCCCAATTGACACCCATCTTCCTTAATAGTTGCAGCCCATCTCATTCAATAAATGTAGGAATGCCTAACAACCCAACAATCCACAGGATCTACAAAATAACCAGAAACAGAAAAAACAACACTAAATGCTGACAAACATATGATTTAAACTGCTTTCAGGACCACCTCCTAATCCCCATTATGCTGACAGCACACATTCCCAACATTCGTGCCTCAGTAGCCGCCCCAGTTTGAAATGAATGGGAACCAAAATCAACTGAAGGTAAACCCACCAGCTCCAGAGTCCTACAAAACACTGCTACAAACTGGAACCTAGATAAAGACTCCCTATTAAAATGAACCAAAATGGGGCCAACCAAGAAACAATCCCCTCCCCGATAGCCTGAAGCAGAATAAGCTGGCCTCCGCCTTGCTGATCTGTTTTTTGATTTCCTTAACCAAATAAAAACCTGTCCATCCTCAATCACCACATCGGTAAGCTGAACCCCACCCTTATCACGTTTTGTACGAGCCACTACCTATGAAATGCAAAAAGCAGCAAAAAAAGAAAGAACAAAAGCTGTCTTAAATAAAGCCACCTCATAATCATTCAGACAAATGCGATGTAGCACCCCAACCACCTTCTGTAAGAAAGCAAAAATCACTGGCCTTCTACCATCCGACTACCTCTGACCTCTACACAGACTTCTTGCATTTGCAAACCACAAATTCCGCTAGTTTACGAGTTATGCGTGCTATAGGGAAATTAACGAATGCAATACAAGTTGCGTTATTTAACCCCCTATAGCGCAGCCATTACAAGTTTTTCCAAACCTTGCTTGTGCGTGCGATATGGTGCTTTTAAGCTCCACAAAAAACAAGCGCTGTTTTGATGTGCTCGTGCACGCTTTCCCCATAGACATCAATGGGGAGAAGGTGTCTGAAAAAAGTCTAATACCTGTGATTGCGGAAAGAATAGCTCTGTAACGCAGCCCCATTGATGTCTATGGGGAACAAAAACTAATGTTTAAACCTAACACCCTGACATAAACCCCATGTCTAAACACCCCTAATCTGCCCCCCACCGATATCGCCGCCACTTACATAATGTTATTAACCTCTAATTTGCTGCCCCCGATATTACCGCCACCTAAATAAAGCTATTAACCCCTAATCTGCCGCTCCCGATATCGCCGCCACTATACTAAAGTTATTAACCCCTATTCCCCTGCACCCCAACATCGCCCACACTATAATAAATCTATTAACCCCTATTCCGCCACTCCCCGACATCGCCGCAACTAAAGAAAACTATTAACCCCTAAACCTCTGGCCTCCCACATCACTACCACTAAATAAATCTATTAACCCCTAAACCGCCAGCCCCCACATCGCAAATATTGAAATTAAACTATTATCCCCTACACCTAACCCTAAACCTAACCCTAAACCTAACACCCCCTAACTTTAACATAATTACAACAGAGCTAAACTAAAGTTACAATTATTAACTGAATAATACCTAGTTAAAACTAATAGTTATATTGTAGCTAGCTTAGGTTTTATTTTTATTTCACAGGTAAGTTTGTATTTATTTTAACTAGGTAGACTAGTTAGTAAATAGTTATTAACTATTTACTAACTACCTAGTTAAAATAAATACAAACTTACCTGTGAAATAAATCCTAAGCTACCTTACACTAAAACCTAAACCACAAAAAATAAAAAATAAACTACCATTACAAAAAAACCCTGAAATTATCCAAAAAAATATAATTGATTCCTATTCTAATACCTTTAAAAAAACAACAACCCACCCCAAAATAAAAAAAAGCCTACTCTAGAATAAACTACCAAGGGCCTAAGGGCCTTTTGGGGTCCCTTAAAAGGGCCTTTTGTAGGGCATTGCCCTAAAGTTAACAGCTCTTTTGCTACAAACCCCCCCAAACCCACAAAATAAAGAGAAAGTAAAACCTAATCTACCCATTGCCCTGAATATTTCACACTAGTTTGGGTGCTGTGCATTGCTATAACAACATATGTTCACATTTTCAAAGTGAACATTTTATAAGTAAGGCATTAACAATAGAATTATACAAGAATTATACTCAGTACTCACCAGATTGCTGCTTATTAAGACACCATGCTGCCTATTGACATCTGCTGAAGAAATGCACACTACATCAAGTTAACCCTATTCTCTCTTCTAATTTCAGGTATGTGAATATATTCCTTGTCACTCTGCAAAGTATTCACTGCACTCTGGTGTTTTTCCTCTCTTGTAACTCTATTTTGGTATGTGAATATATTCCTTGTCACTCTGCAAAGTATTCACGTCACTCTGGTGTTTTTCCTCTCTTGTAACTCTATTTTGGTATGTGAATATATTCCTTGTCACTCTGCAAAGTATTCACTGCACTCTGGTGTTTTTCCTCTCCTGTAACTCTATTTTGGTATGTGAATATATTCCTTGTCACTGTGCAAAGTATTCACTGCACTCGGGTGTTTTTCCTCTTCTGTAACTCTATTTTGGTATGTGAATATATTCCTTGTCACTATGCAAAGTATTCACTGCACTCTGGTGTTTTTTTCTCTCCTGTAACTCTATTTTGGTATGTGAATATATTCCTTGTCACTCTGCAAAGTATTCACTGCACTCTGGTGTTTTTCCTCTCCTGTAACTCTATTTTGGTATGTGAATATTTACATAGAGCAAATGATTTTAGTTTGTTAATTTAGTCCTACATTTTTGTACTATTACCCAATGTCTTACTTCTAATATTTTGTTAATTGCCATGTGATGCTCACTCCTTATCAATACTTGCTATTATTCTAAAATTTATAGCTGTCTTATGCCACAGTTTTAACCCCCTCCAAATGTTATTGTCTGTTTACTTAACATCTCACCTTGACCAGACCAGAATCTAACTTTCCAATTGTCTTTGATTAGCAATCAACTAAATTTAGTGGACTCAGCTGACTGCCCTGTCTGCATATATTTCACACTAGTTTGGGCTGAACATTGTGAACATTTTATAAGTGAGGCATTAACAATATAATTATACAAGAATTCAACAAGGATTGGGCAAGGGGCATGACACAAGGCAAGTACTTTTGTAAAATTATGTTTCATATACATTTTTGTTTTTTTATGCAATTGCTACTGTAATTCTGTGTCTTATGTGCCTAACTGGTTCCCACTTTTGAAAAAATGCTCAATATAATAATCATTTTTGCTACCTCTTGTCTCTATAACAAACTACATTATTCAATTACAACTTCTCCCTCTCCAGCTGCACTGTTCATTAGCCCATCTCTCTTAATCTCACCTTACTTTTGTACTCATGAACTTTACCTATTCCTAAACACTCTCTCTCCCCCCTGCAGCTATTCTCAAAAGCAGTCTCACTACTGCAAATCCGTATCTTATCTCATGTCACTCTCCCTCTTGCTTTTACTTACTGCTGGTGACATCTCCCCTAATCCTGGTCCCCAACCACTGCCTAGCCGTGCACATCCATGTGTACCATCCCATAGACTCAAAACTCTGCAAACCTTACTCACATTCCTCTTGCATCAAAAGCCACTACCCCTTTCACTTGCGCACTCTGGAACTCTCGCTCTGTTTGCAACAAGCTCACTTCTATACATGACCTCTTCATCTCCCGCTCCCTCAACCTTCTGGCCATAACAGAAACCTGGCTCTCTCCCCTAGACACAGCATCCACTGCTGCTCTGTCACATGGGGGTCTCCACTTCAGCCACACTCCTAGGTCTGGTAATAGACAAGGAGATAGTGTAGGTATTTTACTTTCCTCTCGTTGCACCTTTCAACAAATAGATCCCATCTCTTCCTTCACATTTCCCTCATTCCAACCCCACATGATTCGCTTATTCTCCCCTCTCTCTATACGTGTTGCAGTCATATACCGACATCCTGGCTCCTCAACTCAATTTCTAGATCACTTGGCTGCCTGGCTACCTTATTTCCTTTCCTCAGACACTACTGCCCTCATTCTTGGCGACTTCAACATCCCTCTTGACAATCCCACTGCCTCATCTGCAAAACAACTTCTGCAACTCACTTCCTCTTTTGGTTTGTCACAATGGATTGATTCTCCCACTCACAAAGACGGTCACTTTCTTGACCTGATCTTTAGCTATCGATGCACTCTCTCAAACTTCACAAACTCCCCATTTCCTCTTTCTGACCACCATCTCCTTACTTGCAACATATCATCCCTCCCTACAACTCTCCCTCCTTCTACTCCTCACACCAAACTTCACAGAAGCATTATGTCATTAGATCAGCAACAGCTTGCTAATTCCCTCAAACCTCTCCTCTCATCCTTCTCCTCCTTTTCCTGCCCTGAACAATCTATCTGCCACTATAATTCCACCCTTATATCCGTCCCTGACAATCTCGCCCCTCTTACCATAGCTCGGAACTCACACACTCATTCTCAGCCCTGGCATACTCCTCTGACACAGTACCTATGCAGATGTTCCCGTACTGCTGAGCGGCACTGGAGAAAATCTCGGAGTTCAGCTGATTTTCTACATTACAAATTCATCTTGAACTCCTACTATTCTGCCCTTAATCTCCATAAGCAACACTACTTCTCTTCTCTTATCTCTAATCTTTCTTCAAACCCAAAACGTCTGTTCTCCACTTTCAATACTCTCCTCCACTCTCCCCCACCTCCTAATACAACTTCTCTGTCACCTCAAGACTTTGCCAGCCACTTCAATAACAAAATCGACTCCATCAGAAATTAAATCAGCTCTCAACATAATTCCATTCTCTCCCCCCTCAAATGCTCTCACTCAACCACAACCCACATAACCTTAAACTTAGCTCATTCTCCCCTGTTACTGAGGAAGAAGTTTCGGCACTTATACTGTGCTTTCACCTCACTACCTGTCCCCTTGACCCTATCCCCTCACAGCTACTGCCCTCCCTCTCTGCTACCCTTACCCCTATACTAACACACATTTTCAACCTCTCCCTCAGCACGGGTATATTTCCCTCATCGCTGAAACATGCACTGGTCACACCTATCCTCAAAAAACCTTCCCTTGATCCTACCTCTCCAGCCAACTACCGCCCTATTTCCCTCCTCTCTCTTGCCTCAAAGCTTCTCGAAAAACTAGTATATGCATGCCTATCCCATTTCCTTACGTTAAACTCCCTTCTTGACCCATTGCAATCTGGATTTCGTCCACATCTATCCACAGAGACAGATATTGTTAAGGTTACCAACGACCTACTTACAGCAAAATCAAAAGGCCACTTCTCTCTGCTTATCCTCCTTGATCTGTCCGCAGCCTTTGACACTGTTGACCACCCTCTTTTGCTCCAAACCCTCCAATCCTTCTTTATCTGTGACACAGCCCTTTTGTGGCTCTCTTCCTACCTGTCAAACCGTACCTTTAGTGTAACCATCTCTGGGGCCTCCTCTGCCCCGTCACCACTTTCTGTCAGAGTATCGCAAGGCTCTGTCCTCAGTCCCCTTTTCTTCTCAATCTACACGTCATCACTAGGTTCCCTAATAAAGTCCCACGGTTTTCAATATCATTTGTATGCCGACGACACCCAAATCTACTTTTCTGCACCTGACCTATCTCCTTCCTTGCTAACCCGTGTCACTAATTGTCTTTCTCAAATCTCTTCCTGGATGTCCTCTCACCTCAAGCTAAATCTCTCCAAAACTGAGCTCCTCATTTTCCCCCCTTCTTCCAAAATCTCCACCCCCAATTTCTCTATAACTGTCGACAACTCCATCATTACCCCTACCCCGCATGTCCAATGTCTCGGGGTCACATTTGACTCAGATCTTTCTTTCACTCCTCACATTCAGTCCTTGGCTAAAGCCTGCCGCTTCCACCTTAAAAACATCTCTAAAATTAGACACTTCCTTACACAAGACACAACTAAGATTGTAATCCACTCTCTCATTCTTTCCTACCTCGATTACTGCAACTCTGTCCTCTCTGGTCTCCCCACCTGCCGCCTAGCTCCTTTACAATCGAAATGAATGCATCTGCCAGACTCATCATCCTTACAAGTCGCTCTTCAACTGCTGCACCTCTCTGCCTCTTCACTGGCTTCCTCTTGCCTCTAGGATCAAACACAAAATTCTCACTCTGACATACAAAGCTCTCAACTGCATTGCTCCCCCTATATCTCAGACCTTGTCTCCAGATACTCTCCCTCCCGTCCCCTTTGCTCTGCTCATGACCTTCTACTCTCCTCCTCTCTGGTTACCTCTTCGCACTCCTATTTACAGGACTTCTCCAGGCTGGCTCCCATCTTGTGGAATGCTCTGCCTCACTCCACAAGACTCTCCCCTAGTTTTGAAAGCTTCAAGCGCTCCCTAAAGACTCTACTGTTCAGGGATGCATACAACCTATGCTAACCTTACTTTATACCAGTTCCACCCCTCCATTGCTATACCCTGAACCCCCTTAGCATGTAAGCCTTAAGAGTCCAGCTGTTTGTAGATCACCTTCTTAAGGGCTGACTACAACAGTGCAACTCTTGGCAGGGCCCTCTACCCATTTTATCCCTATAATTGTTTTGTTGTACTCCCTTTTGTTTATAGCGCTGCGGAATCTGTTGGCGCTCTACAAATAACCACTAATATTAATAATAATAATTTGTATGGGCATTGCCCTTAAAAGGGCATTTAGCGCTTTTGCTGCCCAAGCCCTAATCTAAAAATTAAAACCAACCCAAAACGAAAAAAATACATTACACAAAATAACAAACAAATTATCAAAAATAATAAAAATTATTCCTATTCTAATACCCATTTAAAAAAAAAAACACCCCAAAATAAAAAACCTAATCTAGAATAAACTACCAAAGGCCCTAAAAATTGCCTTTTGTAGGGCATTGCCTTAAAGATATCAGCTCTTTTTCTGAAAAAAAATGACACCCACTAACATTACAAACCCCCCCAAACCCACAAAATAAAAAAACGATCTAAAAAGCCTAAGCTACCTATTGCCCTGAAAAGAGCATTTGGATGGGCATTGCCCTTAAAAGGGCATTTAGCTCTTTTACATGCCCAAACCCTAATCTAAAATAAAAATCCACCCAAAAAACACTTAAAATAAGACTAAAACTAACTGTTTTTGAAGTCCCACTTGAACGATCTTCATCCAGGCGGCGAGAAGTCTTAATCCAGATGGCCTCTTCAATCTTCATCCCGGCAGTGAAGTCCTCATCCAAGCGGCGAGAAGTCTTCATCCAGGCGGCCTCTTCAATCTTCATCCAGACGGCATCTTCTATTTTGACCCCGGCGGCACGGAGCGGGTCCATCCTGAAGACATCCGGCGTGGAGCGTCCTCTTCATACGGTCGCCGCCGTACACTGAATCTTCAATGCAAGGGAGCCGTTTCAAGATGGCGTCCCTTGCATTCCTATTGGCTGAAAATTTTGAATCAGCCAATAGGAATTAGAGCTGCTAAAATCCTATTGGCTGTTCAAATCAGCCAATAGGATTTAAGCAGCTCTCAATCTATTGGCTGATTCGAGTTTTATGTTACAGATTTGTAGCCTAAAACTCATAACTACTGCTTTTAGATGGCGTTATGGATCTTGTCGTTTTAGGCTGTAACACAGGTTTTTTAGCCTCACCGCAAAACTCGTAATGTCAGCACTATGGGAATCCCATGAAAAACCGTCATTTTTACGAGTGCGGTACTGACGTTGCGTTACAGTCTAAAAGGCTTGCGTTACACCTATACCGACAAGACTTGTAATGGCTGAGGTGCTGTTTTAATGCTGAAAATGCCATATTTTCAGCGTTAAAAGACAAATGCACAACTCGTAATCTAGCTGTTTGTGATTTCTTCCCATCCCAATAATTGACACAAAAGGCCAAGGTCAACAGCTGCCGGGGAACTAATTCCTTAGAAACCCCTTCTTCATACCATGAACCCATCCAATGGACCAAAGCAGCCGACCATCCCTGCTCTGAAAAAGCCCCACTGCATTAAAACCTTCTGCCAACTGGCCCATACCTGTGTATATGCTCTCCATGTTCTCTTTGCCAATGCACCCCTCACCAAAGTCAGCAATTCGGTAATGCTTCCCTCCACAGCTCCACAGGACAACACTCTCCACATTCCTGCCCCTCTGGAGACAGCGACCATAAAAGTTCCCACTGTAAATGGGACAAAGCGTCAGCTATGTCATTAGCAATACCAGGAACATGTACAGCTCTGAAGAAAACATTACACCTCAAACATTCCAAAACAAACAAGAGGAGCAGAAACACCACCGGAGGGAAAGAGGCTGAAAAATTGTTAATCACCAGCACCACCCCCATGTTGTCAGAGTGAAATTTAACCCTCCTATCTCTCAGTACTTCAGACCACAGCTTCATGGCCACCAACAAAGGGAAAGACCAAATTCTTTGTCAATCCCGTCCTAGACCAATCTGGTGGCCATGCATCCGCACACCACCTGCCCCCAAAATAAGCCCTGAATCCGAGAGTCCCAGAAGCATCAATGAACAAGTTAACCTCTGAATCCTGGAAGCCCACCTGCTGAATCAAAGACCTACTATTAAATTCCTGAAGGAAAGAAATCCACACCCCAAGATCCTCCTGGAGCTGCCTAGTCACACGAATGTGATGAAAAGACTCTTTCACTCAGAGGCGTAACTAGAAACCTCAGAGCACGGGTGCAAGAATACATGAAGGCCCCCCCAAAAAAATACCATTCCATTTTCAGTGTAACTTTACACTAATGTTTCACTTTATCTACTTGCCTATATTTAATATTGAAATTACTCTAAACATCCTAAATCCATATAGTGCCACCTTTATTACATTTTGCGAAGACTTGTTAAATTATTTTATTTCAACCATATCAACAAAATGTAAAGAATTAAAGGGACATTAAACACCAAATAAATGCTATAAAGAATTCTAGATAGAATGATGCATTCAAAGAAAAGATTAGTCTGAGAATAACAAGTAGATGTATTTTTTTAAAGATTCATTAGCTGTTTAAATATTGGCAAAATAGGTGAAAAGTTTTAGTGGCTATAAAACAACGGGAGCTGCCATGTTGTTGCTTTCTCTGCTGTGTCCAATTAGGGACAGTTATAAATAGGTCACTAGAGTGTGCAGACACAATGTTCACAATTTCAGACTGTAATTACAGGAAAAGGGGACAAAATAAATAATGAAAGTATATTGCACACACAGACTCACACACACACACATAGATTCACACACACACACACACACACTTATATATACACACAGACTCCCACACACACAGATTCATACACACACAGACAGACTCACACACACTCACAGACTCACACACACAGACTCACACAGACACACACACACAGGCTCGCACACACACACACACACAGACACTCTCACACACAGATTCACACAGACTCTCACACACACAAGCACTGTCCATCCTCTAGACTCAGTGTTTCCTTTAAAAACAGGATGAAGAGACAGCTATTTATTTGCTGCATTTGGGTATTTTTATAGCCTATGCTAAACAAGAATCACAATTTTGTTTCAATGCTTGTAGGGCTTGTCACTGTCCACCAATAAAGATGTGGGAATTGTTCTTATCATCTAGTGAGCTGCCATGTCACAAACCAGTTGTTCACTTCCTAATGCATGAGGTGTTAAAGGTTTTATATCATTCTAGGAAATGTATCACTACCAAACATGGAGCTTGCTTCTATTGAGCCGTTAAAAATAAAGCCATAAGCTACTGAAGTGGTCGACAGCTAAAAGTAATTTATGGCTCCATTTTAGTACCAGGTTTCCATTAAAAAGGTTACCGCTTTGCGAGCGATCACTCTTTTCGTGTAGGTATAAGTTAGCGTTATGTTAATGCTTCCACCCGATTTCTAAAACATTAATAGGTTACTATGGTAACCCGGCCTTACACTACACTCGATCGCATATACGGCGCTGCATACAAGTGCAGCGTCATATATTTTACCCATCGCTTGCTGTTAAAATAAAATCAAACACCTAAAAAAGCGCAATATCTACCTCTCAACAGCATCCCCCCACTGCAATAACTAATGTATTAACCCCTAATCCGCCAACCACCATACCGCAAAGTATCTATCAAAGTAATTAACCCCTAAACGCCATCCCCCCACAACACAATCTAGCTATTTAAACTACTAACCCCTAATCCGCAATGCCCCCACAACGCAAACTATCTATTTAAACTATTAACCCCTAATCCGCCATTAACCCACATCGCAATTAACCTAATACATCTATAAACCCTTAAACTGCCAAACCTCACAACGCAAATAACTAATCACTAAGCCCCCTAACCTAACACCCCCTAAATTAAACCCATTACATAAATTAAAATAATCCTAAATTACAATGAAAATAAAAAACCTTACATTACTTAAAAAAAAGAAAAAAGAAAGGAAAGAAAAAAGGTCTAACATTACATAAAATAATAAACAAAATTATCAAAAATTACAAAATTAAACCTAATCCCTATGAAAATGAAAAGCCCCCCAAAATAAAAACACCCCCTAATCTAATACTAAATCTAATACTAAACTACCAATAGCCTTCGGCCCCTTTGTAGGGAATTGCCCTACGTTAAACAGCTCTTTTACCTTAAAAAAAAATCTAAGCTCCCCTTAACAGTAAACCCCCCCCCCCCACCAAACCCCCCAAAAGAAAAAAAAAAAAAAACACTAAAAAATCTTAAACTACCCATTGCCCCTAAAGGGGCATTTGTATGGGCATTGCCCTTAAAAGGGCATTCAGCTCTTTTACTGCCCTTAAAAGGGCATTCAGCTATTTTTCAATTGCCCAAAATCCCTAATCTAAAAAATGGAAAAAAAATATAAAAAAAAAAAAAAGCCTAACTCTAACCCCCAGATAAGTGCTCATGGTTCCTGAAGTCCGGCAGTGAAGTCTTCTTTCAAGCGGCGACCTCTTCTATATTCATCCAGGACCACGGAACTGAAGACCCGTGACCGGCTACTGAAATCCTTTTGGCTGATTTGAACAATTCTGGACACTCACATGGAAAGGTTCGGCTTAATAATTAAGAGTGTGTGTGTGTCAAACTGTCAAAACCTGTTCTAAGTGAGAGATAATTCTCCTAGCTACTTACTGCTCTGTAGTGTAGGCTGAGGGCTCACTGTCTCAGGCAGGACTGCAGCTGATTGCGACGTCCACAAGCTCAGGAGGACAGGAGGCAGCAGGCTCTTTTCTTCCGTTCCTGTCGAGTTCCTTGAAGTTTCTGTGTTCCTTTGCGCATGCATGGGAAGCCAATCAGCACTGGTGACTTTTTCCTGGTGCTGTCAATAACCAGGAGAACATGACCAGCGCAGTAGCGCACTAAAAAACTTCTCCCTCGCATGGGCTAAGTTTGGACCTGAAGGCTCCACCGACTGCAATAAAGCAGCAGCGGGTCCTCCCAGAGTGGTGGACCTTGAGGGCCCGGTTGCAACCACGCATGTTGCAACCCTGGTTGTTACGCCCCTGCTTTCACTCCAACCTTCACCAATGCCAACCTTCTACAGAAAAATCTCCCCACCGGGATGATTTTACAAGCAAAGTTAAGCTTTACAAAAACAGATTGCAGCTCCCGTAATTTCAATTTTTGGAGCTGCAATGTCCCTTGAAGCACAGCTTCAAGATCCATTACCTTCTCCATGGAAAGGCAACACTCCATCAAGAGTGAGTTGATCTGAATACCTAGAAAACATAAAATTACACACAGACCTTCCGACTTGTCCCTTGCAATTGGGATCCTGAAATCCCCAGCCACTGAATCAAAAGCACAGATCAATTACCGACACACTTCTGACCCGCCTGAACCGTCAAACAAAAAATCGTCCAGATAGCGAACTAAGGATCTATGCCCTGAAACCAGCCGAACCATCCATTTCCTGAAATAACTGAATTTCTCAAAATAAGAACAAGAGATGGAGCATCTCATGGTGAGGCAAAGGCCGACAAAGTATTCTCCTTCGAAAAAACAACCAAGCAAGTGATGACAGGCAACCTTGGCCATGAGAGCCACTACCCCAGCTGCCCAAACTAAAGCCACTGCTTTGTCAAGTGATGCATAAGTCACTGCAGCCAGCCCAGCGTCAATAACGTCATTCGCTGCCAACCCTTTCAGGAATGACAAATGATAAATCATACGAAATTGCCCCAAAGGAGATACCCTCAAGTTCGCCATGGGCGATTCCCGAAATGGCCCAGCCATGCGCCCCAATGCCACCTCTTTCAGTAGTTTTTCACGTATGTACCCCGGATGCTCCCTAGCTGACTTCAAATTCCCAGAAACCTTCTAACCCGCCATGGGGAAGGGAGAGAGTATTGGAGGGGGGGTAGCAGGAAATTATATGCTGCACCAGAGTCCCTGCACCCAGCTCCAAAATCTCTACACCACCCTCCCCAGATATCCAACCCAGCCATAAACTGTCACCTAGCCAGTCACAGCACAGACACACACCCCCATACAACCATTCATTGTGCCAGCCCTGCACCCATAGCCCTGCAACACACAGCCATACAAACCATGCCACCACCTCCCCCAGTTAGAATGCCTGCCTCAACTTTGTCCTCCAGTCACCCCCAGGCCCCAGCCCCCAGCATCGATCCATCCCCTTAATAATCCTCAAGTGTTCCTCCCATCTTCGATAGCTCACTTTATTTCATTCTGTTAACTGTTGTTGTTTTACCTACAGGGAGCAGAATATTCACAAGCATTCATCTTGTGAATTAGATTTTAAATTCTGCAACTGTATAGTTCAAAGGTAAAGTCATTTAGCATTTTCTACAATAGGAACTTTTGTATTTGGACAACATTTGTGTGTTTTCAATTGGTAGGCAATTAGGAGAGAAACCCACATTAAGTTTCTAGGATCTATTTAAAGGGATAGCTATTAGATCTGCTAATATTAGCTCAGTGGATCTCACTACAATAAGGATCTCATCTAAATAAGGATAGCATTAAGTGCAAGAGTTATTTCATTAGGTATATTGCATATTCCATTGACTTTGTTTTAATAGTTTACTTTAATAGACTACTTTCTTGACCATGCAAAAGGATTTGATAATTCTAGAAATGTTCTTCGTGTAATGTGCACAAATGCTTGCAGCTTAGTAAGTAAATTACCTGAACTTAGTGCAATAATGATTCAAGATAAGTTGGATTTAGTAGCTATAACAGAGACATGGTACAATGACTCTCACGACTGGGAAACAGTCATACCTGGTTACGTTTTGTTTAAAAAAAATTGAGTAGGAAAAAAGGAGGGGGGGGGAGTTGCTCTGTACAGGAAAGAAAAAGTAACTGAAATTGTAAAAACCAATGACAATGTAGAAAGTGTTTGGGTTACTATAGAAACTGAAGGGAAACAGGTGTTTAGAATAGGGGTAGTATATAGACCACCATTACAGGATGAAGCATCAGCTAAAATTACAATGAACAGCAATGTTAAAGTAGTGGGGGACTTTAATATGTCTGATGTAGAATGGGAAGTACCTGTTGCCAAATCAACTAGAAGTAAATATATTCTGGAATCATTACAATGGGGAATTTCTTGAGCAACTAGTAAAAGAACCAACACGTAAAGGAACTATATTAGATTTAGTACTTACAAACAGTGATATAGTATCTGTAGTGTCTGTGGGTGAGAACTTAGTGTCTAGTTATCATCAGTCTGTATTATTTAATATTCAGCCAAAGGTATTGTGCAACCATAGCAAAACACTAGTTTTAGACTTTAGAACAATTCATTTTTCTTATACCTAAAAAAATCTCTAAAAGGGATGGCACAGATTACAGGAGTACAAGAACAGTGGGAATATTTTAAAAACGCTATTCTAGATGCAACTAAACACTGTATTAGGCTTGTTTGTAAAAGTAAAAGAAAAAGAAAACCAATATGGTTTTCAAGAGAAGTAGCACATGCAGTTAAGACAAAAAAGACAGTCTATAAAAAATTCAAACTCACTGGCTCAGAAGAGGATAAGGAAAAGTGGAGAACCCATCAAAAGATGACAAAGCAGTAATAATCAGAAAGGCTAAAGCTGATGCAGAAGAGGAAATAGCACAATCTGTAAAAAACGGTGGCAAAACCTTCTTTAGATATATCAGAGAAAAGAGAAAAACTAACATAGGGATAGTAAGACTCAAGAATGATGATAGAGTAGTAGAAGAAGATAAACAAATAGCAAACTGTTTAAATGATTGCTTTTTTCAGTCTTTACAACAGATGGTAAAGATAGTGAGATTCTGTTAAGGGATGTCACTGTAAATGATAATGTGAGTAGTAATTTTCTTTTTACAGAGGAAGAGGTTTCAAGAGCTTTATCAAAAATAAAACTAAATAGGTCTGTGGGTCTAGATAATATTCATCCAAGGGTTCTAAGAGAACTTCGATCCGTGATAGCTACTCCATTAGCTGATTTATTTAATCAGTCACTTCTGACAGGAGTTGTTGCCAATGTAGTCCTTCTTCATAAAAAGGGTAGTAGGGAAGATTACTATAGGCCAGTCAGTTTGATCTTAATTGCAGGGAAATTAATGGAAACTCTTTTAAAGGAAAGACTTGTGTCTTTCCTTCAGACAAACAACTTAGAAGACAAAGGACAACATGGTTTCACTGCTGGAAGATCATGTCAGACTAATCTAATTGATTTATTTGACCATGTAACTATATTAATAGACCAGGGAGGAGCCGTACACATGTTGCATATCTAGACTTTAGCAAAGCATTTGACACCGTCCCACACAACAAACTCATTCACAAAATGCATTGCCTTGGAGTAGATGCTAAAATTGTTAAGTGGGTAGAATGCTGGCTTAAAGATAGACGACAGAGGGTTTCAATTAATGGAGCACATTCAAATGAGGTGTCAGTTACTTCCTTCAGTCTATGAATAAGTGCCACTAGGGGTACAAAACATGTCAGACCATTATGTTTGTTAGTCTGCCTGCCTACCTGGCTTTCCTTTGTGCCTACAGCGTTTTCATTGCTGTATTTTTTTACTTTTTGCAATAAATTGACTTTTAATTACCACCCACGAGTACCTGCACTCCCTGTTCTACTTGCTGTCTAGCTTTTGTGGCGTGATTCCACCACTCTTCGCTACGGTACTCTGTTTGTTCAGGGACTCTTTGGTTTACCTTTACCAGGATCTACTTCCAATTTACCGATGTTGTGAGTCGGATGTTGCCTGGACCAACGCCGCTTGTCTCCTATAAATAAACTAAAAACTGTCCAAAAGAGGGCTACTAAAATGGTACATGGTCTAAAATATAAAACGTACAAAGAAAGACTCTATGATCTAAACATGTATAGTTTAGGGATAGAAGGGAAAGAGGTGACATGATAGAGACCTTCAAATATATGAAGGGACTTAATAGAGTAGAAGCTGAAAGAATTTTCCACAAAAAAATAAATGCCAAAACAAGGGGTCAAAGCAGATTCAGGAGAAATTTGAGGAAGCATTTTTTTACAGAAAGGGTGGTGGATTCATGGACTAAACTTCCATCTGAGGTGGTAAACACAAAGACCGTAAATAAATAAAAAAGTGCCTGGGACATGCATAAGGCTATCCTAAGAAAAAAGTAACATGTTTAATTGGTAGACCTGATGGGCCTTTTTGGCTCTTATCTACCGTCAAATTCTATGTTTCTATGTTAATGATTCAGAGAATGTGATTTTTAAATTCCTGCCAATTTACTACTGGAAGCTAGTAGTTGATTGGTGGCTACACACAATTTGTCTTTTGTCAGTGGCTCAACAGATGTGTGCAGCTAGCTCCCTGCAGTGAATTGCTGCTCTGGAACTGATATTAAATATGTGTTTAATTGCTTTACAGAGGTTAAACACATGGTTATATGTATATAACATTGCTGTAACATGTTATAGTATTTTCTTTATGCACTGTTATAGCCCTTTAATGCAGATTAAAGCATCAAACTCCTCACCTCCCTAACTCTCAAGCAGATAGTTGTCATACAAAGAATACCTTTACAGCAACTAAAATGAGAAGGAAATGGGGATAAAGTCAGACATTACCCTCAAATAGCCCCACATCCCTCCACAATTAACTCCCTTGCTGGACTACTTATGGGTCTCCCTGAGTCTCACCCCCAAAAATTGTCACAACTGGGAGTAAGGTTGGTATCTGACCTTTGTACTTCCCTCACACAACCACGTTTCTGTACACTAGAAGAAATAATAGACAACACCCCAATACCTCAATACATGGAATGTTAACACATCAGATTGAAAAGTTTTTTTGATTAGTTGGGGTTTCAATCCTGAACTGTCCCTTCCTCGTACATTATGGGAAACCATATGGCACCAGGGTAACAGACTACGCAAACCTTTATCTCTCCACTTCTCTCTCATAGGTGACACGGACTGTGAAAATAAACTAACTCACCTACAAAAATGGGAGCAATACCTAAATACTACTATCTTCCTACGAACCTGGCAATCTATTTTAACCCTTACTAAAAAAGCATTACATTGTCTTACTTTATTTGAGACTTATTACAAGCTACTCACACACTGGTATTATATTCTCACAAGATTAACTAAAATGTATGGTTCTGTCTCACCCATGTGCTGGCGTAACTGCGGACACATAGGAAACACAATGCACATTTGGTGGGAATGCCCCAAACTTACGCCTTTATGGAACACCTGTTTCCATGTGTTTCTCGGTTTGGGTATAACTCTCCCTAAGACCCCTGCCAGTGCCCTCCTTCATATTGGGACCCACACCCTCCCTAAACATCAATCATACTTGTATACCTATCTCCTTACAGCGATCAAGACAGCAATTGCCAAATCCTGGAAAAACACCTCCCCCAAGCTGGCCCATGATCCTAAACTCAATGGCATATATTTACACAATGGAGAAAAATATATTATCAGCATTAAACAAGTCAGACCTCTTTGACCTTATTTTGGCAGACTGGGGAGCAAGATATGACACCACTTGGACACCTAACACTTCAGCCGACGCCTAAAACTTAACCATTGGACGATATTGGCCTTCCCCCCTAAACCCTTCTCCTCCCCCCCTGCCTTACTCTAATCTTCCCTTTCCTACCCCATTCATCCTTTCCCACTATGAGAAATTTTAGATGATGTTATCTCTATGTATAATATATACCTTATGCCTTATTACTGTTTGTACTCTCCACATATATTTAAATTTGGGGCCTGCAAGCCCCCTATATTTCTATGACCTTTGACTTTTTGTGCCAGACTACAATTTTTACCTTAATAAAATTTGAAATTAAAAAAAAAAAAAAAGAGAAGGAAATGGTTAAATTATTAACCCTTCAGCATCTGTATAGCAGGAAACCACAAAGAACCCTAGTTTATATAGATGTTACACAGCTTTAAATTAAACATTGATATTACCTCAATATGTTTAACCTGCTAGTTGCTTTCTTGGGGCTGCAGATATGATGAGGATTTGTTTTTATATTTTACTTTTGCTAAAACACTATGGAAAGTTTAACAAGTGATTGGCATTCTATGATGTAGGTTTTATCTTTGCTGCAGCCGTGATTTTGGGCAATAGGTAAATAGACCCAGAAGCGCTCCAGTAAATCTGGATTTTTAGTATGGTCTGTGAATTCCAGTCCTAGCACATGAAAAGTCTGATGTGTTAAAGGGCCATGATACCCAAATGTTGAAACACTTGAAAGTGATGCAGCATAGCTGCAAAAAAGCTGACTAGAAAATATCACCTGAACATCTCTATGAAAAAAAAAAAGATATTTTACCTCAAAAGTGCCTCAGTAGCCACATCCCATTGTACAGGACTTCTAAGCAGCAAATCAGTATGTCTGTCTCATGAAGTAAAAGAGTTCATGACCTCAGCACTGCTGATGCTGATTGGCTGCTGTTCATTTCTTCCTCTTTTTTTTTTTAACCAGCAGCTGGGCAGCAGCTGAAGTATAACTTTTTACACAGAACTTACTCTGCTGAGCTGAGGAAGTTGTGAGGTAAAATATCTTCCTTTTTTACATAGAGATGCTCAGGTGATATTTTCCTGTCAGCTTTTTACAGTTATACTGCATCAGTTTCTGAATTAGCATATGAGTATTATGTCTCTTTAAGTCCCAAATAAATAAAGCCTCTGTATAAACATGGGGGAAATTAAACATTTTCCAAATTGTGCAATACTATTAAGATGCCTGGTTTCCACAAATCTTCACATCCTCCCTGGTATTATATATCACATATCATAGCTTTCCCTTACCTGACCTCACACTGCTAAACTTCTGTGTAACAGAAAACCACAGAAAACTGCAGAAAAAAACAAACTGAAGTGTGTTAGCAATGAGACAAACGCCACAGCGACATCTCTGGCGGGAGTACTGCACTATACATAATATACATAATCTATGTACAGACTGAATTAAAGGGACACTAAACCCAAAAGTTTTCTTTCATGATTCAGATAGAGAATACAATTTTAAACAACATTCCAATTCACTTCGATTATCTAATTTGCTCCATTCTTTAGATATCCTTTGTTGAAGAAATAGCAATGCATATGGGTGAGCCAATCACACAAGGCATCTATGTGCAGCCAGCAATCAGCAGCTGCTGAGCCTATCTAGATATGCTTTTCAGCAAAGGATATAAAGTGAATGAAGCAAATTAGATAATAGAAGTAAATTAGAAAGTTGTTTAAAATTGCATGTTCTTTCTAAATCATAAAAGAAAAAATTTGGGTTTCATGTCCCTTTATACAAAGGACAAGCTTAAAAGGCAGGGACAGGAAGCCAAAAAAACAGGACAGTTGGCAACTGTGTATTAAAGGGACAGTAAACCTTAAAAATAATGTTATATAATTCTGCACATAGTGCAGAATTATATAACATTATATTAGCCAAATATTATTTAAACGTAATTTCCCCTATTAATTTTTAAAAGAAAGCGCTGTTTCACAGACCCGCTCTCTGCTCTCTGCTGAGCCGGGTCTGTTATATTTCCTCAGCGCATCGGGCCAGCTGTATAGTCACAGCATGGCCCGACCGCGCCATAAGAGCGAGCTGCACTTAGTCTTATGGCGCGGTCGGGCCAGGCTGTGACTATAAAGCTGGCCCGATGCGCTGAGGAAATATAACAGACCCGCTCAGCAGAGAGCAGAGAGCGGGTCTGTGAAACAGCGCTTTCTTTTAAAAATTAATAGGGGAAATTACGTTTAAATAATATTTGGCTAATATAATGTTATATAATTCTGCACTATGTGCAGAATTATATAACATTATTTTAAAGGTTTACTGTCCCTTTAAGCACAAGAGACATGAGGGAAAAGAGCAGAAGAGGGGCAAGAATTTTACAGACATGCAAATGAGAATCCTGAGGTCTTGGGGAAATAAGATTTCTACATGTAATAAATCAAGGTGATTACTTTGAATGTAGTTTCTAAGTCTCCCTGTGCAGTTACATAGAAGACCTTATACTGGGTTATAGGTAATTTAGGGCAGCAACAGACTGGAGCAGGGCAAGGTAAAGAGTGAAAGGCGCAGTGCGGTGCAGTAAAACATGTTAGTTGTCAGGAAGAGCAAAACTTGCTGGGCAGCACTTTTGTGACTACTGAGACAGTGACACAAAAAAGCAGCACTAACAAATTGTTTGTAAGACTGAAATATGCTACAGCATTACCTTACCAGTATTAGACTTTGATTCAAGGATGGGGGAAAGCTTGACTGTGACCCTGCAGTCATGTGATACACAATACCTACACTGATAGGAGGAAGTTCCCACTCCCTCTGTACTTGCCAAAGCTGGTTTGGGGGAAATCCCTCCCTCTGCTACTACACTTTGAAGCACTGTTCCCCCAACACCTCCAAATAATAAAAGCACAAAGTTTGGTCCCCATAGGGCAGACCTGACACTGTGAACAAGCAGTGAGGGAGAAGGCGGGGCACTATGGATATACTGTATACAGCAGATGCAATCACAGGCTTTATTTTACATTGAAAGGCAGCTGCTGTAAAATAGATGTTCTTTCTCTGACATATATATTGCTGGGAGGAGCTGCAGGCTGCTGCACATGAATTTACAATCCCACAGTGTCAGCTGTCCCGTCTTTTTTATTTATTTTTTACGGGAAAGAAACAGGGCGGTATCAGTACCATGAATGGCAGTTGTGCTGCTTCTTCTAAGCTTGGAGCTAGTGGCAGCAGTTAAAGGGACAGTCAAGTCAAAATTAAACTTTCATGATTCAGCTAGGGCATGCAATTTTAAAGAACTTTGCAATTTACTTTTATCATAAAATGTATTTTATTCTCTTGGTATTCTTTGTTGAAAGTTAAACCTGGGTAATTTCTGCTGCTGCTGTCTAAGCCCTTGAAGGCCTCCTCTTATCTCAGTGCATTTTGACAGTTGTTCACAGCTAGACAGCGCTAGTTCATGTGTGTCATATAGATAACATTGTGCTCACTCCCGTGGAGTTATTTGAGTCAGCACTGCTTGGCTAAAATGCATGTCTGTCAATAGAACTAAAATAAGGGGGTAGTCTGCAGATGATTAGAAGGTATAAACGCCAGAACTGCTTGCGTAATGATAAATGCCGACATTGTATGCTGTCGGCAGATGTGCGGTGGACAGGATACGCTACATCATATCATGTCCTCTCGGACTTTGGTAAATTGGCCCCTATGTCTCATTTCAGAAAGTTTTAGCTGTTTGCTAGTTCAAATTACCCCACAAAGTCCTACCATTTCTTTAAGTAGACACCCCAGGGTATCTTAAATGTCATATTTTGAACTTTATAGTGGTGCCATTTTTTCACTAGTTTGTACCAAGTGTAGTGGTAATAGGCAGTTTTTTTCTGCCTTTTTCACACACACACATTGAGATTTTGCTTCATATTTTGTCATCCTTATGTGTGCTACTGCAGTATAGCACTTAATATGTTGCTCAGCTACTTCTTCTGAGTACAGCAATACTCCCGTGGGTACCTTTGCCAGGTGTATGTGGATGTTGAAAGGGTAAATTTGAGACCTAGCCATTTCAGTTTTTCCCCAAATTTGAATTTTAATGCTGTGTCCATGTCCCATTTTAGAGTATTTTAGTGTTTGCTATTTCAAACAACCACACAAAGGCCTACCATTTCTTAAAGGGTATATGTGGATGTTGAATGGGCAAGTGTGAGAAACATATGAATACCAAGAGAAAAGGGGGGACCAATGGCACTACTTATATATTTGGATTAACCTGCTATTTCCCACAAACAAAGAGGGACTTGTCCCAAAATTATAATGTGTGGGATAGAGTAGGTGCTATGTAGTAATACAATAGTACAAAAAGAGCCCAAGAGAGGCAGAGAGCTCCCTCTTGAAAAGACAGACTACATTTATAGCACTCAAAGGGTTAATAATTCATGAATTAACTTAAATTAATTGGCAAGATTAAATTACAAAAAGAGAGGTAACTGTACTCAAAAAGTGAGCAGGTACAGCTGAAACATAACTTTTATTATATGAAGTTCACACATAAAACAAAATAAAATACATAGTTAAAAGCACTCTCAGGAGCCAAGTAACAGTCAAGTGACCCCTAGTTGTAGTTGGTTGAATGAAGGATGTAATATTATATGATTATCCTGCTAAATGATAAAGCTGCCTATATATTCCCTGTGTGATGGGTTTGTGAGTAAGATTTTGACCACCGGTATAGGTGGAGACACTGATTACTCGACTTGAGTGAGATATATTAATTGTCCATAGCTGGTGGGAGGTATCCACCTTAAGGGGTTGTGTATACGCTCTGTAACTCTAATAGAGCTGCTATGATCTGATAAATGCAGCACTTCTAATATAACAGCCTAAGCTAGAGTGCTTATCAGGCCCCCACTTATGCTATATGACCAGATATTAAACATAAGAGTTGTAAGGTTGCTTCCTTAAATTGGGTGGTCATGAATAAAGTATATATACTCACTGCCACACAGTATGTTGTAAAAGAGGCATGTAAGTTACCAAAAATATCTACGCCAACTGAAGTATCACCTGATGGGATTGATAAACAGCCTAACGTGTATGTTTTAATTATTGACAAAACCTATTTTACTTATCCAATACTTTGGTTGCTTGCAATATCTTAATAGTTAATTGCGCTTATGTCTCAGCAACATTGTATTTCTATCAGATTAGATTTTAGACAACATGAGACGTTTATTTGAGAAAAGTAATTATTGTTGCTAATGGCGGTATGAGTAGCTCCTTTGCGCCTGCAGCACAAATATATATGTCTGGGTTCAGCATTAAGATAGCAATCAAAATAATTCTTAGTGTATAAATAGAATTATAGACATTGCGATCAGCAACATTTATTTAGTTCAGTCTAGTTTCATGACATGTGTCTGGTTCTGCTTTACGATAGCAATCATGATAATTCTTAGTGTATACTTAGAACTATAGGCAATGCGGTCACCAGCATTTATTTGATTTAGTTAAGTTTCATATTTGTAATGAGGGTCCGTCCTCACATAAGGTCAGTACAGGAAATAAAGAATATATATATAGATACAAATCACTATTGTATTATTCCCAGTACTCTAACCGTTAATTCTGATCGGTAAATTCAGTAAGGGACGTGTACCTAGTGCCAGTCCTTTGTCAGACCCAAACAATGAAGGTCTGATAATTGGCAAGTTTATCAGAATGATTAGAAACAGACCCTAGGTAGTTAATCCAAAAACCACGCTATAAAAGCTGCGTTCTTGATATCGATTAGCAGGAGTAAATATGTATTAACTATACCAACGTTACTAAAAAGGCACCCTGAGGCTATTTGAAATACAGGAGCTCAAAGACTCCTCACCATTTCCCCTAACGTCCCTTACATGTTTCGCCTTAACGACTTTTTCAAAGGACCCGCAATGCCTATAGTTCAAAGTATACACTAAGAATTATCATGATTGCTATCGTAGGATTCTATCAGCCAATCGGAATTAAGGTAGAAAAAATCCTATTCGCTAATACAATCAGCCAATAGGATTGAAGTTTAATCCTATTGGCTGATCCAGTTTGCGCTTGCATTATATTGGCTGATTGGGACAGCCAATAGAATGCAAGCTCAATCCTATTGGCTGATTGGATCAGCCAATATGATTGAACTTCAATCCTATTGGCTGATTGCATCAGCGAATAGGATTTTTCCTACCTGAATTCTATCAGCCAATCGGAATTGAAGGGATGCCATCTTGTATGACGTCACTTAAAGGAACCGTCATTGTTGAAGAAGGCTCCGGATGAAGAGGATGCTCCGCGTCGGATGTCTTGAAGATGGACCCGCTCCGCGCCGGATGGATGAAGATAGAAGATGCCGTCTGGATGAAGACTTCTGCCCGTCTGGAGGACCACTTCTGCCCGTCTGGAGGACCACTTCTGCCGGATTCGTTGAGGACTTCGGCCCGGTTGGGTGAAGACTTCTCAAGGTGGGGTGATCTTCAAGGGGTTAGTGTTAGGTTTTTTTAAGGGGGGATTGGGTGGGTTTTAGAGTAGGGTTGGTTGTGTGGATGGTGAGTTTTAATGTTGGGGGGTTTGTAATTTTTTTTACAGGTAAAAGAGCTGATTACTTTGGGGCAATGCCCCTCAAAAGGCCCTTTTAAGGGCTATTTGTAATTTAGTGTAGGGTAGGGCTTTTTTATTTTGGGTGGGCTTTTTTATTTTGTTAGGAGGATTAGATTAGGTGTAATTAGTTTAAAAATCTTGTACTTTGTTTATTATTTTCTGTAATTTAGTGGGGGGGTTTTGTACTTTAGATAATTTTATTTAATTTTATTTAATTGTATTTAGTTTAGGGAATGTATTTAATTATAGTGTAGTGTTAGGTGTAATTGTAACTTAGGTTAGGTTTTATTTTACAGGTATATTTGTATTTATTTTAATTAGGTAGTTATTAAATAGTTAATAACTATTTAATAACTATTGTACCTAGTTAAAATAAATACAAAGTTGCCTGTAAAATAAAAATAAAACCTAAGATAGATACAATGTAACTATTAGTTATATTGTAGCTATCTTAGCGTTTAGTTTACAGGTAAGTATTTAGTTTTAAATAGGAATAATTTATTTAATGATAGTAATTTTATTTAGATTTATTTAAATTAGAATTAAGTTAGGGGGTGTTGGGGTTAGGGTTAGACTTAGGGGTTAATAAATTTAATATAGTGGCGGGCAACGTTGGGGGCGGCAGATTAGGGGTTAACAAATGTAGGTAGGTGGCGGCGGTTGTAGGGGGGCAGATTAGGGGTTAATAAATATAATGTAGGTGGCGGCGGTGTAGGGGGGGCAGATTAGGGGTTAATAAGTATAATGTAGGTGGCGGCAGTGTAGGGGGGTAGATTAGGGGTTAATAATAAATATAATGTAGGTGGCAGCGGTGTACGGGGCGGCAGATTAGGGGTTAATAAATATAATGTAGGTGATGGCGGTGTAGGGGGCGGAAGTATAATGTAGGTGGCGGTGGGCTCCGGGAGCGGCGGTTTAGGGGTTAAACACTTTATTTTGTTGCGACGGGGTCCGTGAGCGGCGGTTTAGGGGTTAATACATTTATTAGAGTTGCGGCGGGGTCCGGGAGCGGCGGTTTAGGGTGTAAACAGTATAGTGACAGGGTACCATTAAAGCTGTAAAAAAGCCGAAGAGCAGCGAGATCAATGACTGTTAGTTAACAACAGTCCGCTGCTCATAGCACCGTACTTGGTGCGCAGCTTTTTGACAGCTTTTTGGATAATTTTCGAGAACGTATTCACGTCCGTGGCAACGATATTAGGCGAGCGTATTGGTGCCGTTGAATGCAAGTAAGTTGACGGCTTGATAAATAGATGCCCATATCTGGATCTTTTTGATGGTATACACTGTTTATATTTCATTAGGGACTCATCAATGCAGATATTTTGGGGGGATATAAAGGCTTGCAAATTTTGCATTGAAGTGGGGAAATTAGGGGGCACATTTTAAATAATTTATCATACTGCTCATAACCTTTCTGCAGGCACTTAGGCCTAGATTTGGAGTTTGGCGGTAGCCGTGAAAACCAGCGTTAGAGGCTCCTAACGCTGGTTTTAGGCTACCTCCGGTATTTGGAGTCACTCAAAATAGGGTCTAACGCTCACTTTTCAGCCGCGACTTTTCCATACCGCAGATCCCCTTACGTCAATTGCGTATCCTATCTTTTCAATGGGATTTTTCTAACTCCGGTATTTAGAGTCGTGTCTGAATGTGAGCGTTAGAAATCTAACGACAAAACTCCAGCCGCAGAAAAAAGTCAGTAGTTAAGAGCTTTCTGGGCTAACGCCGGTTCATAAAGCTCTTAACTACTGTACTCTAAAGTACACTAACACCATAAACTACCTATGTACCCCTAAACCGATGTACCCCCCCACATCGCCGCAACTTGATTAAATTTTTTTAACCCCCTAATCTGCCGACCGCCACCTACGTTATCCTTATGTACCCCTAATCTGCTGCCCCTAACACCGCCGACCCCTATATTATATTTATTAAACCCTAATCTGCCCCCAAAACGTCGCCGCCAGCTACCTACACTTATTAACCCCTAATCTGCCGACCGCGAAGCGCCGCCACCTACGTTATCCTTATGTACCCCCTAATCTGCTGCCCCTAACACCGCGACCCCTATATTATATTTATAACCCCTAATCTGCCCCCCTCAACGTTGCCTCCACCTGCCTACACTTATTAACCCCTAATCTGCCGAGCAGACCGCACCGCTACTATAATAAAGTTATTAACCCCTAATCCGCCTCACTAACCTTATAATAAATAGTATTAACCCCTAATCTGCCCTCCCTAACATCGCCGACACCTAACTTCAATTATTAACCCCTAATCTGCCGACCGGAGCTCACCGCTATTCTAATAAATGTATTAACCCCTAAAGCTAAGTCTAACCCTAACACTAACACCCCCCTAAATTAAATATAATTTTAATCTAACAAAATTAATTAACGCTTATTAAATAAATTATTCCTATTTAAAGCTAAATACTTACCTGTAAAATAAATCCTAATATAGCTACAATATAAATTATAATTACATTGTAGCTATTTTAGGATTAATATTTATTTTTACAGGCAACTTTGTAATTATTTTAACCAGGTACAATAGCTATTAAATAGTTAAGAACTATTTAATAGCTACCTAGTTAAAATAATTACAAAATTACCTGTAAAATAAATCCTAACCTAAGTTACAATTAAACCTAACACTATACTATCATTAAATTAATTAAATTAAATACCTATAATTACCTACAATTAAACCTAACACTACACTATCAATATATTAATTAAATACAATATCTACAAATAACTACAATGAAATAAACTAACTAAAGTACAAAAATAAAAAAGAACTAAGTTACAAAAAATAAAAAAAATATTTACAAACATAAGAAAAATATTACAACAATTTAAAACTAATTACACCTACTCTAAGCCCCCTAATAAAATAACAAAGACCCCCAAAATAAAAAATGCCCTACCCTATTCTAAATTACTAAAGTTCAAAGCTCTTTTACCTTACCAGCCCTGAACAGGGCCCTTTGCGGGGCATGCCCCAAGAAGTTCAGCTCTTTTGCCTGTAAAAAAAACATACAATACCCCCCCCCCAACATTACAACCCACCACCCACATACCCCTAATCTAACCCAAACCCCCCCATAAATAAACCTAACACTAAGCCCCAGAAGATCAACCAACCATGTCTTCACCTCACCAGGTATCACCGATCCGTCCTGGCTCCAAAATCTTCATCCAACCCAAGCGGGGGCTGGCGATCCATCATCCGGTGGCTGAAGAGGTCCAGAAGAGGCTCCAAAGTCTTCATCCTATCCGGGAAGAAGAGGCGATCCGGACCGGCAACCATCTTGATCCAAGCGGTATCTTCTATCTTCATCCGATGTCGACCGGCTCCATCCTGAAGACCTCCACCACAGACCCATCTTCTTCCGGCGACGTCCACTGAAGAATGACGGTTCCTTTAAGGGACGTCATCCAAGATGGCGTCCCTCGAATTCCGATTGGCTGATAGGATTCTATCAGCCAATCGGAATTAAGGTAGGAATATTCTGATTGGCTGATGGAATCAGCCAATCAGAATCAAGTTCAATCCGATTGGCTGATCCAATCAGCCAATCAGATTGAGCTCGCATTCTATTGGCTGATCGGAACAGCCAATAGAATGCGAGCTCAATCTGATTGGCTGATAGGATCAGCCAATCGGATTGAACTTGATTCTGATTGGCTGATTCCATCAGCCAATCAGAATATTCCTACCTTAATTCGATTGGCTGATAGAATCCTATCAGCCAATCGGAATTCGAGGGACGCCATCTCTGATGACGTCCCTTAAAGGAACGTCATTCTTCAGTTGGACGTCGCCGGAAGAAGATGGGTCCGCGGTGGAGGTCTTCAGGATGGAGCCGGTCGTCATCGGATGAAGATAGATGATGCCGTTTGGATCAAGATGGTTGCCGGTCCGGATCGCCTCTTCTTTCCGGATAGGATGAAGACTTTGGAGCCTCTTTTGGACCTTTTCAGCCACCGGATGATGGATCGCCAGCCCCCGCTTGGGTTGGATGAAGATTTTGGAGCCAGGACGGATCGGTGATACCTGGTGAGGTGAAGACAAGGTAGGATGATCTTCAGGGGCTTAGTGTTAGGTTTATTTAAGGGGGGTTTGGGTTAGATTAGGGGTATGTGGGGTGGTGGGTTGTAATGTTGGGGGGGGGGGTATTGTATGTTTTTTTTTTTACAGACAAAAGAGCTGAACTTCTTGGGGGCATGCCCCGCAAAGGGCCCTGTTCAGGGCTGGGTAAGGTAAAAGAGCTTTGAACTTTAGTAATTTAGAATAGGGTAGGGCATTTTTTTATTTTGGGGGTCTTTGTTATTTTATTAGGGGGCTCTAGAGTAGGTGTAATTAGTTTAAAATTGTTGTAATATTTTTCTTATGTTTGTAATATTTTTTTATTTTTTTGTAACTTAGTTCTTTTTTATTTTTTGTACTTTAGTTAGTTTATTTCATTGTAGTTATTTGTAGGAATTGTATTTAATTAATGTATTGATAGTGTAGTGTTAGGTTTAATTGTAGGTAATTGTAGGTATTTTATTTAATTAATTTAATGATAGTATAGTGTTAGGTTTAATTGTAACTTAGGTTAGGATTTATTTTACAGGTAATTTTGTAATTATTTTAACTAGGTAACTATTTAAATAGTTCTTAACTATTTAATAGCTATTATACATGGTTAAAATAATTACATTGTTGCCTGTAAAATAAATATTAATCCTAAAATAGCTATAATATAATTATAATTTATATTGTAGCTATATTAGGATTTATTTTACAGGTAAGTATTTAGCTTTAAATAGGAATAATTTATTTAATAAGAGATAATTAATTTCGTTAGATGTAAATTATATTTAATTTAGGGGGGTGTTAGTGTTAGGGTTAGACTTAGCTTTAGGGGTTAATAATTTATTAGAATAGCGGTGAGCTCCAGTCGGCAGATTAGGGGTTAATAATTGAAGTTAGGTGTCGGCGATGTTAGGGAGGGCAGATTAGGGGTTAATACAATTTATTATAGGGTTAGTGAGGTGGATTAGGGGTTAATAACTTTATTATAGTAGCGGTGAGGTCCGCTCGGCAGATTAGGGGTTCATAAGTGTAGGCAGGTGGAGGTGACGTTGTGGGGGGCAGATTAGGGGTTAATAAATATAATATAGGGGTCGGCGGTGTTAGGGGCAGCAGATTAGGGGTACATAAGGATAATGTAAGTAGCGGCGGTTTACGGAGCGGCCAGATTAGGGGTTAAAAATAATATGCAGGGGTCAGCGATAGCGGGGGCGGCAGATTAGGGGTTAATAAGTGTAAGGCTAGGGGTGTTTAGACTCGGGGTACATGTTAGGGTGTTTGGTGCAGACGTAGGAAGTGTTTCCGCATAAGCAAACAATGGGGCTGCGTTAGGAGCTGAACGCGGCTTTTTTTGCAGGTGTTAGGTTTTTTTTTCAGCTCAAACAGCCCTATTGTTTTCTATGGGGGAATCGTGCACGAGCACGTTTTTGAGGCTGGCCGCTTGCGTAAGCAACTCTGGTATTGAGAGTTGAAGCTGCGTTAAATATGCTCTACGCTCCTTTTTTGGAGCCTAACGCAGCCTTTATGTGGACTCTCAATACAGAGTTATTTTTATGGTGCGGCCAGAAAAAAGCCGGCGTTAGCTTTTCGGGGTCGTTACGACAAAACTCCAAATCTAGCCGTTAGTGTTGTCATTGAAGTGCATAAACCGCAGTATCATTTCATATCTTTATTTTTTGGGAAAAAATGGAGGTGCTGCAAATAGTTTTTTTCACCAATATAATGGCATATTTGACTTCATTATCCCTATTGGCACAGTGAATGCCCAAAATTGCTTTATTTCAAGTACACTGTTGGTGTACCTTTTTATTTTCTGGCTATTAAAGACTGGATTCTGGGCAAGATATTGCTTGCCATAAATATTTGTCACTGGTTGACCCTTTGACATAATATATATATTCTAATTTGTGCTAACCCGACTTAAAAATATGAATATTTCACATTCCAATGTTCTGCACATAGAAGAATATGTTCTATTTATTCATAAATAGATATTTCTACATACATCTGATAGTTTTTTGGTACAATATATATCTATACCTATATATATATACTGTATATATAGGCATAGATATATATACAGATATGTATCTGAATATATATTTATAAATACATAGAACATATTCCGCTATGTGCAGAACATTGGAAAATGAAATATTTACAGTAAATACATAGTTAAAACCTTTATTAAATATGAATATTGCAAAGGGCTCCAATGCACTTCTATATATTTCTGTTTATGTGTACATATGTATTTATGTGTGTATATATATGTCTGTAAATACATATATACACATATAAATACATATATACATATGTACACATATATAAACATATATATATATATATATATATATATATATATATATATACTATATATATAAATCTTTAGACATTTATATGTATGTTTATGTTATAGCCCTTTTCCCTTTTTTTTTTCTAACACCTGAGACCTCATATCTTTGAGCCTTTATAACTTTTTGTGTGCAATATTTTTTTTTTTATAATTTTTATTATATGGTGTTATTATGAGTGTAACTATAATTTGTATGTATTTTTGATGTGTTTTGTGACACTTTAATGTTTTGTGAAACAGTTAACCAGAGCTCTGAAGTCACGGTAATCATTCTAGTGTAAATCGCCTTTGCGCTCAAGTGATCTTGTTTACTTTCAATTTGTAATACAAGCGTTAAGATCAACGAGCACAAACCCTAGCAATAAAACCCCTTATCGAAGATATTACAATGTTCGTTTTATTTTTTTTGGATCATTGCTTGTTAAAAGTGTGTATATATATATATATATATATATATATACATATATACTGTATATTATATATATATATATATATATATATATATATACTATATATATATATATTATATTGTAAATAATATATTTATTTACTGTATGTGTGTGTGTTTCTCGCGGGGGGTACGCAATTAGCACTCTGAAAATTACCCAGAGATCAGATCTCTGGAACCTGAGCCAAACCTGTGTACTCATAAATGTGCTTATATTTTTGCTGCTAACACCTATGAGTCAAAATTACTATTCAGAGGGGATCATGGTGACAACAGAATGAAGAAGTCCTACAACTCTAGAGTATTTATGTCTGTAAATACATATAAACACATATAAATACATACATACATATATATATATATATATATATATAGTATATATATATGTTACAGTACTTTGTAATGTATTTTGATGTGTTCTGTGATTTGATGTGTTCGCGTTTACTTTCAACTTGTAATATAAGCAAAAAACACAACATGCACAAACAGCTGCGATAAACCCCCTTTTCGCTTGCGGTAACTGTTAACAAGCCACTTGTAATCTAGCCCTTAGCTGGTTAAGGCTCCTCATGGTATGTTATCTACTCAGTGAGGCCTACTTATCAAGCCGTCAACTTACTTGCATTCGACGGCACCAATACGCTCGCCCTGACATCGCCTAACATCGCTGCAGCGGACCTGAATACGTTCTCCAAAGTTATCAAAAAAGCTGTCAAAAAGCCAGCACCAAGTATGGGGCGATGAGCAGCGGACTGTTGTTAACTAAACAGTTATCGATCTCGCTGCTATTCGGCTTTTTCACAGCTTTATTTATATACTGTCACTAAACACCCCACACTATACTACACTGTTTTACCCCTATCTCCGCTGCTCCCGGACCCCACCGCAACTAAATAAAGTTATTAAACCCTAAACCGCCGCTCCTGGAGCCCACCGCCCACTCTAATAAACTTATTAACCCTATCCTGCCGCTCCCGGAGCCCCACCGCCACCTATATTATGTTATTAACCCCTAATCTGCCGCCCCCCTACACCGCCGCCACTACATTATGTTATTAACCCCTAATCTGCTGCCCCCTACACCGCCCGCCACCTACATTATGTTATTAACCCCTAATCTGCACTCCCTATACCGCCGCCACCTACATTATACTTATTAACCCCTATCCCGCCCGCTCCCGGAGCCCACCACAACTAAAGTTATTAACCCCTAAACCGCCAGCCCCCCCACCTCGCCATAAACTAATGAACCTATTAACCCCTAAACCTAACAACCGCTAACTTTTATATTAAATATTAACTATCCCTATCTTATAATAAATTTAAACTTAACTTTAGAATTAAATTAAACTATATTAAACTATTAATTAATCTACCCTAACTATTATACTAAAACTACATTAAACTATATTAAACTAATAATTAATCTACACTAACTGTTATACTAAAATTACATTAAACTATATTAAATTAATAATAAATCTACACTAACTTTTATAATAAAATTACATTATAAACTATATTAAATTAATAATTAATCTACCCTAACTGTTATACTAAAACTACATTAAACTACAAATTAAATTAACTATATTATATATTTAGAAACCTAACCCTACTCAAATAATTTAAATCCTACACTAAAAAATTACTAAGTTACAAAAAACTAACAACTTAGTTAAAAAAAAATAATTGAAAAATAAAAAAGAAATTATCAAAGATTTAAACTAATTACACCTAATCTAAGGGCCCTATGAAAATAAAAAAGCCCCCCCAAAATAAAAAAAACCCTAACCTACAATAAACTACAAATAGCCCTTAAAAGGGCCTTTTGCGGGGCATTGCCCCAAAGAAATCAGCACTTTTACCTGTAAATAAAAAATACAAACAACTCCCTTTTAATGGCTATTTGTAGTTTATTGTACGTTAGGTTTTTTTTTTATTTTGGGGCAGGGCCGGCCCCTAGCCATTGCGGGGCCCAAGGCAGGATGACAAAATGGGGCCCCCTTTCTCCCCGCCCCAATCTCCGCCCCCACCCCCCACCCCAACCCCGCCCAATCTCCACCCCCAAACTCCGCCCCCCACAGCTTTTAAAATGAAAAAATGGGAGAAAAATCATTTAAGGTAATGCACAACATTTTATATATAAAAAAAAAACATATAAATCCACTAATGTGGAGCACTATAACATAGTATATATTACAATATACCATTTGTACTATTGGAACAACTGTTTATGCATATAATGAAGAATTATGCTAACAATTAGGAACAGTTGAGTTGAACTGGGCCTTATTTTTATGTGTTTTTCTTATGATAACAAGAACATTACAGAGACGCCACGGCCAGCCCTAGCAAGGGCAGGTCCCTAGGCAGATTGACAGCGCTGCGCGGAGGCCTCTACCCAGAACAAAAAATACTTAAAGAAATGGGGGCAATGCACATGTACCACACAAACACACATATATAATACAGAGATACTTAAATACACATACATTCACAGGTGTACACACAGGTGCACAGATATATACATACACAGGTGTACACATACACAACACAGGCCCACCCACCCACACCACACCAGCCAGCCAGCCCCACACACACACAAGCCAGCCCACACACACACACAGCCCAGCACACACACACACACACACACACAGCCAGACCACACACACACCACACAATAGCCAGCCCACACACACACCAGCCCACACACACAGCCCCACACACACACAGCCCACACACAGGCCAGCCCCACACACACACAGCTTACACACACACAGCCCACACAACACACAGCACCACACACAGCCAGCCACACCACCACAGCCAGCACACACACACAGCCAGCACACACACACACACACAACACACACACACACATCCAGCCCACACACACACAACACACAGCCAGCCCACACCACACACACACACAGCCAGCCCACACACACACCACACACACAGCACACACACACACACACAGCCCACACACAACAGCCCACACACACACACACACACAGTCCACACACACACACACAGTCCACACACACACACACAGCCCACACACACACACAACACAGCCCACACACACATAGTGCCCACACACACACACACACAGCCCACACACAAACACACCCCACACACACAGCTGCAAAGGCACTGAGCTGTCTGTTTAATTTATAACTTATCAATTCAAACTGATTTAGAATCTAGACATCATGTATATTGTGAATCTAATGGAGTCAGAGAGTAGGCTTGGTAGTTTCAGCAATTTTGCATTTATACGTACAGAGGAAATATGTTTAGTTAGAAGCTATGTATGGGGATATCCAGTGTTTTTTTTTTTTTAAATAATTGTTGAAGCTTTGTGACAACAGGTTAGATAGCAGCCAATCCCTTTAACCCTTTGGGGTTAACAGTTGCATTTTAACTTGGCAATTAGGATATTTCATTCAATTAAGTTTCCACATGTATTCCAATAGGGATAGTCCCCCCTATTTTGTACTTGCTTCACATGCTATATAAACACTATTGCTTTTCACTTATCAGGAGTCACATATTTTACTTATGTTTTATTCCATACATTTTTAATTGTAAAATTAAATGTTTATTTCATACCCATATTGCTTGGTATTTACATTCTGAGAATATTGTGTTATGGAAGATAATAAAGAACTTTGGCATTAGAAAGCGGCAGCCCATGCAAATAAATTACTCAGGTGTGTGGTGTGTACTGGAACTGTAAACCATGCACTGCTTCCTAAGCAATATGGGTATGAAATAAAACATTGACACCTAGATTTAGAGTTTTGCGTTAGCCGTCCAAACCAGCGTTAAGGGGTCCTAACGCTGGTTTTGGCCGCCCGCTGGTATTTAGATTCAATCACGAAAGGGTCTAACGCTAACTTTCCAGGCCGCGACTTTTCCATACCGCAGATCCCCTTACGCCAACTGCGTATCCTATCTTTTCAATGGGATCTTCCTAACGCTGGTATTTAGAGTCTTGGCTGAAGTGAGCGTTAGAACTCTAACGACAAGACTCCAGCCGCAGGAAAAAAGTCAGGAGTTAAGAGCTTTCTGGGCTAACGCCGGTTCATAAAGCTCTTAACTACTGTGCTCTAAAGTACACTAACACCCATAAACTACCTATGCACCCCTAACCGAGGTCCCCCCCACATCGCTGCCACTATAATTAAATTTTTTAACCCCTAATCTGCCGACCGCACACCACCGCAATCTACATTATCCCTATGTACCCCCTAATCTGCTGCCCCCTAACATCGCCAACCCCTATATTTATTAACCCCTAATCTGCCCCCCCCCAACGTCGCGCTACCTAACTACACTTATTAACCCCTAATCTGCGACCGGACCTCGCCGCTACTCTAATAAATGTATTAACCCCTAAAGGTAAGTCTAACCCGAACCCTAACCCGAACCAGCCCACACACACACACACAGCCAGCCCACACACACACAGCCCACACACACAGCCCACACACACACAGCCCACACACACACAGCTTACACACACACAGCCCACACACAGCCAGCCCATACACACAGCCAGCACACACACAGCCAGCACACACACACACACACATCCAGCCCCCCCACACACACACACACACACACAGCCAGCCCACACACACACACACACACAGCCAGCCCACACACACACCACACAGCACACACACACACAGCCTACACACACACAGCCCACACACACACACACAGCCCACCCACACAGCCCACACACACACACAAACACAGCCCACACACACATAGTGCCCACACACACACACACACAGCCCACACACAAACACACCCCACACACACAGCTGCAAAGGCACTGAGCTGTCTGTTTAATTTATAACTTTATCAATTCAAACTGATTTAGAATCTAGACATCATGTATATTGTGATTCTAATGGAGTCAGAGAGTAGGCTTGGTAGTTTAGCAATTTTGCATTTATACGTACAGAGGAAATATGTTTAGTTAGAAGCTATGTATGGGGATATCCAGTGTTTTTTTTTTTTTTTATTAATTGGTGAAGCTTTGTGACAACAGGTTAGATAGTAGCCAATCCCTTTAACCCTTTGGGGTTAACAGTTGCTTTTTAACTTGACAATTAGGGATATTTCATTCAATTAAGTTTCCACATGTATTCCAATAGGGATAGTCCCCCTATTTGTACTTGCTTCACATGCTATATAAACACTATTGCTTTTCACTTATCAGGAGTCACATATTTTACTTATGTTTTATTCCATACATTTTTAATTGTAAAATTAAATGTTTTATTTCATACCCATATTGCTTGGTATTTACATTTGAGAATATTGTGTTATGGAAGATAATAAAGAACTTTGGCATTAGAAAAGCGGCAGCCCATGCAAATAATTACTCAGGTGTGTGGTGTACTGGAACTGTAATGCAAAAGAAATTTTATATTGGCACTGTGAATGTAATGATAGGAAAAAAAGGGAATATAGTAATCCCTGGTGCTGACCTTAGATAAGTATATTAATAATAAGGGAAGGGGAAAGACAAGGACAAGAAGGGTTAAAATAGCACTCATTTCCTATGTAGAAGGTAGTAGCATTGAGATAATTCAACTACTATGTGTGTAAATCAGTTAAAAAAAAAACCTTACTTTATTAATCACTATTATAACCCAAACTAATAAAATATACAGAACCCCTAATAAATGCTTGTGCACAAATAGACTGCAGCACGTCTAGATAGAGATATTTAATGAATTATCGCGCCCCCCCATGGTCCCATGCTAACAGAAACAGGGCTATTTTAAAGCGGTTTCAGCTTCACCACTCGGCTTGTCATTTTTTCAAATAAACACTTGAGAAAGGCCGCTACTCGGCCGAAAACGCGTTTGTGTGCTCATTCAGCTTAACTACTTCAGTTTGGCTTTGTTTTTAATACTAATTATATCGCTCCTACGCTTAGCAATAGATTGCACGAGATTTTAAGGAGCACTCAGCCATCCCTGGCACCTGAAGCGGGCGTATCCTGTTACCGGCCAGGAATACAGGGGGATGGTTTGAGCTGCATTCTATCTCTGGGTGCTGCAGTCTATTTGTGCACAAGCATTTATTAGGGGTTCTGTATATTTATTAGTTTGGTTTATAATAGTGATTAATAAAGTAAGGGGTTTTTTTTAACTGATTTACACACATAGTAGTTGAATTATCTCAATGCTACTACCTTCTAATAGGAAATGAGTGCTATTTAAACCCCCTTCTTGTCCTTGTCTTTCCCCTTCCCTTATTATTATATACTTATCTAAGGGTCAGCACCAGGGATTACTATATTCCCTTTTTTTCCTATCATTACATTCACAGTGCCAATATAAAATTTCTTTTTGCAATATTGTATGCTTGGTGGGCAAACTACCGTTCCCTATTATTGTGCACGTGACCATTAACTGTAATCATACATATTCCACACAATGGCAGCCTTTAATTTGGGGCAGAAATGCTCCAGTGGTCTGAAGATATCAAAAAACTGACAGTTGAATTACAAAGTAAAAGCACTATAGATAGTGCTAATTTGGGGGAATGGTTATTATCTCTAAAAAATTTGAAACGTATTCGCAAACGTCAGATTAAAAGACAGTGGAACATAGGAATGTTTAACTTTTATAATGAAACCAGGTAATACCTAGGGGTTTGAGGCTCCAAATTATTTCCAGCATTCCAAGATCTGAAACCCCCGTTAAAATTAAGTGGAAGAGGCATTAACTGAATGCTCATTGAAACTTATAGGCTATCTCATAGAGCATGAGAAAGATAAGTTAAATGAATTGAATGAGGAAATAACTAAAATTGGTGAGGAATTAAAACAATATGAACTAAAAGAGGAGTTTCAAAAGTCTTATACTAAACAAAAGAAGAAGTTGACAGGTTTGCAAATACATTGCTAATAAAAAAGAAAAGAAAATAGAGAGGGGACTTGACAGACTATGCAAACAAATCTGTGTATATGTGGAATACGAACAAATCCACTAACATAGATTCTGTTACTCTGAAAGGATTGTGATATTACAGATGGCGATAACTCAGAAGATGAGTTAAGACCTAAACCAATCCTTAAAAGAAGAATCACCCCACACAACACTAATGGAGATATCCCTTTAGGCGGAGAATCGTAGGGGCAGGGGTAAACAAACCCAGAACAAGGAAACAAGTCCAGTTCCACCAAAAACATTCACCCAAAAAGAAACAATCCCAAAAAGAACCTGAATATTATTAATCTTTCAGACAGAGCTTTAACTGAAATACAAATTTCCAGTATTGAAAAAAGGCTTGTCATTTGTTCCAACAGCTACACTAGACAAGTTTGAAAACCATTAAAGGACGTACACCTTTTTACACGTAAATTACTGCTTAAGAAATACTTTGCACCTAATAGAGAAATAGAAGGTTTAAATGCCTGATGATGCTACTGCTATCAGAAACCTAATATCTTTATTAGAAGACTCAGAAAACTAATCCAAATGAGATAACAGATAAGGATAATAAATGGCGTGAAATTTTAAAGACCAATCTAGCTTTATACCACCAACAAGTACTTCTCACAACACTATTACATTCTTAGATTTAGTATGCAAGGACATATTAGCTATCTCCTCAGATATGATAAATCATTTAATAATCTATCTGAAGAAGAGAAACTTGCACTAAAATCAATAAATCAATGGACTGATGTCCAAATCAAACAGAGTGATAAAGGTGGGAATATTGTTATATGGCCTACCGAAATGTATATAGCAGAGGTCAAGAAACAACTCCATAATCCTAAAAACTATAAAAAATCTCTTTGGAAATCCAACAGAAGATTTTCTTAAACAGTACAACAGATTAATTAAACAGGCAACAGCTGAAGGCATTATGACAAAAGGAATCTCAATACTTAGATGTCAAAAACCCCAAGATAGCAACGCTCTATCTACTACCAAAAATCCACAAAAATCAGAAATGCCCTCCAGGGAGACCCATTGTCTCGGGCATTGGGTCCCTAACGGAGAAGGCCTCTAAATATGTGGATGCAAAGACTAAGGTACATTGTAGATTCATTTGCCCTCCTACACGAAGGACACAATGCACATTCTCAATAAGATTAAACACACTTACTATAACCCCCTCAATCGATTCTCGTCACTTGTGACGTGGAGTCACTGTATACAAGCATTGACAAACAATGGGGATGTAGAGCTGTTTCCCACTTTCTAACAAAGAATCAGACTTTATCCAATGAATCCAAACAATTCATTTTGGATCTATGGAATTCACTTTTGGATCATAAACTACTTTGTTTTTGATGGGAGATTTTATTTGCAGCTGTGCGGAAACAGCAATGGGGACCTCTTGTGCCCCTACTTATGCAAATATATACCTGGGCTGGTGGGAGGAAACTGTAGTTTTAACAGCAATCTCCTACAGTATACCCAATACATTACCCACTGGTCCAGGTATATAGATGACATTTTCTTCGTGTGGGAGGGATCTATAGATACACTCAATGAGTTCATTTCGCTCCTTAACAACAATTCTTTTGGGCTTTTTTTAACGATGACACAGGATTACCACAAGGTGGAGTTCCTGGACTTAGTTATTAAGAAAGTAAATGACCATTTAGAAACAGATTCCTTTAGGAAACCGACTGCAACAAATAACATTTTGCATGCGCAGAGCTTTCATCATCCAAACACAATAAAAAGCCTGCCAATAGGAGAATACCTAAGGATCCGCAGGAATAGTTCATCTATTGAATCATTCCAAAAAGCAGCGAATGAACTAAGAGACAGATTGCTACAACGAGGGTATTCTAAGAAATCCTTAAAGAGAGCCTATCAGCGAGCAATAAATAAGAATAGACAGGAACTATTAGAACCCAAAAAATCAGAGGATAATCTCAACTCTGTGAGATTTATGTCAACTTATTCCAGTCAAAGCAATCAAGTATCCAACATAATACTCAAACACTGGCATATTTTACAATCTGATGACCAGTTAAACTCTATAATCCCTACTAAACCCAATTCACATATAGAAGAGCAGGCAACCTGAGTGACCGGTTAACCCGAAGCCATTTTGATAGAAATGCAAAAAAAAACCCCTCTTTACAAAGGTTCGATAGCATGTGGAAACTGTAAAATATGTACACACATGGTAAAAAGAAAGTAATGATGGACAGATTCAATAAACGGTGGACTATTCAGAGCCACATAACTTGTAAAACTCCTAATGTCATATACTGCTTAACCTGCAACTGTAATTTATTATATGTAGGTATGACCACAAGACCAATGGGAAAGAGGATGACGGAACATCTTAGTAATATTCGAAATGCTGCAAAAGATATTGAAAATGGCAAACAAATTACAAGTGTTGCTAGACATTTCTTATACCCTTCATAAGGGTAAAACCAGTACATTCAGATGTTGGGGTTTAGAAAGCCTACGCCCAGGCATTCGTGGAGGAAATATAGAAACAATTTTGCTCCAAAAAGAAGCAAAATGGATATTTAATCTGGATTGGTGATGCCACAGGGCATGAATGAGAATAATAATTTTTGGGTCTTCCTGTGAATTCGATACAACTGTAAATAACTCTGTAAATAATAGTGTACATATGTAAGAGTTTCATTAAATATCTCTATCTAGACGTGCACCCAGAATTCCCAAGTTAAAGAGATTTTTTGGATCATAACAATATATGTTGAAAATCAATGAGACAAGAAGTCTATAAGAAACTATTGATATTATGCCTTAGGATATGTTTTGTTTTCTACCTAAAAATAAACCTAAGTATAGATGAGAAACGTAACTAAATCTTCAAGGGATTGACCTAGGTACATAGAATATGTTTCATTTGTGTGAAATAACATACATTCTGAATCTATCTCATACTACAATAAACATAAATATTATTTATCTAGGTGGTGTTTCGCAATCACAAGATAATAAAAACCTTGTTTGATTAACATCATAATACTATCAGGTTAATCATGTTTTTAGTTAGATCAAGGACAATTCATATTCATAATGTTTTTAATCTTGTTCTACATGAAAAGGATAATAGAATATTGTGACCAATGTGCATAGGTAATAGTCATAGTATACCCTGAGTCTGTGTCAATGGTGCACAGCTCACATTTTCATGTCTGACTAATAACAATTGATCTTCTAGGATACGATATCCATAATGCCTTTCACTAATGGGGATAATAATACGGTATCGAGTAGAATCACAGAGAGTAGAAAGGGTTAATAGAATCCATCTCTCTAAATTGCGACCATTATGTACTCAATACCGATTAAAGTAGATTTTTTCTTTAAAGGGTGCAACGCAAGGATAAGAGATATAAATAAGTGAGGTAAAATAATCGCTATATTATTAGTCCTTTCTGTAATACAGTGCTAAGCATAACAACATAAATAATATGGGTGAATCCTGATTGGATAGTAACAATGCTATCACTGCCATTCAGGAATAATGTACCAATGAATAACATATGTGTGCAGCACAGCCACTGATGATTGGTTCTGAAGGGGGCGTATGCAATTATCGCGCCCCCATTGGTCCCTGCTATACAGAAACCGGGCTATTTAAAGCGGTTCAGCTTCACACTCGGCTTGTCTATTTTTCAAATAACACATTGAGAAAGGCCGCTACTCGGCCCGAAACGCGTTTGTGTGCTCACTCCAGCTTAACTACTTCAGTTTGGCTTTGTTTTTAATACTAATTATATCGCTCCTACGCTTAGCAATAGAATTGCACGAGATTTTTACAGGAGCACTCAGCCATCCCTGGCACCTGAAGCCGGCGTATCCTGTTACCGGCCAGGAATACAGGGGGATGGTTTGAGCTGCATTCTATTCTGGGTGCTGCGTCTATTTGTGCACAAGCATTTATTAGGGGTTCTGTATATTTATTAGTTTGGTTTATAATAGTGATTTAATAAAGTAAGGTTTTTTTTAACTGATTTACACACATAGTAGTTGAATTATCTCAATGCTACTACCTTCTACATAGGAAATGAGTGCTATTTAACCCCTTCTTGTCCTTGTCTTTCCCCTTCCTTATTATTATGTACTGGAACTGTAAACCATGCAATGCTGCTAAGCAATATGGGTATGAAATAAAACATTGACACCTAGATTTAGAGTTTTGCGTTAGCCGTCCAAACCAGCGTTAAGGGGTCCTAACGCTGGTTTGGCCCGCCCGCTGGTATTTAGAGTCAGTCAGGAAAGGGTTCTAACGCTCACTTTCCAGCCCGCGACTTTTCCATACCGCAGATCCCCTTACGCCAACTGCGTATCCCTATCTTTTCAATGGATCTTCCTAACGCTGGTATTTAGAGTCTTGGCTGAAGTGAGCGTTTAGAACTCTAACGACAAGACTCCAGCCGCAGAAAAAAGTCAGGAGTTAAGAGCTTTCTGGGCTAACGCCGGTTCATAAAGCTCTTAACTACTGTGCTCTAAAGTACACTAACACCCATAAACTACCTATGCACCCCCTAAACCGAGGTCCCCCCCACATCGCCGCCACTATAATTAAAATTTTTTAACCCCTAATCTGCTGACCGCACACCGCCGCAATCTACATTATCCCTATGTACCCCTAATCTGCTGCCCCTAACATCGCCAACCCCCTATATTATATTTATTAACCCCCTAATCTGCCCCTCCCCCCAACATCGCCGCTACCTACCTACACTTATAACCCCTAATCTGCCGACGGACCTCGCCGATCTCTAATAAAATGTATTAACCCCTAAAGGTAAGTCTAACCCGAACCCTAACACCCCCCTAAGTTAAATATAATTTAAATCTAACGAAAATTAAATAAATCTTATTAAATAAATTAATCCTATTTAAAGCTAAATACTTAATTGTAAAATAAACCCTAATATAGCTACAATATAACGAATAATTATTAACACTATTTATTATTAATAATTATTAACACTAAGCCCCTGAAGATCTCCCTACCTTATCACCGATCCGTCCAGAAGAGGGTCCGAAGTCTTCATCCTATCCGGCAAGAAGAGGTCCAGAAGAGGCTCCGAAGTCTTCATCCTATCGGCAAGAAGAGGACATCCGGACCCGGTAGACATGTTCATCCAGGTGGCGTCTTCTATCTTCATCCATCCGGCGCAGAGCGGGACCATCTTGAAGCAGCCGACGCAGATCCATCCTCTTTCTTCCGGCGACTCCCAACGAATGAAGGTTCCTTTAAGTGACGTTATCCTAGATGGCGTCCTCGAATTCCGATTGGCTAATAGTATTCTATCAGCCAATCGGAATTAAGGTAGGAAAAATTTGATTGGCTGATTGAATCAGCCAATCAGATTGAGCTTGCATTCTATTGCCTCATTGGAACAGCCAATAAAATGCGAGCTCAATCTGATTGGCTGATTGGATCAGCCAATCGGATTGAACTTGAATCTGATTGGCTGATTGGATCAGCCAATCAGATTTTTCCTACCTTAATTCCGATTGGCTGATAGAATCATATCAGCCAATCGGAATTCGAAGGGACGCCATCTTGGATGACGTCACTTAAAGGAACCTTCATTCGTCGGGAGTCGCCGGCTGCTTCAAGATGGTCCCGCTCCGCGCCGGATGGATGAAGATAGAAGACGCCCGCCTGGATGAACATGTCTACAGTCCGGATTGTCCTCTTCTTGCCGGATAGGATGAAGACTTCGGAGCCTCTTCTGGACCTCTTCTTGCCGGATAGGATGAAGACTTCGGACCCTCTCTGGACGGATCGGTGATACCGGCGTGGTGAAGATAAGGTAGGGAGATCTTCAGGGGCTTAGTGTTAGGTTTTTTAAGGGGGGTTTGGGTTAGATTAGGGGTTTGTGGGTGGTGAGTTGTAATGTTGGGGGGATATTGTATGTTTTTTTAAAACTTTTTATTTTAGAATAGGGTAGGGCATTTTTTTTATTTTGGGGGGCTTTGTTATTATTTTAGGGGGCTTAGAGTAGGTGTAATTAGTTTAAAATTCTTTGTAATCTTTTTTTATTTTTTGTAATTTAGTGTTTGTTTGTTTTTGTAATTTAGTTTAGTTGATTTAATTGTAGATAATTGTAGGTGTAGATAATTGTAGGTAGTTTATTAATTAGTTTATTGATAGTGTAGTGTTAGATTTAATTGTAAACTTAGGTTAGGATTTATTTTACAGGTAATTTTTGTAATTATTTTAACTAGGTAGCTATTAAATAGTTATTAACTATTTAATAGCTATTGTACCCTAGTTAAAATAAATACAAAGTTGCATGTAAAATAAATATAAATCCTAAAATAGCTACAATATAATTATTCATTATATTGTAGCTATATTAGGGTTTATTTTACAGGTAAGTATTTAGCTTTAAATAGGATTCATTTATTTAATAAGATTTATTTTATTTCGTTAGATTTAAATTATATTTAACTTAGGGGGGTGTTAGGGTTAGGGTTAGACTTAGCTTTAGGGGTTAATACATTTATTAGAGTAGCGGCGAGGTACGGTCGGCAGATTAGGGGTTAATAAGTGTAGGTAGGTAGCGGCGACATTGGGGGGCAGATTAGAGGTTAATAAATATAATATAGGGTCGGCGACGTTAGGGGCAGCAGATTAGGGGTACATAGGGATAATGTAGGTTGCGGCGGTGTACGGAGGGCAGATTAGGGGTTAATAATAAAATGCAGGGGTCAGCGATAGCGGGGGCGGCAGATTAGGGGTTAATAAGTGTAAGGTTAGGGGTGTTTAGACTCGGGGTACATGTTAGGGTGTTAGGTGCAGACTTAGGAAGTGTTTCCCCATAGGAAACAATGGGGCTGCATTAGGAGCTGAACGCTGCTTTTTTGTAGGTGTTAGGTTTTTTTCCAGATCAAAACTGCCCCATTGTTTCTATGGGGGAATCGTGCACAAGCACGTTTTTGAAGCTCGGCCGCGTCCGTAACCAACGCTGGTATTGAGGTTGAAGTAGCGGTAAATTATGCTCTACGCTCCCTTTTTGGAGCCTAACGCAGCCCCTTCAGAGAACTTTAAATACCAGCGTTGTTTAAAAGGTGCGGGGGAAGAAAAACACGCGTAGCTAACGCACCCCTTTGGCTGCAAAACTCTAAATCTAGCCCGTGAATTTTACAATTAAAAAATGTATGGAATAAAACATAAGTACAATATGTGACTCCTGAAAAGTGAAAAGCAATAGTGTTCATATAGCATGTGAAGCAAGTACAAATAGGGGGACTATCCCTATTGGAAATACATGTGGAAACTTAATTGAATGAAAGATCCCTAATTGCCAAGTTAAAAAGCAACTGTTAACCCCAAAGGGTTAAAGAGATTGGCTACTATCTAACCTGTTGTCACAAAGCTTCAACAATTATTTAAAACAAAAAAAACCACTGGATATCCCCCATACATAGCTTCTAAGTTCTAAGCAACCACAAAAAAAATTATATTTTAAATCTAAATGCATATCTCTCAGAGCAAACACGCTATTTATTTCACTATAACCTCAGGAGACAGCACCGAAACGCCTATCTAACATTATTAACAAAATATTATCTCTACATAACCCATTCCCAATTGCTCCCATATTTCAAAATAATTCTTCTGTATATGAGTGTCAAGTGACACAGGCGGCAGCTCTGAGGGCAGCACAGTGAGACAGGACAGAAAGAGGACCGGTTGGGAGCCGGAGGAACTTACCATAATTTCTCTGTCAACTCATGTGCAGGATGCTGTTGTGCTAATGCTGCCAGTGCCTGAGTGCAGATGAGGATATGGACAGTGGTTGGGAGCATACACACACACACATATGCTGGCACCCGATGAGGATATGGACAGTGGTTGGGAGCATACACACACACACACATATGCTGCACCAGATGAGGATATGGACAGTGGTTGAGAGCATAAACACATGCTGCACCAGATGAGGATATGGACAGTGGTTGGGAGCATACACACATATCCTGCACCAGATGAGGATATGGACAGTGGTTGGGAGCATACACACATATGCTGCACCAGATGAGGATATGGACAGTGGTTGGGAGCATACACACACACACACATATGCTGCACCAGATGAGGATATGGACAGTGGTTGGTAGCATACACACACACACCTGCTGCCACAGATGAGGATATGGACAGTGGTTGGGAGCATACACACATATCCTGCACCAGATGAGGATATGGACAGTGGTTGGGAGCATACACACATATGCTGCACCAGATGAGGATATGGACAGTGGTTGGGAGCATAAACACATGCTGCACCAGATGAGGATATGGACAGTGGTTGGGAGCATACACACACACACATGCTGCACAGATGAGGATATGGACAGTGGTTGGGAGCATACACACACACACACACACAACACACATATGCTGCACCAGATGAGGATATGGACAGTGGTTGGGAGCATAAACACACACACACACATATGCTGCACCAGATGAGGATATGGATAGTGGTTGGAGCATACACACATGCTGCACCAGATGAGGATATGGACAGTGGTTGGGAGCATACACACACACACACACACACATGCTGCACCAGCATGAGGATATGGACAGTGGTTGGAGCATACACACACACACACATGCTGCACCAGATGAGGATATGGACAGTGGTTGGAGCATACACACACATGCTGCACCAGATGAGGATATGGACAGTGGTTGGGAGCATACACACACACACATGCTGCCACCAGATGAGGATATGGACAGTGGTTTGGAGCCATACACACGCTGCACCAGATGAGGATATGGACAGTGGTTGGGAGCATACACACGCACATTAACAATTTTGCAGCAGTTGTGTATGTTTTTTTCATGACTTCAAAGCTGCAAATTAATGTACAATGCTATGATTCAGTTATTTCCTCTGCTTAGGAACGTTTGGTACAATCATCTATGGACAGTGGTTGGGAGCATACACACACATGCTGCACCAGATGAGGATATGGACAGTGGTTGGAGCATACACACAACACATGCTGCACCAGATGAGGATATGGACAGTGGTTGGGAGCATACACACACACACACATGCTGCACCAGATGAGGATATGTGTGTATGCTCCCAACCACTGTTCATATCCTCATCTGGTGCAGCATGTGTGTGTGTGTGTATGCTCCCAACCACTGTCCATATCCTCATCTGGTGCAGCATGGTTTATGCTCCCAACCACTGTCCATATCCTCATCTGGTGCAGCATATGTATGTGTGTGTGTGTGTATGCTCCCAACCCATGTCCATATCCTCATCTGGTGCAGCATATGTGTGCATGCTCCCAACCACTGTCCATATTCCTCATCTGGTGCAGCATGTGTTTATGCTCTCAACCACTGTCCATATCCTCATCTGGTGCAGCATATGTGTGTGTGTGTATGCTCTCTCAACCACTGTCCATAGCCTCATCTGGTGCAGCATATGTGTGTATCGTGTGTGTGTATGCTCCCAACCACTGTCCATATCCTTATCTGGTGCAGCATATGTGTGTGTGTGTATGCTCCAACCACTGTCCATATCCTCATCTGCACTCAGGCACTGGCAGCATTAGCACAACAGCATCCTGCACATGAGTTAACAGAAAAATTATGTTAAGTTCCTCCGGCTCCCAACCGGTCCTCTTTCTGTCCTGTCTTACTGTGCTGCCCCCACAGAGCTGCCGCCTGTGTCACTGACACTCATATACAGAAGAATTATTTTGAAATATGGGAGCAATTGGGAATGGGTTATGTAGAGATAATATTTTGTTGATAATGTTAGATAGGCGTTTCGGGGCTGTCTCCTGAGGTTATTGTGAATTAAATAGGTGTTTGCTCTGAGAGATTGCATTTAGATTTTAAAATAATATTTTTTTTTTGTGGTTGCTTAGAACTTAGAAGTAACAAAACAAATTGCCTGTGTTGGGATGTGATTTCATCCTATAGGCAGAAACATGCTTGGTATTACTAATGTTACTCTAAAGCTACACATGATCTTTATAGTCCCCAAACTATTTTAATTTTTTAAAACTTTCTAGTTCACTCTTTATTAACAATTTTGCAGCAGTTGTGTGTGTTTTTTTTCATGACTTCAAAGCTGCAAATTAATGTACACAGCTATGATTCAGTTATTTCCTCTGCTTAGGAACGTTTGGTACAATCATCTATGGCCAGGTGCATCTTAATTCCTTGTATCCCCTTTAAATTGGTCAGCCAGAACTATTGTTTTACAGATTTGTATTTTGTATGTGCTTCATCTTTATTTTTAAATAGATGTCTTTCTTTTACTCTGAAAAGGGTTAAATACAAAATTAGTTATGTCCTATGGTCACTCCCAGATAAGGATATGACTTGTAAGCAAATGGACAAGCATGCATATGTGTGTATGCTCCCAACCACTGTCCATATCCTCATCTGGTGCAGCATATGTGTGTGTGTGCGTGTATGCTCCCAACCCACTGTCTATATCCTCATCTGGCGCGAGCATGTGTGTGTGTATGCTCCCAACCACTGTCCATATCCTCATCTGGTGCAGATATGTGTGTGTGTGTATGCTCCCAACACTGTCCATAGATGATTGTACCAAACGTTCTAAGCTGAGGGAAATAACTGAATCATAGCATTGTACATTAATTTGCAGCTTTGAAGTCATGAAAAAAACACACACAACTGCTGCAAAATTGTTAATAAACAGTGAACTAGAAAGTTTTAAAAAAATGAAATAGTTTGGGGACTATAAATCATGTGTAGCTTTAGAGTAACATTAGTAATACCAAGATGTTTCTGCCTATAGGATGAAATCACATCCCCAACACAGGCGCAATTTGTTTGTTACTGTAGAATTTCTATTAACAATGTCATAGTCATCAGGAGGCAAATGTGATGAGCAGAGGAGATACTATCAGTATAACTATGCACCCAGCTGTGAGCTTTTCTGCCCAAAATGTGCTGCCTAAACAGTAACACCACTAAAGAAAAAATAACTGACTCTAAGAGGGGCCACGCGTTGTAGGTAAATTAAAGGGACAGTCTACACCAGAATTTTTATTGTTTTAAAAGATAGATAATCCCTTTATTACCCATTCCCCAGTTTTGCAAAACCAACACAGTTATATTAATATACTTTTAACCTCTGTGATTATCTTGTATCTAAGCCTCTGCAAACTGCCCCTTTGTTTTAGTTCTTTTAACAGACTTGCAGTTTAGCCAATCAGTGCCTGCTCCCACATAACTTTAAGTGCATGAGCACAGTGTTATCTATATGAAAAATATGAACTAACACCCTCAAGTGGTGAAAAACTGTTAAAATGCATTCTGAAAAGAGGTGGCCTTCAAGGTCTAAGAAATTAGCATATGAACCTCCTAGGTTTAGCTTTCAAAACTAGAATACCAAGAGAACAAAGCAAATTTGGTGATAAAAGTAAATTGGAAAATTGTTTAAAATCACATGCCCTATCTGAATCATGAAAGTTTATTTTGACTAGACTGTCCCTTTAACAAGGGTGTTCTCTGATTCTTGTGTAATAGCAAGCAGATACTATAGTAGGGACATAATAGTGAGGATCATGAACGTTAGAGAAGAACTAAAGGATGAGATTCAAATTTCAATAAGGACCTTTGAGAAGGAAAAAAAAAAGTGTGGGCAGTGGGAAAAAAACAGAATGTGCAAGACAAGGGGAGAAACTGGAAGAACAAACCAATAATAAGCAAAAACCTTTAGAAGCTAATGGGTGTCACCTCACACCTGTCGTCCGGACCGGACCGCTGGGAGTCCTGGTGGGACGGACCAAAAGCTCTGTCCTCTGAGGACTCTGACAGTCTGAGTTGACAGTGACTCTGCAGCTCAGCTGCCAGCAAGCTGAAGCAACGCTCCCCTCACACTTGACTGAGAGCCCGCCGAGTCGCCATACAGGCGCGGGAAAAGGAAACTATACTTCCCTCCCGCGCTGTACTAACTGCCTTCTTCTCCTGTCAGTGTGTCTGCCGTGCCGCCACCCATTTGCCCAAAACACGCGGAAAAAAAAAAACGTGCAAAAAATTATTTTAAAATAAACGTCAGTGCAACAATTTAAAAAAAAAAAAAAACAAAAAAAAAAAAAAAAAAAAACAGTTTGCACTAGCGTTGCGGGGCCCCCTAACCACGGGGCCCGAGGCGGTCGCCTGAAACGCCTTGCCCAAAGGCCGGCCCCTGTTTTGGGGGGGCTTTTTTTTTTTTCATAGGGCCCTTAGATTAGGTGTAATTAGTTTTAAATCTATTGATAATTTCTTTTTTATTTTTTGTAATTTAGTGTTTATTTTTTTGTGTAAACTTATTCGGCGAGATTACGAGTTTTGTGTTAGAGGCTATGCAGTGCTAACGAGCATTTTTTTCTCACCGCCTCACTTTACATGCAACGCTGGTATTTAACAAACCCGGCGTTAAAGACAAAAAGTGAGCGTAGAGCAAAATTTTGCCCCAAATCTCACTTCAATACCAGCGCTGCTTAAGTCAGCGGTGAGCTGGTGTAACGTGCTCGTGCACGATTTTCCCATAGGAATCAACGGGAAGAGCCGGCTGAAAAAAAGTCTAACACCCTGCAAAAAAAGCAGCGTCTAACTCACTAACGCAGCCCCATTGATTCCTATGGGGAAATAAAATTTATGTTTACACCTAACACCCTAACATGAACCCTGAGTCTAAACACCCCTAATCTTACACTTATTAACCCCTAATCTTCCGCCTCCGACATTGCCGACACCTACATTATACTTATTAAGTCCTAATCTGCCGCTCCAGACACCTCTGTCACCTACATTATACTTATGAAGCCCTAATCTGCTGCCCCCAACATCGCCGACTCCTACATTATATTTATTAACCCCTAATCTGCCGCCCCCTATGTTGCAGCAACCAACCTACATTTATTAACCCCTAATCTGCTGCCCCTATATTAAAGTTATTAACCCCTAAACCTAAATCTAACCCTAAACCTAACACCCAGTAACTTAAATATAATTTAAATAAATATTCCTATCATTAACTACATTATTCCTATTTAAAACTAAATACTTACCTGTAAAATAAACCCTAAGCTAGCTACAATATAACTAATAGTTACATTGTATCTAGCTTAGGGTTTATTTTTATTTTACAGGCAAGTTTGTATTTATTTTAACTAGGTAGAATAGTTATTAAATAGATATTAACTATTTAATAACTACCTAGCTAAAATAAATACAAAAGTACCTGTAAAATAAAACCTAACCTAAGTTATACTAACACCTAACACTACACTATAATTAAATAAATTAACTAAATTAAATACAATTACTTAAATTAAATTAGCTAAAGTACAAAACCCCCCCACTAAATTACAGAAAATAATAAACAAATTACAGATATTTAAACTAATTACACCTAATCTATTAGCCCTATTAAAATAAAGAAAGCCCCCCAAAATAAAAAAACCCTAGCCTAAACTAAACTACCAATAGCCCTTTAAAGGGCCTTTTGCGGGGCATTGCCCCAAAGTAATCAGCTCTTTTACCTGTAAAAAAAATACAAACAACCCCCCAACAGTAAAAAAACACCACCCACACAACCAACCCCCCAAATAAAATACTATCTAAAAAAACCTAAGCTCCCAATTTCCCTGAAAAGGGCATTTGGATGGGCATTGCCCTTAAAAGGGCAGTTAGCTCTTTTGCCGCCCAAACCCTAACCTAAAAATACCCCCCACCCAATACAACCTTAAAAAAAGCTAACACTAACCCCCTGAAGATCGACTTACCGGGAGACGTCTTCATCCAAGCTGGGACGAAAACCTCAACGAAGCCGGGAGAAGTCTTCATCCAAGCTGGGCGAAGTGGTCCTCCAGACGGGCAGAAGTCTTCATCCAGACAGCATCTTCTATCTTCATCCATCCGGCGCGGAGCGGGTCCATCTTCAAGACATACAATGCGGAGCATCCTCTTCATCCGATGACTAAAGCTGAATGAAGGTACCTTTAAGTGACGTCATCCAAGATGGCGTCCCTTAGATTCTGATTGGCTGATAGAATTCTATCAGCCAATCGGAATTAAGGTAGACAAAAATCCTATTGGCTGATGCAATCAGCCAATAGGATTGAAGTTCAATCCTATTGGCTTATCCAATCAGCCAGTAGGATTGAGCTCGCATTCTATTGGCTGATTCTCCCATAGAAATAAATGGGATATCGGGCAGCAGCGAACATGAGCTTTCGCTGCTTTTCAGACTCCCTTTGATTCCTATGGCATCCACCGCCTCCAGGGTGGCGGATTGAAAACCAGGTACAATGGGCCGGAATAGTGGCGAGCGTACCTGGTAGATTTTTGTTAACTAGCAAAAGTAGTCAGATAGTGCCGAATTTGCATTTGAAACATCTGTAGTGACGTAAGCATCGATCTGTGTCGGACTGAGACCGGCGGATCGTATGTTACGTCACAGATTTCTACTTTTGCCGGTCTGTAGGGTTTGATAACTAAGGGGAATCAGGCAAGCCACAATTACGCTGCAGAATTCCAGCGTATTTGCGGTTGACGGCTTGATAAATAGGGGTCAGTAACTGAGGGGTTTCTATCTTTTTCTGTCTTTCCCCTATTTCCCTATTCCCTATTCCCCTATTTCCTAGTAGGGCAGTTATATTTGACTTGCATGTTAAATGTGTGGGGGAAATGGTGGTGGTTTTATTTACAGTACAAGGAATTCCGAGTATTAAACAGTGACCTCTCTTGAACCACCTGTTATACAACAATAAATCATTTGATCATCACTAAGCATCTTAGAATCTTGAAATAAAGTCTGAGGTAAGTGATCATATCATAACTAACCCAGGCCTGTGGCTTAATTAATTTATATTTGGATATTCTGTCCATCAAACGCTGCCTCTCAAAAAGAAAAATACATAAGATGCTCAGCACCTATTATACAATAAAAAATTACAACAAATCATTGGCTCAATATATGAGTTTTTCACAGCAAACTCTATGGCATCAATGAACAGATATTACACCATAACAATTATTAGAATAGCAATAAACAAATTGGTGTTACATTTCCCTTAGCTTAATAAATGGTAGATGTTGTCTCAACACCACAGGTTAATATGAAGCAGTAACATTACTAGTAGCCATAGCATGGCTGTGTAGTCATAAAGCAAACCGTATACATGGAAGGCAGCCACAGGCTAATGGATTGCAGTTAGCCTGGTAAAAAAAATAGGTGCCCATGAAGACCACAGCCCTACTAATATCGATGGTAGTAGTTACCCTGTGAGCAGAGGGTCGAGTTAAGACATAGGAGCCATAGATAAAAAACAGTAACATGAGTTGTATTGCAAAATTGTGTTGCCAGCTGTGAGTTTTCTAAACATAGTGGTTTCAATATTGTGTTCTGACACATTGCTTTTAATCATAAGGTCCAAAAAATGTATGGATTTCTTATCATGTTCTCCTGTGAATTTAATACCACACTCATTGTGGTTAAGATATTCACAGAAATTGTTAGTCTCCTCTTCACTGTCATCAAAAATGAAAAAAGATAATCTTTGTAGCGATGATAATGAATAATCCTATATCTATAAAGATTCCTGTCTCCATAGACGTGGGACAGCTCCCACTAACCCATGAATAGGTTGGCATAGGAGGGGGCAAATTTTGCCCCCATAGCTGTCCCACGTCTCTGAAGGTAGTAGTCCATTTGAAACATGAAAAAACTGTGAGTCAAAAGAAATTCTATTGATCTTAGTAAGAAAATTTTAGTTGCTGGTTCAAAATTGCTGTGATGCTCAATAAAAAATTCCACAGATGTAATTCCCTTTTCATGAAGTATGGACGTATAGAGGTGTAATGAGCTGCTTATTTTTTATTTACTTTTCCTCCTATATCTTTCTATTTTCTTTTCTTTATTTCTTTGCTTTTCTAAAGCTTCTTTTTCCTTTACATTGTAACCTTACTGAATTCTTCTTCTGTTACTGTAGGTGCATTATTTTCCTTCACATCTGTATTTTTCCAAACTGTTCACTCTTGTCCTAATAAGTGATGTATCTTTAACAACTTACTTTTAGCCTAATAAGTATGTATCAGTACATCTTAAAGTTATGGCTTCTCCCATACATTGTTTTCTAAATATCTGAAACTCAAGGTAAAATCCAAGGCTTCTCTGTACAGTATCAACTTCCAAGAAAACATATCTCCCAAATTTTAACATAGAGGAGCTGTTTTTTCTTCTTCCTAGTAACCACTAATCACGTGAGATTTATTAGCCAATTATTATCAGCCAATTAGCTCTCTGCTTTGTAAGGAACTCTAGGGTTTAAAAATGCATGTATATGAAAATGTGTTAGTTCTGTGTTGCTGTGTTTGTGTTGGGTCACTGTTGCAACAGTGAAATAAAGATCACCCCTCCTGGGGTTAGCCTTTGTTTGCTGAATACCTGGTCTGGACCTCTTTATTACTGCACCTGAGACAAGCTCACTCACAACAGTAACTTGGCGACTCTGGTGGGACGTGCTTCAGGTCGACCTTCCGTGCCTCCCCAGCTGGGAACCAACATCTGCGTGCACCCATCTGATTCAGGTCTGTAGCTTACCTGTGGGAAGTTTTGTCTTGTTGGCTGGGGAGTCCCGGGGGGCGATAAGGGAGTACGTCCTGAGGAACAGACCACAAACAACGGACACAATCTACCCCTTGGACCAGTTCGTGAGTGTCTTTACCTTGTCTTTTGTGTTCATGTACGTGTAATATATGTTGTGGGTCTTTCACCCTGTTGTTTTTTATATGGATCACTATTAAATTCAGTGGGACATCTGTCTGGCAGTTAAACACCATTAGGGTGCCAGCCCACTACAAAATAAAGTTTCGGATGACAGGAGATTTTACAGAGGCAGGAATAGTGATCCAAGGCATATTGTGACTTCACTATAGTGCAAATCTCTCCCGCTAAGCAGGGACGTTGAGGAAGTGTCCGTCCGGTAACTGCAGGGACTTGATTAGGGATTAAAGTGAGGTGTGGATTTTGATGGGTTGAAGTGCCCCTGTTTTTGGTCGAACTTTTGAAGACTGGGCAATTTGTCATCAAAATTTACGTTCACTTTAAGGAATAGGGATATAATAATGAGTACTACTAGTTTAAAGAAAAATAGACTTTATACTTTGTGCACAGAGCTCTGGGTCTCCTATACTCTCGGCCTTGATCCTAGATTAAGGTGGCCGAGATTTGGGTCCTTTGAGCTCCCTAAATTAATTGCCCTCCGCAATCTACTGGTTGATGTACGCCCTGGCCAGATGGACTACTATTATCTTTTTGAGAATAGTAGGGTTGCGGACGTCAAAACCCAAATGCCCTTATGCCATGCACCTCCAGCATATGTGGACCCTGATGACCTGTTAGGACTTGGTTACCCCTTGCCCCTGCCACAACCACCATCCATGGCACCCTTAGGTAACCAGCCCAAGTGCCGGCACTGCCCCAATATGAGCCCACACGTCCGCCCCTAAGGCCCCCTCCACAAATACCACCTGCACCCACACTCCCACCACCTGTTATGACTTCGGGGGCCTCTGCGCCTAAAGTTTCCGCAGCTGACCCTGATAATAGATTGACTGGCCCTCAGTTCCAGGAACATCGGTCACCTGCTGCCTCCTCATCCTCCTCTAGGTCTGGTTCAATTACCCCTGATAGCTTACAGGAGGAGGAAGACCTTATAGATTTTAAAGAGGAGACAGAAGAGGAGACTGATCAGCCAGAATTGAGGCCTGAACCAATACCTAAAAAAAAATAAAAAATATTAATCTGAAAACCAAAAAGCCCACTACATCTGGAAGTCGGGGAGTTGTTACACGTAACTAGGCTGCTGGAGTTAAAAGTAAAGAGAAACTCCAGGCCCCCTTGCATGTGATACCTGTCCCGACTGCAGAGGGCAGTGTAACTGAACATTTTGTTCATGTCCCGTTTACCACTAGTGACCTTATAAATTGGCAAAATACAACCCCAAAATTTAGAGATGACCCTGAATGTGCTAGAAAAACATTTCAAGCTATATTTCGCACACACAGTCCCTCATGGACAGACATACATGTCCTTCTTGAGGCTCTGATGTCAGATGGTGAGAGACTAGAAGTCCTGCGCCAGGCAGGAGTTGCCCTAGAAACCATAGACCCTCCTAACCGGGGTCATCACAATTCTGTCCCTAGATTGACCACCACCATCCTCACTACTGACCCCAATTGGGATCACAATACAGAGGATGATGGATGGGCATTAGGTATTATGAAACAGGCTATCTTAGAAGGGATTAGAACAGCAGGCAGAAAGACTATTAACTGGCAGCATGTGACGTCAGTTGTTCAGGATTTAGATGAACATCCCGCTGACTTCTACCAGCGCTTGATAGAAGCTATGCGGGTGTGGGGAGGAATTGATACAACAGCACCGGCCTCAGACTCCCTTATCATCGGATTGTTTAAAAGTCAGTGCACCTCTGACATCCGGAGGCGACTGTTGAGCAGGGAGGATTTGGAAGGTCTGAGCCCGACTGCTGTTTTATCAATTGCAATTAATGTATATGACAATAGGGAGCAGAAGAATCGGACAGCAAAGAAAAAAGAAACCGAAACGGTTTCTCTTCTTGCTGCGGCCTTCACTCAGTCAGGTATGATAGGGCAGAGAGGAAGAGGGAGGGGTGGACAGCGCTCATCATCACAGCCCCATGATAGATCGTGCTCTCAGTGTGGTGATCCTGATCATTTTAAACGTGATTGTCCTTACAGTAATAGCCAGCAAGATGCAAACCTGAGACAGTCTCGTGGCCGCGTACGTGGCAGGCACACTAGTGCCCCAGACTACCCGCAGGACAACAGTTATAACACTAACCCTGGCCATGCCATAGATCATCCATACCCAGCTGCAGTTCAGCCCTATAACCCCCCCCCCTCTCAGGCCTATAACCCTCCTCGGAATACTTACCGCAGCAATTACACCTATGGCAACCAAGGCTACCAAGCATGACGGGTTGCAGGGGACCCAATCACTAAACTAACTCCCCATTTGAAACAGTTACTTTCATTTAATATTTCCAAAGACAGCCCCATGATAACACTACTCGTAGGAGGTAAACCCTACTCGTGCCTAGTTGACACGGGGGCCACTATCTTCACCCTCACTGACCCCTCAATTCCTAAAAGTATGGACACTGTGACCGTAATGGGAATTGAAGGTAATCCCCACACTTACCCCATGTCCAAACTACAGACTGTGCAAATGGGTCCCCTGACAACTGACCATTCTTTTCTTATTGCAGAAGGTCAGTCCGTGAATCTTCTCGGACGTGATATTCTGTGCAAACTCAGAGCCACCATTGAGTGTAGCCCCGAGGGCATGTATTTACAATCTCCCAAGAGTTTATTAAAAGCTGTAAATGGACTCTTCTTTTCAACCTCACTACCTAACACAGACCTTAGTGAACTTTTTGCAGCTACCCCTCCCTGGTTGTGGGGTACTGCAGCCTCTGATGTGGGATTCTTAAAATCCACTGAGCCTGTCTACATCCGTGTCCGCACGGATCTCCCCTTCCCATGCGTTCGACAATATCCTCTATCTGCAGAGGCTATTGCTGGACTCCGGCCCCTTGTTGACAGTTTTTTGGAACAGGGTATTCTTGTACCCTGCTCCTCACCATGCAATACCCCCATTCTCCCAATTAAGAAACCTCAATTGAGTGCAGGCGGTAAGACTGTCTGGCGGTTTGTGCAGGATCTAAGGGCAGTTAATGTTTTTGTGATACCTCGCCATCCCGTGGTGCCCAATCCTTACACCATACTGACTGCTATTCCTCCGACCACAAAGTTTTATTCTGTCATTGACTTATGCTCTGCTTTCTTCTCTATACCTGTGCACCCTGACAGTCAATACCTTTTTGCTTCTACCTGGCCACTGGCCTCCTCTCAGATGGCCTGGTGTCGATTACCACAGGGCTATGTGGAGAGCCCAGCTATCTTTTCTGCCTGCCTACACTTTGATCTAAAAGATCTTAACTTACCCTGTCACTCTCAACTTCTTCTTAATGTTGACGACATCCTCCTTTGCTCACCTGACCTTGACAGCTGTAAGACTGACACCATTGCCTTACTAATTTCTCTTGCACACAAGGGCCACAAGGTATCACCTATAAATATTCAGTATGCCCGGCCACAAGTCCAATACTTAGGACACATTCTTACCGCAGACACCTGCAGTTTATCACAAGACAGAATACAGGGTATTATTGACTGTCCCCATCCCAGTACTAAGCGACAGCTTAGGGGTTTTCTTGGAATGGCTGGTTTTTGCCGCTCCAGGATACCCAGTTTCGGCGAACTCTCTAAGCCCCTGATTCATATGACTACGAAAGACATGCCAGACAGCTGGACTGGGACCGCAGAAACTGACAGATGCTTTACTTCCATAAAGACCTGCCTTCTCTCTGCTCCAGCTCTAGGCCCTTCGAGACTTCCGCGAAACCCTTTCACCTCTACGTGCATGAGCGTACGGGCGTTGCTTCTGGTGTACTATACACAACCCATTGGTGGCAGTCAACGCCCCCATTGCATACTACTCCGCCCTCCTTGATCCTGTTGCACAGGGCCTTGTCGGCTGCTTACAGGCAGTCGCTGCAACAGCCCTCCTTGTAGATAAGCACAGGAGCTTGTACAGGGACATCCTTTACACATTTATGTGCCACCGCAGTAACACCTCTTACTCAATCAGAAAAATACACATTTCTCAAACCAACGTCTCACTAGGTATGAGACAATGCTCCTTGTACCTTCTAATATCACTATCCTCGCTGTACCTCTCTCAACCCAGCAACTTTGTTTACCTCTGCCTGATGATGGTACTCCACATCATGACTGTTTATCTGTATCTCTCTTTTCCTCCAAAGCCAAGGGATGACCTCTCTGACCGTACCTCTACCTAGCCCGGATTGGACACTGTTCTGTGATGGAAGTTCAAGGATAGTGAACGATCTCTCGTCCGAACCGGCTATGCTGTAGTCCAGACAGACTCGTTGTAGAGGCCGAGCCCCTCCCGTCTCACTACAGTGCCCAATCAGCTGAGCTACATGCACTCACTCGTGCTTGTTAAACTCTCAAAGGACAGGTCAGTAAACATTTACACTGATAGTAAATATGCCTTTGGATTGTACATGCCACTGGTCAATTATGGAAATTAAGGGGTTTTCTAACTTCTGCTGGTACCCAGATTGCCAATGCAACACAAGTTTCTGCACTCCTAGACTCAATTCATTACCACTTACATCTCTGTCATGCATTGCAAAGCACACACCCACTCACAGGGACTCCACTCACCTGGTATAGCTATGCTAATCGAATTGCTAGCATGCAGCTTCCTCCCTCTTATCCTTCTCTCAGTCACCCTCACCTCAAAAACCTCTCCTCTTGGACCCATCGATTGTCTTCTCTTTACACATCTCTTCCTGAACAAACTGTCACCTCTGGACTAGGTCTTGGTCTTACCTGTGACTCTTTTGGCATCTGGTCCACTACTGATGAACGCCCTGCTCTACCCCAACCACACCTCTTTCTTAATGCTATCCTTTTCTACATAACCAAACACACTGGGGTACCACAACGACTTGCTGAAACCCTTAACAGGCATTGGGTTTGCCCCCCGGTATCCATCAAGCTGCAATTGTGTGACTTGTGCTCAATTCAATCCAAGGGGGGAACTAAGGCCCACCAGGCGACGTCCATTGGCATTTTAACCTTTTGAACGTTTACAAATTGACTTTTCTGACATGCCTCCCTGTAGGGGTTTCAAACATTTACTTGTGATAGTGGACCAACTTACTTGATGGTCAAGGCCTTTCCTACTAGAACTGTGAAAGCCCAAGAAGTTGCCAAGTGGATGCTAAAAGAACTCATACCCAGGTTTGGCCTCTCCCAGAGTAATTGAATCTGACAGAGGAACACATTTCACAAGTAATATTATTCAGGCAACTGACATTAGCCTTAGGCTTTACTTGGCATCTCCATACCCCTTGGCACCCAGAAAGGCTCAGGCCAAGTGGAAAGAATGAACCAGAAGCTAAAACAGACTATTGCTAAAATTTGTTCTCAAGCAAGCCTTAAATGGGTAGATGCTTTGCCCCTAGCACTGTTTGGGACTCGCACAAATCATAGGGGGACCCTCAAGCTCTCACCATATGAACTATTGGTTTGGTAGGGCCACCTCCTTTGTATAGTGCCAACACTTTACACCTGCCTGACCTTGCGGTGGGTGATGTACAATTAACTGCCTATCTTTTGCAACTGCAAAAGCAATTACATTCTCTCCACAGACATGCCTCTCTCTCTCAGCCCTTGCCATTGGATGTGACTGCACACCCCTTCCAGTCAGGACTCCATTTTGGTCAAGACTTATCAAAAGAAGCCACTGCAGCCTCTCTGAAAGGTCCCTTCCTGTTTTGCTGACTACTCCAACAGCTAACAAAGTTTGCTGAGGTCGACTCTTGGATCCACTACTCCAGGTGTAAAAGATACGCCCAGACAAAGAAGCAGCCTGCAACAAGCCAAAGAAAGAAGAAGCTGGGGCAACCAAGGCCTCTGAAGAAGGGGTACCAAGACCCCTGATGACGATTGGGTTAATTCAGACCCTTCCGGGTTTGAAACTCCAGACTAACCAGAAATAGTGAAATCTCACTTACTGATGAGTGAAACTGAAAGATCTGTCTTTCTAACTCTTATTTCATTGTCTCACTCCTCTGTTGATATCTTGAGTAACATCCCTCAATAGTCTCCTTTGTTTTGTGTCACACTTTTGACCATGCTCTCTTACTCTATTTCCCAATATGTGTCCTTCTGGTCAGTGTGTTTGTCCTAACCCCTTTACTAAATACTCTTGTTCTGTAACCTTGTATCTGTGGCAGTTTTTCTCCTACTACTAGCTGCCCTCAACAAGTAATTATACTCAAAGTTCGTATTAAAGGTCCTAAGGGTTTGTTATTCAGACTATTTGCATAGTCCCCACTAGTGAATGTGGTTTGAAAATTATGAAGTGGGTAGCTGAGAAACGAAAGTCACCCCTTCTTGCTTGGCGTTCCCCTGTAACTACCTCTGCCACAACCCCTATTTACTCCCCATGATTCCCATAATGATAATTTACCTAATGCCAGTTGTCCACAGAGAACTATTCTTTAGGTGATTGGGGACTAAACTCACACGTTGTCCTACTCCAAACTATAGCCAATCACACCGAGGGCAATTGTTATATTTGTGCTCGCATTCCCACTCATCATAAGGGGGGTATTCCTCTTATGGGTATTACTGTTTGATTTGTTTACCTTTGTTTTGTCTACTTTTATTCCTCCAGGTACACCATTGGTTCAACCTATCAGGTAATTTTATCTCTTTGGGAGGCACCTCATATGGTACTATCTGCAGGGAATTGGCCAAGGTACGGTTGGGTGCCTCCCTATGTGAGTATGTAATCTCCAGTAAATGGCACTCATTTCCGGCTGGTAAATTCCTCTGGTATAATCCTAACTGTGAATCATAATCTCACTGCACTTTTTTGTTTCCTCCAGGGCCCCATTTTTACTTTTATTTCCCCATCCTTGTACAATCTTTCCTCAGCAGACACCCCCTGGGTTGTATTGGATATTGGACAGACAGCGGTGTCAGTCCTCCCTGGTAACTATACATCCATCTGCTTCCTGGTATGGTAACCCCAGCCATCCCTGTTGTTCCCACGCTGCCCTTGGGCCCAATTCGTAATAAACGTAATCTGGAAGCTCACTGCTCCCCCGTGTCCAACAGTATGCTGGAGATTCAACTGGTCGAGCTATCTTCCCGGCCATTGGTGTCTACCTGAATCATCAGGACATCATCATGTTATCTGTGATACTACAGACCTTCATGAATGAGAGTGCAGGAGTTGTTCAGAGTGTGGCCCAAGAGTTGAAACAGCTTAGACAACTAGCATTGCAGAAAAGGATGGCCCTTGATTACCTCCTGGCTTCCCAGGGGGGGGGGGGTTTGTAGTCTCGTGGGCAAATAATGCTGTACCTATGTTACTGATCAATCACTTAATTGAGTCACCATCTCACAGCTATTAGGTCCCTATCCCAGGATGTCCAAGATGTGATTGATGACAAATTTGGCCTTGGAGGTATTTTTTAACCATCTCTTTGATTGGCTACCTAATTTGGGATGGTTACGGTCCATTTTTCTGTATGGCATTGTTATTATAGTATGCCTTATACTGATGTGTTGCGTATACAATGTGTACCTGGTCTAATCTCTACATGCAATAATGTTTTCACTGTGTCTCATTCTTCTCCAAATACTTGTTTCCCTCTATCCATTTGTTGAATCTCCCCACCATGTTGAGATCTCTCTTGACCCTCATTCCTCTTGAGTCCACCTACTTCTCTCATGCTCTATGTCTCTTCTGACCTCTTGATCTTACAATTTATTGTCTAACCACCAGCTGTGCCCCTAAATTTCCCTGTCTTATCCCTATGCAGGATGCACTACGTCCCCAGATCATCTAGACTTTCCTACATTGGGAAACTGGTCACGGACAGACCACAGACCATCATCTACCTTGATGGCCACCTTGGTCGTAGCCTGTATAACCCATATCCCATTCCTTTTTCCCTCCCTGGTGGTCCCTATCTCTCCTGTCTTTCTGTGTTTTATTTTGCCTTCATATTGCATTGCCTTATACTTATACTCTCTATGTTTCCTTCATAAGTGCAGAATTCCTTCACCTCCCAAACATGCCATGACACTGAATGACAACCTACTATTCGCCATCAACTCTACAAGAATGATGGGGATTGTTAATTGTTGTTAATGAATCTGGGGGGATGTTTCTGCACTATGTCATGCCACACACATATGTCATACCACACACACACATATAAAGCATAGGAATGTTTAGGTAGTTGTCTACTCCACCTGATGGCGACTAGCGTCCGGTAATAGCGGAATTGTCTCCTACCTAACAACTTCACTCCTACCTCGTTTTCTGTTTTTCCCTCTTGTAGCCCTGTGAACCATCTCGGAAGGGAGCACCAATGTACTAATAGCATTGTGATTGTAATTGTCAAACCGCCTTGGGTCACATTTGATCTTTTTGTGATCGTGGCACTTTGACGTTTGCGATCAAAGGGGGGAATGTAATGAGCTGCTTATTTTTTATTTACTTTTCCTCCTATATCTTTCTATTTATTTTATTTTCTTTATTTCTTTGCTTTTCTAAAGCTTCTTTTTTCCTTTGCATTGTAACCTTACTGAATTCTTCTTCTGTTACTGTAGGTGCATTATTTTCCTTCACAACTGTATTTTTCCAAACTGTTTCACTCTTGACCTAATAAGTGATGTATCTTTTAACAACTTACTTTTAGCCTAATAAGTATGTATCAGTACATCTTAAAGTTATGGCTTCTCCCATACATTGTTTTCTAAATATCTGAAACTCAAGGTAAAATCCAAGGCTTCTCTGTACAGTATCAACTTCCAAGAAAATATATCTCCCAAATTTTAACATAGAGGAGCTATTTTTTTTCTTCCTAGTAACCACTAATCACGTGAGATTTATTAGCCAATTATTATCAGCCAATTAGCTCTCTGCTTTGTAAGGAACTCTAGGGTATAAAAATGCATGTATATGAAAATGTGTTAGTTCTGTGTTGCTGTGTTTGGGTTGGGTCACTGTTGCAACAGTGAAATAAAGATCACCCCTCCTGGGGTTAGCCTTTGTTTGCTGAATACCTGGTCTGGACCTCTTTATTACTGCACCTGAGACGAGCTCACTCACGACAAGGGCTGTAACGTTTGCCACTAGGAATCTATAGGTAGGTTTCCAATGTGTATCTTTAATTGTCTGACAAAAGAGCTGTGGTATCTTGTATGTAACTAAACAGTTCTTGACTAAGAGTTGTAAAACAGAATCTATTAATTCAGAGAGGAGGCTCATTTAATGAGTCAATGCCAGCAATTATTGGCCTTCCAGGTCGGCAAATTGAATTCTTGTGAGTTTTAGGGAAATAATGAAAGATAGGAGTAACTGGGACATTGAGTGTAAGGGTCTCTTGAATGGACCCAGTGATGATGTTGTTATGTCTAGCAAAAATAATTATCACTATCATTTCATTCTTAAACTGTTTTTGTAGCATTATCTGTCAATTTACTATAAATTTCCTTGTCATTCAGCTGTCTTTTGCCTCAGCTATATAGTCGTGCCTATTGAGGACGACTACATTGCCTCCTTGTCAGATGGCCTGATGATAAGATTTTCATCTTCCTTAACGATTTTAAAGCAAATTTTTCTTGAAAATTTAAGTTAGTGTATTGTTGTTGCTTCTGTAAAGTGTCTTTTAATATTAAAGATCTTAATCTTTCTTCTACAGTTTTTGAAATATATCTAACACTTTGGGTCTGGTGTGTACAGGGTAAAATTTGCTTTTCCGTTTTAGATGGTTTAACCCAACATCTTTTTTGTTAATTAATTCCTGGGTATCTTTTGCCCCTTCCTGACACAATTGTTGAAGATCAGTTACAGTGCACCACTTGGAGAAATGTTATCCCTCATTATCAAGACCATTAATGTTGGCCTCAATATCAAGGTCATTAGTGATGTTGCTTTGTGTTCTCTGATCATCAGCATCATAGAAATGTTTGCATAACGGGATTTGCGTACAAATCTATTTATATCTAAGATTGTTTCAAATAGATTAAATTGACCAGAGGACACAAAATTAAGACCTTTAGACAGCAAATTTATTTGTGTTTGACAATGTGATAGAAGACAAATTTATTACATCTGAGTTTAGGCATATTTTTTTATCGCGTTCTGCGATCTGGTCACATATGTCTTTTGTACAGTCCTTTGTTGAGGTCTCGCATATCCCTGTTTTTGTCTGTTGGGATCTGCTACCTTTGCCTCTTCTCCCTCTGTGTGTTTTTTTTCTTCATTGGGTGTAATCTGATGCATTTCGCTTTTGAAAGATTACTAGAGGATTCTGTTGACAGAGTGGCCTTATGTGTTGATAGTACTGTAGAAGTGATGTTATCTTCTGTGATATCTCCATCAGAGGAGTCAAACTCATACTCATGTATCTGAGAAAGTCACGGTTTTGCCCTTTTTAGCAGATTTACCGTATCTATTTTTGTTGTAATTCCAGTTATATCTGGGTCTAACAGAATCATCTTGACTCCATTTATACGCTTGTTTGGAGTCATAATCTTTCTTGTTCCTGGACATTTTCCCTAGGTATAAACTGCCATAGCTCCTGTTTAAACATATTCATGTTCACTTCAAATTGTTTTATCATATTTTTAAGTCTTTATATTGCTGGTAATCTTAAATTTGTCCTGTGTCCTGTGCTTTGGTAATAGATCTTCCCGCTGCTGTTTTTTATATTCTATTAGCCAGTCTATTAGCGCGAAAGAGCAAATGTCCAGTATGGCATTCCATTTGCTTATAAAGTTTGCATTATAAATGATGGCAATTTCTTTATATGCAGTCCTCTTGGGATTCTTATGTTTATAAAGTAAAAAGGATTTTATGTCTAAGTCAAGCTTAATGTCCCTTTTCCTCAGTGTGTCTATTTAAAAAAAAGTGACTATCCAGGGTGTGTATTATGCTCTCATAAATTTCAGAAGTATCGTCTTTAAAGTCCTTTAATACATAAGATTCCTCTGATTGTTCTTCCATAATGAAAAGACAGTTTGCTTCAATGTAACAATAAGATGTGCTGACAAAAAAACAGTATAAGTCTATAAAGGTTATCTTACCCACCTCCTCTTCAGCCGACTTTGTTTCTCTTTCAGGCGACAGGTGTACGTGCAGGAAATACGGGGCGAGTAATTTTACTCTCCCAAGCAGAAATTGCTGCTTTTAACTAAATCCATACATTCTTGTACCAACTAAGTGAGACATAGGCAGCTCCTTACCAGTTAAGCAGAAATCATACAAAGACACAGTTTTACTGTGTATAAGAGCTTTTGCTATTATGACCTGCTGCAAACGAGATGTATAGCCAGACACCAGCTTCTAGCAGTGTTCCAGAGGAATCTTAGCCCTGTCTTCATGAGCAATGGCCTCCAGTTCAGTAATATTCTTAGGATTGCATGCTGCAGACTGCCTTCTTCAAATCCCACCAGAGATTTTCTATGAGGTTCTAGTAAGGTGACTGTGATGGCCACTATACAATCTTCCAGGACTTCTTCTGCAACAAAGCCTTGGTGGAATTTGAGGTATGCTTGGGATCATTGTCCTGTTGGAAGGTCCAATGATGCCCAAGCTTCAGCTTCCTCACAGACAGCATGACGTTTTCTCCTAGGATTTCCTGATACGTCAATGAATCAATCTTGCCTTCCACATGCTTCAAGTGCCAGAGGATGCAAAGCAGCCCCAGAGCATCACTGAGCCACCACCATGCTTAACTGTAGGCAGAGTGTTCTTTTCAGTGTATGCTTCATTCTTCTTCCTCCAGACATACCACTGATCCGTTGGGCCAAAAAGTTCAAGTTTGTTTCATCGCTCCACAGAACAGAATCCCAAAACTTCTATGGCTTATTTATATGATTTTGAGCATGTCAGAGCCGATTTTTCAGTAGCGATGTTTTAGAGTCCTGGCATAGAAACCTTCTGCGTTTAGTATGCGCCTTACTCTGCAAGCTGAAACCTCAGTGCCTGTTGCCACTTGCTGCAGGTCTTTTGCAGTCACTCAAGGGTTTTTCTTAACCTGCCTTCTCAGAAATCTGGTTGCAGCCGTTGATAGCTTCCTTATTCTGCCCCATCCAGGCCTTCGCCTTAGAGCGCTGCCGTAGGGGGCGCAAATTTGGAACATCTGAAAAAAAAAGCGTCCCCTTCTGCCCTATTGCCCATAAAGATAGGTCCGGTGAGCAGAGCAGTAGCTAAAGCAAAGAGCAGTGTATGAATGGCACACTGCTAAATTAAGGAGGTTACTTCGTGAGTGTGTGTGTGTGTGTGTGGGGGGGGGGAACGTCACTGTGAGGCCGGAGTAGCTGATGACTTGCCAGTGGGAGTGTGCAACGGTGATTCATTTACAGAGAGGTCAACCCATGCGGCATGTTCTAACTTCCTATTGAGTTCTCTTCGTTGGAATGTAAAATAATTTGTCTTCTCTTTGATTGCTTGTCAGGTCATGAACCTTCTTCTTGTTACTCCCAGTAAGTGTATACATTAACTCTGTAATCTCTGTTACTCCTGTAACTTGTTATCGATAACCATCCTCTGTGAGTGTATTTAGTTGTGGGGGGAGAACACAGAAGGGGGTCAAGGATTAGAAAGCTGTGAACATAAACTTTAATGCAGTTTACATGACAGACTGTGTTTTATTATGCTGTTGATCTTCAATTCATGAATCCTGAATTGTAATATGATATTATTTAGTAAAGTTGTGTGTTTATCAATGTGTGTCTGTGTATAGTTTCTGTGTGTGTGTATGTATGTTGTATGCCTGTGTATGTTGTATATGTGCTGTGTGTATGTGTTGCATGCCTGTGTGTGTGTATGTGTTGTGTATATGTGTTGCAATTGCATGCCTGTGTATGTGTTGTGTATTAGTGTTGTGTGTATGTGTTTGCATGCCTGTGTATATGTGTTGTGTATATGTGTTGTGTGTATGTATTGCATGCCTCTGTATGTGTTTGTATGGCTGTGTTTGTATGCCTGTGTGTATGTGTTGTATGGCTGTGTTGCATGCCTGTGTGTGTGTTGTATGGCTGTGTGTTTGTGTATCTGGTAGTGTGGTGTCTGTTAATATGTGGTGTATATATATCTGTGTGTGTGTGCCTATGTATAGTGTTTGTATGATCTTTTAAAGGTGTCTTGCTGAATTACTAATATTTTATAGATTATTAATTTTATAAATTATTCATTGTAGTAATATTAATGTCTGTAGTTTAATTCCTAAGTATAGTTTGCAGATATTTTACCACTATCTGGTTTAATATAAAAAAAACTATTACTTAAGAAGTAATTTTTTGTTTTTTTAGTATAATTGTGTCTATGCGTGTGTTTATGTGTATAAAGCAGGGTATGCACACACTGTTGTTCACTAATTATATATGATTAATAAATGTGTTCTGATTGAAGATCAGCAAGTGCAGTCTCTGCTTCATATACTGTAAATAAATAGTCTAATCTGTTGTCTTATATGGGTATATAACTAACAAATACTGCAGAACCATGGATCTGACTTGAGATATAGTATGGGCATAAAAGTGAGAGGACAGTGACATGGCTTCACCTTAGCGCATAAATAGAGCAACTTTTATTTTTCTAACTCAACTTTTTATTCATTTCTCTATTTTCCCACTGCTATAAATTATATATATATATACAGGTGGCCCACGGTTTACGCCGGTTCAATTTGTGCCGTTTCAGAATAACAACCTTTTTTTCCAGTCATGTGACTGCTATTGAAAAGCTTTGGAAAGCAAGGTGCACTAATTAAAATAGCCAGTAGGTGGAGCTGTCCACTTGTTTTGCAGCAAATTTATGCAACTTAACAGCCTGAAATTGATCTTTGTACACAGAGCAGACATTAGCTATCGAGCAACAAGTTTAGGAGCCTCTTCACTATTATCTTCCTGTCCAGCTGCTTATTAATCACTGCAGATTGAAATGCATAGAATAGGTGCAGACCCAATAGTATCTAACATGCTAACAATGCAGGGAACTGATTGCAGAAAAATGCAAGTAAAAAAAACGTTTTGTTCATTAAACTTAGTTTGATGATGATGCAGTCTGTTGTGTGATTTATTTTATTAGGTGATGTTTAGCAAATGTTTTTGTTGAATTAAACTAAGTTTGATGATGATACAATCTATATTTTTAGGTTTATAATGCTGTTTAACATTTAAAGTCTTAATTTCAAAGCTTTAAAAATAATGTATTAGGTGTTACTTATGACAATTTTGAGAGGGGGCCTGAAACCTAACCCTCTCACTTCCCATTGACTTACATTATAAACTAGGTTTCAATTTACAACGGTTTTGATTTACAAACATTCCTCCTGGAACCTAACCCCGGCGTAAACTGAGGGCTACCTGTATATATATATATATATATATATATATATATATATATATATGTGGTGTGTGCGTGTGTGTGTGTGTGTTAGCCACCAATAAGCATGTGTTACCCAGGTGCTAAACCAAAAATGGGGCCAGCTCCTAAGCTTACATTCCTGCTTTTAAATACAGATACCAAGAGACCAAAGAAAAATTGATAATAGGAGTTAATTAGAAAGTTGCTTAAATGTCATGCTCTAAAATTGTGGGTTTCATATCCCTTTAACTAGGATGGTATGTAATGGGGGGGGGCGGCAAAATGTATCCTCGCCTGTGTGGCCAAAAATCCTAGCACCGGCCCTGCATCCAGTTGCGTAACCACTGTTGCTTTAACTTTGAACTTGTTAACTATGCTTCCAACAGTGTCTCTAGGAACATTCAGTGCCTTTGCTATCTTTTTGTATCTTGTTCCTTGTTTGTAAAGGGCGATGATCTCTTCTCTTAACTTTTTGGACCATTCTTTTGACTTAGCCATATTTCTAACATGACACTCAACTATCCCAAGCACACCTGGTGCAACTAATGAAGCCCTTGATCAGTTGCACCAGGTGTGCATGAGACAACACCTGTTTTGCATATTTGTGCTGTTGTGATTCTATTCTGGTGGTTGAATAATTTTGAGACTGCAGAATCATTAAAAGTTGCATTTTCAGTTAATTTGGGGAAACCACTTGAAGCATTTGTTGTGTTGAGCTATTTCAATTGCTTTTGATTGATTTGTTCACTGCAAACAGCTGAAAGTCTGTACATTTTGACAATAAACCTGATTTGCAATGGGGGTTAAATAATTTTTATTACAACTATACATATTTCTATATATTTGATGGTATTTTGGTAATATATATATATATATATATACTGTCACACACAGTGGGTTTAGCACCTGGGTAACACATGCTTATTGGTGGCTAACACACACACACACACAAAAAAAGTCCAGCACTCGCTCACAAGCTCTCAGCTAAGAATAAAAGCAAAACTGGAAGAGTTAGTTACCGCATTTGGCCAAATGGGACAAGCTCAGGCACCACGTCAAGGTCTCTTCCTAGTGCCTGAGTCCCTAATACAGCCACACAACTGCAGCCACACACACAAATGCAGGCTAATAAACAAACTGGGAACAAGTCAGGGTTCACATACTTATGTAATCACTCCAGGCGCAAGCAAAGTTTAGGAGCTTAATGTGAGTGCGATAGCAACCAAAGCTTAGCCTGTTTGTGGGTCATGGGATGTGTACGCGGTCCGGTTTGGATGTGCTGTCCACTCCTAAACTTTGCTTGCACCTGGAGTGATTACATAAGTCTATGAACCCTGACTTGTTCCCAGCCTGTGACTCTGCAAGTAGTGCAGCTTTATGTGAGTGCGATAACAACCAAAGCTTAGCCTGTTCGTGGGTCATGGGATGTGTACGCGGTCCGGTTTGGATGTGCTGTCCACTCCTAAACTTTATATATATATATATAAGCAAAAGGGTATATGCACTCTCACCACCGTCCTACAACTGCCAGGATGCTCTTAAAAATATAAGCAAAAGGAGTAAAGTGAAGCACTCACTGGACTTCGGATATCTGTGTAAAAAGTTATTTATTTGTGACGTTTCGGGACCTCAAACTTCCCTTCTTCTGGCAACCTGAAAATACAAATGAACAGACTTATAAAGGCCTGTAAGACCCTCCCCCATATATACTGTATATATATACACACACGATTATCCCCTTAAAGGGACACTGAACCCAGATTTTTTCTTTTGTGATTCAGATAGAGCATGACATTTTAAGCAACTTTCTAATTTACTCCTATTATCAAATTTTCTTCATTCTCTTGGTATCTTTATTTGAAATGCAAGAATACAGTTTTTCTCGCCATTTAATAAACTTTCTAAAGATACTATTATTTTCATCATAGCTTATAGTTTACTATAAAAAAATTATAAAATATGATGAAAAATTTGAAAAAAACACACTTATTTTTAACTTTGACCCCTAAAATCTGTTACACATTTACAACTACCAAAAAAACAACCATACTAAATAGTTCCTAAATTTTGTCCTGAGTTTAGAAATACCCAATGTTTACATGTTCTTTGCTTTTTTTGCACGTTATAGTGCAATAAATACAAGTAGCACTTTGCTATTTCCAAACCATTTTCTTTCCAAAATTTGCGATAGTTACATTGGAACACAGATATCTGTCAGGAATCCCTGAATATCCCTTGACATGTATATATTTTTTTTAGTAGACAACCCAAAGTATTGATCTAGTCCCATTTTGGTATATTTCATGCCACCATTTCACCGCCAAATGCGATGAAATAAAGAAAATCATTCACTTTTTCCACAAACTTTTTCACAAACTTTAGGCTTCTCACTGAAATTATTTACAAACAGCTTGTGCAATTATGGCACAAATGGTTGTAAATGCTTCTCTGGGATCCCCTTTTTCAGAAATAGCAGACATATATGGCTCTGGTGTTACTTTTTGGTAATTAGAAAGCCGCTAAATGCTTCTGCGCACCACACGTGTATTATGCCCAGCAGTGAAGGGGTTAATTAGGGAGCTTGTAGGGTTAATTTTAGCTTTAGTGTAGTTTAGTAGACAACCCAAAGTATTGATCTAGGCCCATTTTGGTATATTTAATGCCACCATTTCACCGTGAAATGCGATCAAATAAAAAAATGCTCACTTTTTCACAAACTTTAGGCTTCACACTGGGGTTAATTAGGTAGCTTGTAGGGTTAATTTTAGCTTTAGTGTAGAGATCAGCCTCCCACCTGACACATCCCACCCCCTTATCCCTCCCTGACCCCTCTCTTCCCTCCCCCACCCCACAATTATCCCCGCCATCTTAAGTACTGGCAGAAAGTCTGCCAGTACTAAAATAAAAGGCTTTTTTTTTTTTGTTAAAAAAACAAACATATTCTGCTGTATAGGATCCCCCCTTAGCCCCCAACCTCCCTGATTCCTCCCAAACAGCTCTCTAACACTCCCCCTCAACCTTATTGTCCGCTATCTTGGGTACTGGCAGCTGTCTGCCAGTACCCAGTTTTCCCCCCCCCCCCCCCTCAATAACCAACCCTACCCCTCCAAGATCCCTTAGATAGAAAATGCCCCCCTCCTCTCTCCCTCCTGTAATGTTATTAACATGTCATGTGATTTGTTTGGCAATTTGCATACAGAATGTTGATTGGCTGTTGGTGTTTCTACCATATATGGTAAAAAGTTCAGTTAGGATAATAAACAGTTAGTGACTAGATGCAGATCTGTGTTCTCTGAGTTATTCCTTGGTAATGGTAAGACACTAATTTGAGTGACTACACAAGAACAATACATGGTGTCAGAAGCTGGTTTCTTTCCGCAAAATTGATTTATCAGGTGTGCCTATGCCACAGATGGATTGGCACTCAAAAAATTTACCAGATGCATGGAGGAGATTTCACCAGCATGTACAGCTCATATTCTCTGGCCCTCTCTGTGACAAGCCTGAGGAAACCTTGTGCAGCTACTTGCTTCTCTGGGTAGGTGAAAAAGGGTGAGATGTTATCATACTTGGAAATTAACATTTGAGGAGTCTAAAAAGTTGAAGTCTTATTATGACAAATTTGAGGAATATGTTATGCCCAAAGCTAATCCAATCTTTGCAAGATACAAGTTTCATGAAAAAATGCAGGGGGAACATGAGACATTTGAACATTTTGTAACAGAACTTAAATTGCTTGTAAAAGACTGTGGATATGTTAACAGTGATGAGATGGTACAAGACCACATTGTTTTTGCCACTAATTCTCCAAAAGTCAGAGAGAAATTACTTAATCAGGGTGCTGATCTGACACTTGAAAAAGCCATTGATATAGCGCAGTCGCACAAAATTGCACAAGAGCAGCTTAAGACAATAAACTCACGTGCAATGGCAACCCGGAGCCAGTCAGCTCATGCAGTGTTTAGTAAAAAAACAGCATCAGCCCAGCAAAAGCATTGGACAATTGTGAAAGGAAGTGACAGAAGCATCACTAAAGACAGGCTATGCAGTCGTTGTGCTCTTCAACACAGCCAGGAAGACACGTGCCCTGCAAAAGGAGTCAGAACAAAATATGCAATAAATTTAGCCACTTTGCAAAGGCATGTAAGTCAAGGCCGCCAGATACACGTAAAAATGTACATACAGTTCAAAACACAAATATTGAAGAGCTGGATGAACTGTTTATTGATGCAGTTAACAAAGAGCACAAAGACAAGGAATGTGAACAGGTTTTCGCAGAAATTGAGTTAGGTGCACAAGCAGATAAAGTCAAATTTAAATTAGATACTGGTGCTCAGGTAAATATAATTGCTACCAACAGATTTAAAAATCTCTTCAGCACTGTAGCACTGAAGCCCACAGCACGCCGTCTTACAGGCTATGGAGGTGAGCCGCTTGATGTTAACGGGACCTGTCAGTTAAAATGTAAATACAAAGACACTAAAACTGTGCTTGAATTCTACATTGTCAACACACACGCCCCACCTATACTTGGTTTGAGAGCATGTCTAGACATGGGGTTAATTAAGCTTGTCTTCTCAGTGTGCGCAGATGTAGATAAACCCTGTGCTATAATACAGGAATTTTCTGATGTTTTTCAAGGCATTGGACAGTTTCCAAGTGAATGCACTATACACCTACACCCCACAGCAGTCCCTGTTGTATACCCACCGAGGAGAATTCCATTCATAGAGCGTAGTCGCCTCAAGGAGGAGCTAGACAATATAGAAAAATCAGGGATTATTGTGAAAGTGCTTGAACCCACTGACTGGGTCAATGCCCTGGTAGTTGTGGAAAAACCCCGCACTGGAAAACTCAGGGTTTGTTTAGATCCCAGAGACTTGAATAAAGCAATCAAGAGGCCACATTACCCGCTTACAACTTTGGATGACATCACCCCAGAACTTGCTGGAGCACAATTCTTCAGTGTACTGGATGCAAAATCTGGATACTGGGCGATCAAACTCTCAAAAGAATTATCCAAGCTAACAACATTTAATACAGTGGCCGGAAGATACAGATTTCTCCGCTTACCCTTTGGACTGATTTCAGCTCAAGACAAATTTCAGAGAAAGATTGATGAGACTTATGAAGGGCTTGAGGGGGTAACAGCCACTGTTGACGACATACTCGTGTTTGGAAAAACAAAAGAGGAACATGATGCAAACTTGCACGCCGTACTCAAGAGAACCCGTGAAAAAGGAGTACGCCTTAACCCATAGAAAAGTGTGATATGTGTCTCAGAGGTCAGTTATTTTGGGCACAAGCTAACAAGCTAACAAGTGAAGGCATCAAACCTGATCCAGAGAAGATCAATGCTATAAAAGATATGCGTCCTCCCAAGAACAAGTCAGAGCTGGAGACCCTCCTAGGTATGGTTAATTATCTGTCCAAGTTCGCACCAAACTTATCTGAGATTAATGCGCCATTGAGGCAGCTTCTGAAACAGACAAATGAGTTTGTATGGGATGAAACTCACGAAAAAGCATTTGATAAAATGAAAGAGCTGATTACAAAGGAACCTGGTCCCATTCTATGTTACTACGATCCTAGCAAATCCTAGAAGGTAAGCCAATTGCCTATGCTTCTAAATCTCTCACACCAACAGAAGAAAACTATGCTCAAATTGAGAAGGAGGTATATGCTGTGGTGTTTGGATGCAAACGTTTTCACACACATGGACTACAACACAAATACAGTGGCACCACACCGGCAGCCTTTTCTTATATTAATATTAGCTGACATGAAACCATGTTCATGTCTCCATATTTATTGTAACAGAAAAGTTGGTGCTGTGCAGTGTGTAAATGTATTAGACAGAAAAGAGGAAGAGACCTCTCCAAAGACTGCACGTATAGCACTCTAAGCCTGGACTAGAAGTGGAGAAATTGGGAAATTAAAATATAACTTTTATTGTGTATATTAAAATAAAACACTCAATTAAAAACAACCTCAGAATTGGTGGCCTATTCCTTAATCTTCAGTAAGCCTTAGATAATTCAAACGTATTTAGGAGGAAGATTGTATAGGTGGGAAGCTATACTTGTGACCACTATTAGCAGGGTTAATAATTATTACAGATGATCAATCTTACAGTATTTGGCACAGTATATGCTGTGGTAATATAAACTCCTAATATGCTATGGAAGTCATCATATATAGTGCTATAATATCACTTTGAGTCAACCAAAGATGTACTCATAGATAGATAAATGTTCAAATAGAAAAAGTTATTTGTGTTACTCTATTTGTTCAGGGTATTATCTAAGGTTCACAATCAGGGATCTTAGTTTCAATAGTGTGTTTGTAGTTATTAATTTATAACACTAATAACACTCAGTAGACATAGAGAGAGTGTTATTTATAAATATGAGATATCACTTTCTATTGTACTTAGATTAATACTAGGTGATATAACTGCAGAACATTCGTGTCACACATGAAAACCTGTAAGTGTTTAAATACGTATTAAATACGTATTTAGCATATAGCCGTAGTCATAGCCTATCATTTTGTGATACACTTCGGTTTAAAAAGTACTGCCTAAAATATTATTGGATATCCAAACTCCACCTCTAACTAATTAACCAATGCCAGGCTGAGATTTTTGTTGTTGGTTAATTAGTTGGAGGTGGAGTTTGGTTATCCAATAATATTTTAGGCAGTACTTTTTAAACCGAAGTGTATCACAAAATGATAGGCTATGACTACGGCTATATGCTGAAACGCGTAAGCCAATTTTTCTACACTTGTTCTAACTAATTATAGGGTACTGCTGTCCTGTAACGTTTTAACTTTATGGAATAAAGATTTTGTTTTACTTTACGGCGTTGGTGCTCTTTCGTTCTTTGAAAATTATCTATCTGCCATTTGCACCACGCTGAATCAGGTCTATCGAAGTCGCAATAGGATTGGCTGGCAAGCACACACCCGCCCGTGACGTCATAGACGTGCCGCAAGTTGGATCGTACAGAAGAATCTGGGGCTCAGGAGTGCAAGCAATCGGAAGGGTCAAGGAGCGGAACCTGGTTTTCCTGTTAGTCTCCGGTAACACCCGTACACGCTACCCAGAGAAGGATCCTGACACGGAACTGAAGTATGGGAACAGGTATGTAGCGAGGGCCCGCCGTGGCAATATATCTCTATATGGTGCATAGTGCTTGATAACTGCATTTATCCGGGAGGGCCGCTGAGCCCAAATTTGTGATTTGTTTGTTATAGCCAGCACAGGAGGTTGTGTCCGCTACATACCGACCCACCCAAGAACTTTGTTCTAACAGTGTATTTGCTGTTGGATAAACAGGACTGGTTACCATACTACTAATTAAGTTGCTTTAAGACCGCCATCCTAACTGTACCTAAAGACTAACAAGTTTTACTAACATAACGCAATTTCCAGTGTATTGGATAAACTTACAGTGAATACCCTTGCTACCTACACTTGTTACTTGAAATAATAAAAACTACACAGAGAAAATCCCTATGTGCCTTCGGTACATAGATGATATCTTCTTCATCTGGGAAGGATCATATCGAGAACTGCAAGAATTCATCAATCTACTGAATAACAACAACATCAATATCAAATTAACCCACGAAGCGAACCAACAACATATTAACTTCTTGGATCTAACTATACTCAAAGATGCTGAAGGGACCATTAAGACAGATCTTTTCAGAAAAATCACGACAACTAATAGCCTACTTCACAACAGCAGTGCACACGCAAGTAATACCATGAAGAGCCTTCCTACAGGGGAATTCCTGAGAATCAGGAGAAACTGTTCGGATTTACATACTTTCCAAATACGTGCCCAAGAATTGGAGAACAGATTATTGGAAAGAGGATACAGCAAAAGAACCATTAAGAAAGCAAAATATAGAGCACAGGAAACCAATAGACAAGAACTCCTAAAGAAGAAATTCAGACCTAGGAGTGATGCTCCAAGACTCATAAAAACATACAATTCTCAAAGTAAAAGGGTTAATGAAATTCTGAATAAATATTGGTACATCCTTAAATCTGATCCAACTTTAAAGGATATAATAGGGACAAGACCCTCCATTTCATATAAACGAACTCGTAACATCAGAGACATGATCACAAGTAGCCATCTACAGAGACACAAAACTAGAACAGCATTAGCACCAGGATCACACAAATGTGGTAACTGTAGCACATGTAAACATATGATCAAATCTGATCACATAATAGACCGATTCAGGAACAAACATGTCATCAAAGATTACATCAGTTGCCAAACAGAGGGGGTAATATATCTACTCAGTTGCAAGTGTAAAAAATTCTACGTAGGGATGACGACATGAAAATTAAGAGTGAGAATAATGGAACATCTACGTAACATCCGAAATGCTGAGAAAGACAAGAAAGATGAAAAAACCCTAACAAGTGTCGCGCAACATTTTCTACAGTTCCATAAAGCTAATGCTGAAGAACTACAATGCAAAGGTGTAGAAAGAATAAGATTGGGCATCAGAGGAGGAAATCTTGAAACAGTTTTATTAAAAAGGGAAAGTAGATGGATATACCTTCTCAATACTGTTCAACCATTTGGCATGAATTAAAACTATAATTTCTATGTGCATCTTCAAACTTAAATTAGAGACAATATCTCAAAGAATGCCCCTAATGTATACAAGTATAAGGAAGGGACACACCACTTTGAGTAAACAAAAATAGTTGTGAGACAACCTGACAAAAAATAAAACAACAAGCTCTTAGTTAATCAAAAGCGATAATTCTATATCAAAAATACATATATAAATATATACAAAAAATAAAAAAATAATAAAAAATAGAAAAAAAACAAAAAAAGATCTCTGTGTGTTGCAACTAACAACTGAAAGTCAATTTGATCATATTAACTTTACAAATTTAATTTTAATAATATAATTCTCAGAAATGAAACTATCACATACACTAAGTATACACTATTCACTTATAGTATTTTACTAAATACAATATTAATATTTATTTTATGGTAAGTCACATAGCCTTAGTTATACACACTTATTTGCACCCATCACCATGTAGTATTTCTCACAGGGAAGTACACACATATCTCTACCCACTTATGCTTGAGGTAGACATAGCCTTATATTGAAACAAGATTTAGATTTCACCTTAATCCACTTAATCTTTATTATTCACAGCACAGATATTTTATATATATATATTTTTTATTTTTTACTACATTCTTGTTGTTTTTTGTTTTTTGTTTTTTATTTTTATTTTAATTGGTTAGAACACATCAATAGATGTTAACCAAATACACCTTTTTTTATCACTATCATACTCAACTTTTCGTTATTATATCACAATGTAATTAACTTAATATGAAACACAAGATGTTTTAGTTCTCCACTGTGCCATAATGTTAAAATAATAAAAAAACATATATAAAAACAATAGAAAAATACATAAAATAAGCATTAGTAATACAGATGTTCAACTAATCTATAGTATGCTAATGACGATATTTTTGACAGATCAACATATGCACATATCCCCATATTTAATATTATTAAATTGAATTAGTATGAATATATACCTCAAATCATTTTTAATTTTTCAATTTAAATGTATGGGCATATAAACAAGTTATGAACACAAAATAACAAAATAAAAATGAGAAAAATTGGAACAAATATGAAATTGTAAATTACGGTTTTTATTATTATACTACACTAATAATCACTAAAGTAGAAAGAAACACCATACTGAGAAAAATAACCTGGGTGAATATCTTTATTATACATTGTATACACTTTATGTTTTAATTTATTCAATCACGTTTGTACTTAATATCAGACACAATATTAATTTTTACATACTTAGAAACTTGTACATAAAAATCATCATAATATGTGGAATAAGATACAACTAACTTAGCATTTATCAAGGTGAAGATACACAATATTTTAAGATACATATTTCAAGATGGAAACTCTGTTTCCCCCTATTCTCTCTCATCAACTTGCAGTCAGTAATCATCTAAATGCATTTGGGCACCTTACGCTTGTGATTCTCTAACTCCTACAGCTATTGCCAAACAAGCTATTCAATGATTGGTGGAACTAACCAGATAGACATCCAGACTACCCAATCAAATAGGAGATACGTTTGGGACCGGGTCCTCAACCCGCTTATACTCTCAAACTTCCAGCGGCTCGACGCCTTTGAAAAAGCCCGATACTGGCGAAACCGGTCAGGGGGTTGTAGAGCTTAGGGGAGCTCTATTTATTTTTAAAAAATTCTACCTTGAACTGTTGGCCTGTATAGGCGGATATTTATTTAATAAACCTCAGGGATATATAGAAAACTAGAATTAATGGTACCTTATTATCTACTGAGCAATTGTTAAACTTAAACAAAATAGAAAGCTACACACTATTAGCGAATAACTTTATTTTAGTTATTTTATCAGAGCTGCATATCTATACTTGATTGTAGGGGGGTACGTTTGATACCAACCCTTACTAACAAATTTGTGCTAATACATATTCAAACTACTAGAGGGTTGCCAACTTTGTAGCCAATATTAATAATATAGTAACTACTGCTAGAAAGTATTTACAGGACTGACAGTACAATCGATTATGCAACAGAAACACTACTAGCGGCTGTAGTTAGTTGCCATATTTTTGTGGCA